>NC_050516.1:18168753-18203720 GCF_002922805.2 Oryzias melastigma | reverse complement strand
GACAGAAGGAGTAAAAGAGAGAAAGAAAAAGAAAACACAAAAAACACACAAATCCAACTACTTTTGGTTGAAGGCGAGTTACACCCTGGACATTTTTTCAGTCCTTCGCAGAACCAGGCAATCACACTTTCACACCTTGGTAGCAATTTAGAATCATTCATGAACCCAGTAATCATGTTTTTGGCCTGTGGCAGGAAGCTGGAGTGACTGGAGAAAACCCACAGAAGAGCATGCAAACTCCACACAGAAACCATGGATTTAAACTGTATGTGAGGCGAGAGTGATAACCACCACAGCAAGAGTCTAACAATACGATACAAATCACGATATGCATGCCACGATACATTAAATACCCCAAAACTGTACCAGAGACGATATATCAACTGTATGACTTTATTAACTCCTCACTCAGCCCTAAGGCCTTTCTCCAGCCAGCAACACTAATGTTGGAGGAATTCTGGACAAAATTTCTCCAATGGCTCTTTTAGATAAATGAGTAAAACAATCTGGTTCATTCTGGATACACATGGCTGGGATTGGACTCTACTCTTCAAACGAGAGTCCGATGTGGTTAATGCATTGACAAACTCAATCTTTTGGGGTTATCACCACAAGTTAATTTTTTTTAGTTTTAGTAGTTTGGTGAAGGTTTGCAACCAGGATTAAGACTGGTGTTTATGAAGAATTGATGCACTGGCCTGTCTGGATCAGAATGATTTCCAATCAAAACCTCAGATCTTACATTCTCGCTCATACATTAGATTTCATAGTGATGCTGACTCTGCATTTCTACTGAAACACAAGTGGCTTTTTCTTTATATTTGAGTAAAAGACGATGTTCCAAACTATCCAACCCTCATTTCATAAGTACAAATTCTCCCGCTGATCTGCAGTGCTCTGCTGTGCTCCAGTTTAACAGGCTATGGAGTTCGCAGCACACCGGGTTATCCGTGTTCATTAAGGATGCTGCATAAATAGCTATCCATTTTCTCTCATTTTCTCATCAAGCTTGCTTTCCGATGTGATGCTCTGCTGGGGGATTGTTTCCACTCCCCCCTCATCTCTGTGACAGGGAGGCAGGTGTTAAATGTAATAGGGAAAATGAACACAGTGGAAAGAGCCATTGGAACCTGGCGGTGGAGCTCAATCGAATAAATAGAAACGCCGCTGTTATCTTGGCAGCCTGTGGTCAGTTGAAAGCAATCCTGTTATCAGATCAGGCTCATGTGCACACATACAAGGGCAGGGGAGGCATGTACTGCTGGCTTTTGATATTTACGCAATTTAAAATAGATACAATTTTAAAACAAATTATGTTTGTTTTTTGTTTTGTTTCTATGTAGCCAATAAACCATTTTGGACGCTGGTTGCTTCTCAACACTTGTGTCCTCTTTTACGGCGCCATCCTGACTGCAACTTTTACCACTTCTCCTCCTCTGTCATGACTTACTGTCACTGTTCCGCTCTCCTTCTGGTCCAGAACTCCTCGGAGCAAATCCAGCCCTCCTCTGCTTTCCCCCCGTAAATGTATTAATATGATTTACATAAAGTTAAAGTTCCTCCGGCAGCCAAGCAGGCCCGCTCTAAAATAAGCTGTGGCAGTGACAGAGTCAATGTGTTATGCGTGTCGTGGGCCCGGAGGGCTCTCGGGGTTACTGGGGAGGGAACGTGGCGGAGGCTCTCCCGGGGATTTGTGGCCTGGAAATGACACGGAGTGAAGGAAGAGCCCCCATATCGTGGAATCAGTCACTTTATCTGCAGGGGCAGAGGAGGGAAGACAATGACACATCGCCACACCGTCGGGCACAGGCACTGACTCGTGGGAAATCCACTCACAAACTGACTCGCTAAGATATAATATTTAATGTTTTTAGCTTTAAATATGGCTCCAGAGTGGGATTAGGCAGGAGATGATGCGGACCAATTATGGTTTGGGGAGATTAGGGCTCTGCAGGACGTCCTCTGTGGCACTCAGCACACCAGTGGATTTAGTCATTGCAAAAGTATTTACAAATATGAGCTTTTTTCACCTAAAAAAACAAAAAAAACTTCTTGCAGTTTATTTTTTATTGTAAAAAAAATCGCACTACCAATATACATTAAGGTTGCAGCCTAAAGAGAACTTTAGGACAAGTCGTTTACAGGCTGGAGATGCTTATGTTTCAGTCGCTGCAGGACTCTTCCTCCCTACACTGAGATTGCAACACAATCAGATGTCAACATGGCCAGATAATCACCACATCTGCAAGAGACAGCCTGAAAATAGAAGCGCGGTGTAGCTTTCCCATCAAAAGGTCAATATCTGCCTGCACCCGATGACAGCCGACTGATCTCAAACTACACTGACAGCTTTTTGATAAGATGATTTTTGAGAAACCGCCGTCAAAGCCCTTGAGATTCGCCTCCCAATGGCACATGGGAAATACGATCCAGTGTGTAACAGGACAGACGAGAGAAGCCTTCTAAACAGAACTACAAAGTCCAGATTTATGATTATACTTTGTGGCACAAGCTGAAGGCCTCGTTTTGCTGATGAAGACTTAAGTCTGACTTTGTGACAAGAGAACAAGCCAAATGTCAACACCATTTCTCTCCTTGCAAATGTTCAAGAAAAGTGTGACTAATGGGAAGGTCCTGGGAGACGGGAAAGGTACACAATCGGCCGAAATGTTCGTGCAATGTTTTCCCTCACGCTAGCTCCTAATTACCACCGTGCAAGCCATGCAAATCCGATTGGCCGTTTATGCCAGGAAACTGATAACCACAGTGCGATATTAATTACTCCGGTAGGATTCATGCTGCATTTGATATGCATGAGGCGTTGTGGTCATTACCAGCTTTGTGTTTCAGCCTCGGCCCTGCGTGTCAGCGGTAATCAAGTCTAAACGTTGACAACAACACATTCGCCAATCAATGAATGATGGGAGGGATCCTTTGATGGTGGAATTTCAATCTCTTTCCTCTCGTGTGTGTGTGTGCCTTTAATCTATGTCGATATCTTCTTAATATCCCTCACACACAAACTCCACTGATTTCTCCTGGAGGTTGCTGGCTGGATTTCCTGATTTAAAGCGCCTCTTTTATGTTCCATTGTTCGAAAGGCTATTAAATTAAGTGGAGTCAAATGCAATTACAGCACACATCTGTTCACGGCGAAACTATCTGCTGTTTTAGAGCGCAGATATGTGTGCCACAGCATGATCATTACATAATGTTCCCAGCGCTGCTAAAGAAGGATCCACAGATGGATGGAAGGGGAAGGGAGAGACACCGGGCTTGACGGAGAAAACAAACCACTCCATCAATGGAGCAATACTGACCTCTCCTGGCAAACTCTCCCAGCGGTGGCTTCAAACCTGCTTTCCTAAATCAGGCGGCGTGTGATGGAGCAGGGGCATAGATCAAACACTCTGAGGAGAGGAAATAATGAGGGGAAAAACACACACACACAAAGCACTGTGCCAATTACAGCTGCAGCCTGTACCTTGCTTTTAGAGAAATGTAATCAATCACCTTCCGTGGTGTAGGCCACACAGCGTTTAAACACACAGCTGCAGAAAAAGATCACCGGGGGAGAGATAACAGTGTTTTCCCGGTAATAACTGACTCCACACTCGTAGTCAACTTCTCATCACCCAAACAGAAACCATTTATCTCTCCGTCTAGCCCTGCTTCGGAGATGCAGTTTCAGGAGGACTTCACCTGAAGCATGGATGGTTATTGCAGGGGCGAGGGGCTTTTACCAGCCTAGAAAGGATCAAAGATGGCTGTGATCTGGAGGAAGAGAGGGAAATCAGAATAATCTCACTGCGTTTTCAGCTCTTTTTAAACTCAATTTGGAAGCAGAATGACGTCCCAACAGCAACTCCTACCTCCTTCTTCATTAAACGTCATCATTTGACATGTTTCTAGAGTTATTTCAGCATCTGGCACGTGTTATGCAACCAAGTCCAGGAAAAGGCACGAACAGTGACCAAAGATCATCTAATTTTTAATTTATAATTACAATAAATTAAAATTTCTCAGACTTCTATTGTTTGTGTGAGTCTTCCTGTTATTCTTAAATAGTGAAGCACTATGTTTGTAGTTCGCACAGGTATTCATAAGGCTGGTAGACCACACCCTCCTTTAAATGACACCTCTAACCGCTGCACACACAGTCAAGTGTAACATTTGTGCTCGCCAAAATCATCCAGCAATAAACTGATTAAGAACCCCCTAGGAAAAAAAAGCAACCTATGAAAGTAATAATTTCTCTGCCTCCATCTTTAACTCTTCAGTGTGCCAGTTTCTCAAATGGCAATCATCTTTTTTTTATTGATTTTTTTTTGTATTTTTTTGCAAAAGATAAGACAACTATTGTATATTTTTCCTGGGTTTATTTGTGCTTGTTGCCTGGCTGAATGAGTGTGTACCTGCTAACTGATGCACCCCTTTGACATATCGGGGTATTAAAAAGCGCCTCTGCAGAGATCACTCTGGTCCTCTAATTAAACGCCCCCCATGCGACCTTATTGCCGACTCCAGTTGCCATAGAGTCCAACTCTCCGGTTCCACTGTCTGCATCCTGGTCTGTGTCAAAAACTGCATCTCTCCGCTCTCACAGAGAGACTCAGAAGGTCATTATCTTTATTTAAACTAATGAGTTTACAAAGTAATCCCACACAGGCCAGAGCCAACGATTAACACGTGAGCATAAACCTGATCTGTTTAAAGATTGTTTGGTTCGGTTTGTGGTGAAGCTTCATGCAATGGAACAAAAACTCCAGAACTGTCCACATTATAAACAAAAATACTCTAATTTGCTTCCACGCATTTCAGGTCATGCTCCTCTCATTAATGCAACTTTGTTGTTTGTTGTGAAACTTTAGCTGATTTCAGGATCGTTTGGGTCTTAGCAGCTGATCCACTAACGTCTACGTAATGTTCTACATGTTGATCCCGCAGTTTCAACCTTTTCAGACCTGGTGTCCATAAGCGTGGACATAACATTTTGGGTTAAGTGGAGCCGTGTGACTACATGTGTAAAGGGTTAGCCTGAATATTAGCTCGGGTCTCGAGAGGTTAATATCACTGTTTAAACTTGTGACAGCCAGTGGAGTAATGTTTGAACTGGACTTCTGTTGGTGATTTAAAGGAGATGGCTAAAATAGTTTAACTGACACGTTACAGTAGAAGAAAACGTTTTAGTGACCGAGTAGAATTAAAAAAAAAGAAAAGAAAATTCAAATCCCAAACAGCTTGTCAAGTTTGACTCAGTTTGGAGACTTTCTTCAAAAAAGTGTGTTTGCACCAAACCATTTAAAGACCCACTCCAATAAAAATTGTGTTTTTAACATTTTCTTGTAACTTTTTTCTCATGATGGAAGAAATATATAAAATAATGTAAGTTTAAAACTGTCTTTTAGAGAACTTCTTTATCCAAATCATGATGATCAGGATAAAAAAAACAGATCCATTAGTGTCCTCATTTTCTTGATCTGAGCTTCCATCTTTAATCTATATGGCTCCGATGTTGCTTGTCGCTTTGTTGCTACGCTAATGTTAACTTGAAAGATGTGAGAGGCTGAACTAGCGAAAGATAGTGTAAACAAAGGGGTATCAACTTTATACCTGACCACAACACAGAGACAAATTTCTAGTTAACTTTTCCCATGATGCAGAAACTGTCTTAAAAAAATGACAGTTTTTTGTTTTGTATTTTTTGCTAAAAACTGGCTAATCATAAATAAAATACCACTGGGAATGCTTTTTCAACAGAGAAAAATATAGCTTGGGACTTTAAGCAATAGTTTGGTCAGATTTGAAAATATGAGTGTTTGGATCAGATCCCACAAAGGAAGGTGTCCTCTGTGTTGTGAGGCAGGGGGGTCATTGCAGCAGATGACTCAGCACCTGTCAGCAGCAGGTCTCCCCCCTATCATTCACCGACTCCATATGCTGCTCATTAGAGCCGGACGTGTGGTCACTTTTCTTGTGCTCACTAAGTGGCTTCCCTGTCCATGTGTGAAGCACTTTTCACCTGTGAGTTTATGAAGCTTGAAGCTTGAAGATGCCAACTCACTCCCATCACATCCAAGAAATAACACAAAGCAGGTCTTTGTAAGGGAATGGATTTGTTTTACAGCAAACTTCCTAGCTTGGAAACTAAAAAGACTGTTGTGTATTTTCTTTATTTCATGTTTAATTGTGTGGGGTCTAAGAAAATAAATGTGGCGTTCCTCAAGGCTCCCTCCTCGGCCCCTTGCATTTTAACATTTACATCCTTCTTCTGGGGAATGTCATCAGAAGCCACAAAAAACAGCTTTCATAACTATAACTATGCTGATGATACCCAGCTGTACATAGCTATGTCTCATGATGACACAAGGCCAGTAGAGGCAATTTTAAACTGCATAATAGTTGAGAAATCATGGATGGCAAAACATTTTTGCAGCTAAACTAAGAAAAAACAGATTTTTTTGTTTTGTGTCTTTAAGCTAAGGGAGAGAAACAGGTTTTAAAACTAAAAGAACTTTCAGTGAGTTATTCGGAAACAGTTATAAATTTGAGCATTACTCTTGACTGTAAGCTAACTTTTATCCATTATATTAAGCAGGAGATTAAAACAGGTTCTTATAATTTTAGAAATTTAGTGTCTACCTTCTTTCTCTTGCTAATATGGAGACGCTGATGCATGCTTCTATCATCAGTAGAATTAGTTATTATAACGCCCTGCTTTCTGTGTTATGTTACATGTTACTTATGAAAAGTGCCATATATATATATATATAAAGATTGATTTGATTGAATTCGATTTGTCAACATATCCCATAGTCCATTGTGAACTACACATGCAACATTAAATTAAATGGGTTTTAATACCATTTATTGGCCATATTAGTCTGGATTCTTCCAATCTGGAAGAGAGGTTATTCTTTTAATCTGAATTCATTTCTAATAAAAAAAAAAATAAAAAAAAATGCTAAATGGTTTTTTTTTGTTATTGTTTTTTTTGTCATTCAGGATTATGCTAAATTAACCAGTCCTTTATTAAATGGTACGTTGCAAGTTAGCAACAAAAGAGAATTAAAATATATTTTATGCTTCAAATATTCGATTTTTAATAACACTCTTATTTTATATTGCTCTGTCAAAACGTATTAAAGATATCTGGCATTCGTAGAGGCATTCCAGACTTGTATTTTTCTTCTTTTTTTTGTTTTAAAATAAAGCAACGCTTTTGCTTGGTTTTCATTTTTTTCTGTACTTTGAGTTGAATAATCTCCTGACAAAAAAGGATTCCGGACACATTATCTCCTGATACAATGGAATATAAATAGAGGTGAGTAAAATCTTGTTTAAGACCTATTAACGTATTCATGTTTAAAGGTCAAACAGAAAATGTTATCTCACAAAAACAACTTTTAGGAACTTCCCGAAAGAAAATTATTTCAGAATAAAAAAACCTTTGAATTTCTTTCAGCAGCTCAGCCACTTAATTGCTTTGTTTTAAACCGACAACAAGGGGTTTGTTTGTAGGGTTGCGAAGCTGCTTTGAGGCAGTTCAAATTGGGCCTTAGCTTGAGAACTACAAGTAGTCGGGCTTTTAATTGTAGCCTGAGAGATGGAGAAGAAACAAAATGACAGTTCAAAGTAGACGAGAAACTCACTCTGCACCACAATGTTCTACGTGTGCAAGCATGTATGATCCAGCAGGGAATTCTGCGTTTGTGCATGCATTTATATTTGCAAAACCCCATTTCTGCACACTCTTACTATGTGTGTGTGGGTGCAAATTCAGTAAAGCCTAAGAGTGGCTGTGTAAAAGAAATGCAGAGGGCATTCACTTCAAAGGGACTGGTATTCAAAGAGCAGGGAGTTTCAAAAGCAGACAGCACAGAGGGCAGCAGAGTTTGAACTGTGTTTGTGCAGAGGGGTCCTGCTTTTCAGAAAAGAAAAAGAAAAAAGGAATTCCTGAAGTGCGCAGGCTGAGTCCTCGTGGAGGGGGAGAGAATATTAGGAGATGTAAAAGGAAGGTGGCGAAGATGGACAGACGGAGTGATGGGGTTTGCAAACCGAGCAGGAGAAGGGAGCTGTGGCTGAAGGCAAGGGATGGAGAGAAAGAAAAGGAGAAGGAGAGCGGAGGGAGAACACTGGCCTGGGGCTCTGCTACGTGCTGCGCCTCTTCAGGAGACTCGGAGAGGAGGAAAGAAAAAGGGGAAAAAAAACAGAGAGAACAAAAACCCACTTTTCATGCATACCTGTGGGAGTGCTAAAGCCAGCAGCGCCCCATATAGCTGCACCAATCTGACCTCAGCGCTGCAGGAGTGATGGCTGCTGAATTACAGTGTCAACGGCCCGGTGCCCCGTCATGCCAGCTTCCTCACACACACACATAATAAACACACTCCATCACCCGTTCGTCCCGGCCGCACCGCCCAAAGAGAGCATATTAATTATAGATGTACGTTAAATTACTTTCATTACCTCCCCCTGCTCGCCGGACGCCACACAGACAGGGATGATGGATTTGAAGGGCTTTCTTACATCTCCCCAAGTAGCAAATGGCCCTTCCTTTACTCTTTTTTGTGCTGTTCATTTGCATCAGTTGCTGCTCACTTCCTGCACAAACCTTACCAGACTCTTCACCATGAGGAAAAAGAGAGGTTGTTGTCCTGAAGGAGAGAAGAATGCATAAATAATAATTATTAAAAAGAATACATTCAATCAGATATTTATGTGTTGCAGGAAAAACATCAGCATAACTTTCTGAGTGTCTGAGGTTGTTCCAGTTTGCTATTTGCCCTTCCAACTTTTATGTCAAACTTTACTCTTTATGTCCAAATTTCCTTCACTGCTCACTACGTAGTGCACTATGTAGTGCATTCGCCATTTTGTCGTGCTGTCCAAATCTACAATTCCACAAACAACCAGCGAGCATCAATGCTCACTACAATGGTAAATGTAGACCACAATTCATTGTGTTTGAGCTTTTTTTGCAAAAAAAAAAAAGTGTTTTAGTGTAATTTTTCTAATAAACCATCAACATTTTCATAATCAGACACATAAATAGACATCGTAAAATGCTTGTATTCAGTCTAATTTTACTTTGTGAAATTGGTGACGTTATACTTGTCATTAAAAAAAAGGAAAACAAAAATAGCGAGCCTGTGTCTGAATAGCTGATAAATTCCAGGACACTAGATGGTCCTGCACTATGTAGTTAAAGATTAGGGAGGGAATTTGATTACCGGGAGATGCTCAGAAAGTTATCAATTTATCCAAAGAGACAACAACAGTAAACATGTTTACGGGACTTTACTGTTTGTCAAGTAAAAGGAATAAAAAATGTCAAGTTTACAAGGAACAGGTCTGCCACTGCAATACATTACTACGGCAGTTTTATCTTTAGATTGATAAAGTTGCTGTCAAATCGCTAAAAATAAAAAGTCTGGCAAATTCAGATCTGTAACTCATTCTTCAGTCATTTTATTTAAGTTCCACTCTTTTTTATCTATTTTAAAAGTGCTCCCAATAGTCTTTTAGTTATGATTATAAGGTTTTTAATAAAAAATAAAAAATATAATAAAAAAGTTCTATGACATAGTTTCTGCAGAGCGGCAGGAGTTCATTTAAAATTTGCCAATTGCAGATTCTATGTCCGTGCACCAGGTAGCATTTTTTTCATTTGCTCCTGATTCAAAACAATTAGAAAAAATAAATACTCTAAAATCCAACTTTAAGCTTAATTTTCTTTAAATCTGTCCTTCATCATGAGGAAAAACACAACAAGAACATTTTAAAAACACCAAAAACAGGATTTTCATTAGAGTGGGTCTTCAAGCAAATGATGCCACTTTTATGTATTTTCATGTTTTATCTTTTATTGTTTTAATTGTATATTTTATGTCAAATTGTTGTTTTTATGTTGTAGAGACCAAAAATCACCTTTTCAATTGTATTTTCTCAGTGATAACAACAATAAAGAACTTTTAATACCAAGTTTACTTGTTTTACTTGGATCATTTTTCAAAATTAATCTTACAGGTTAAATTGAAGTTAGAAAAACTGCAATGCAGCCCTAATGGTGAAGATTTTACAGCTTCTTTCAACACAAACAGTTTTCCTTTTTCTTCACTGCTTACACTTTACAATATTAGATTAACTTGCTTTATTTTCAAGGAAACACTCCAGAAACCAGAGTCAAAATCAAAGCATTCAGAAAAATATCTCTAAGATTTATTAATTAAACTGTTAGAAATAGACCAACTTATTTCACGTGTTGGCCTTTATAGTGGCGCTTGTTAAAGCCCGCTGCATAAGCCCACCTTGATGAACTTTATCTGAGGGAGTTCATACCAGCATCCACAGGCACAGTACAACATGTGGCTAATATGGAAAAATCCTGAGATCTCTCACATTATCCCTCGGCGGTGTCCCCGATCAAATAACGCTCCACGTCCTCTCTGCAGACCTAAAGGCCACAGCAGGCGGCTCTCTGCTTGTACACATTGACGTGGGTGCGCTCTGGTCCTCGCCTCACTGTGTGTTTGGTGTCACTCCTGAGAGGAAAGCGTTCTAGTGGCGGCCCCCGCTCGCTCGGCGGCCCAGGTCCATCTAATTTCTGATGCTCGCAAACATCCCCTTCAATTTCTCCTGCTGATGGATGCTGGAGCAGCTCGAGCCCTCCGGGAGCACACTCCTCCATCCCCGTTCATCCTCCGAGGGTGGGAACACTCCAGACTCCTCGGGTCAGCCCCCTCACACTGTAAACAACTGAGATCAGATTGGCACGGATCCAAAGGTCAGCGGAGAGGCTGATAATCAACATCCAGTCAGCAGTCTGCCGTTTGCGCTCGCTCCCGTCATGCGGCGTTATGTGACCCTCGCAGACTGAAGGCCTGTGTGAAATGTGACACACTGACAATCTCAGACTCGTTTAACCAGCACTGACAGTAAACTGAGAGCTGTCAGTGGCATTGTCTGGAGATAAATTGTGATTGCAATCCTCATTAAGAGATGAGTAAGAGACAGGTGCTCCATCTCTGCCAGTGCTGCCTTCAGACGAGCACTTCTTTAATCTACAGTTTGTGTGCTTTGAGTTACTCAGCTGCCAAATGAGATTTAGCAGCGACGTCAGCTGATGAATACAAATAGTATTTGTTCATAAATGTTACAATAACTGACTTTTTTTGGTTGCTGATCCATTTCCAAAGTTGTGTATTTTAGTATTATTGCCTATTAATGGATTTAATGCTGTTGTGTTGGATTTATTGCATTTAGTCACAAAAATGTGAAGTTCTATCAGTGTTAACTGAAACTTTCACATTTTCAATCTTAAATACCTAATATCTTCCGTTGTGTAAGTGGAAATTTCACTTCTAGAAGACAAGATCCATGTATGTCTTCGTTTTCCTCGTCTGAGCAGGCATCCGTCTCAAAGCTGTACAGCTGGATAGCTCCAATATTGCTCTGCATTTTTGTTGCACCGGTAATGTTAGGTTGAGATTGTGAATGGCTGGAAGCTGGCGGTAGAGCGAGTAAACAGATAACGGGAAATGGGGGTGGGGTACTCCTTAACAACGGTCACTCCTACAATGCACAGTTGAATTTCTTATGAACTCCTGCCACTTTGCAGAAACTATGTCTTACAAAAACAATACTTTTTTGACAAAAAAATGCCATAATAATAATTTAAAGACCACTGGGAACACCTTCACAATGGGGGATTGGAGTCGATTTTTTAAATTGGAGAAGTTCCTCACAGTCTACTCAGCTGGTAGAGATGACAAAAAGAAACAAAAGAAAAATAATGTTTTGGAAAATAATTTATACAATTGGCCAATAATTAATTACAAATATAAAAAAAAACTGAAAACAAAAACACCCAAAGTCAAATTAACATAGAAAATGATGATACCCTCATGATATTTTGTGTTTCATCTTGTCACATTGGAACCGGTTTTTAAGACTTTGTTGACTTTACTCATTTACCTTTTATTTTTAACTTCTTCCTCCCTGAAAAGTCCATTTTTTTCTCTGCTAAGGACAAGAGTTGTGCAGCACAAACCGTCGGGGAGGGGCTGCCTGCAGAGAAGGGTCAGCGGGCCAGAGGGCGCCCGTAGGTGAGATGGGGAATAATAATGACAAACAGATTGCTGCGCTGGTCTGTCTCTGGGGAACCTTTCCACCTTGTCATGCCCAGAGACCTTGTGGAACAACGGGCCAAAAAAAAAAGAAAAAAAAATCCTAACAAACAAACAAACAAAATGTTTGTGGTTTTGTTGGTTTCTAATTTGCTGACGTGAATGAGACTGCGTGCAGCTCCGAGCGCTCGCCTGGAACCTGAGGGCCACGTTTCATTAGGCGCTTACGCCCCCGAGCTGCTGACATTTCCTAACGTCTTCCTCCATTTTTTAATTGTTGTGAAAAATTGTTCCCGGCCTCCAACATCACAAACGTTACATCTCAAAATGATTCTACTTCTCTTTGGAGGTTAGATAAATGTAAACTTCTTTAAAACTGAGTCAAGCATTTATAAATATAAATACAGCAAAAACAAGGAGATAGAAATGGAAAAGTCATCATTGGGAGTGTCATAAAATCTATAATAAAAGTTACCTTTGGTAAATATAACATTCTGACTTCATAGCGAAACTATTTGAATTTTACTCACTTTTATGAGAATTTCATTTTATTAGAAGAATTTCATTTCTTTTTAGAAATAAGGAATGCCACACAATTTCATCATAAAAGATTTCATCACATTATCAATAATTAGAAAAATATAGATATATTTTTTAACTCAAAAAAGCATTTAGGAGAGCACCAAAATAATTCTAGAATCACTAAAGTAATAAAAATTAATTAGGAAAAAATAACATTATCAAAAAAAGAAAGAACAATGATGGATTTTTTTTTATTTCACAACAAGCACCCTACAAATACAAAATTCTTTATATCACAGCTTTCCCCTGAGGTTTTTCACTATATGCATTGTTTTCACAGATTGCTTTAAGTTCAAATTTGCAAGAAAGAACATCGTAACAGAGATCTCACTGCAGAAAAAGTCCAGCATTTGTGCAAACACTCTCTGGGCTTCACGTCCTTCAGGATTTCTGGTGAGTTTGGAGATACAATGAAATGCAAACATCCAGAGACACTGACAGAAATACAGTGCAAACACCACAGCGGTCCTTTATATGAGGCAACAGACAGACAGTTCAGCGCCTGAGCCGCTTTCATTAAACACTGTTTCCTCCTGATAACCTTTGAGGTGAAGACAAACCACAAATCAGACTGTGTGAGAAAATGATGGTAGATACTTCTTAAACTTTTGTTTTTTAACATTATTAGAGCACATAATTAAATAATAGGTACCTATACAGGCTGGAATATTCAAACATTTAAAAACAATTTGTTCAGACTGGTTTTGAACTGACTTTGGTCAAGGAAGTAAGTTCAAGGACAAGAAAGGAGGGATTTCTGAGCTCTCCTTTTCTCACCACAAAGTTTAATAAGAGTGTGGACTCTAGAAGTGATCAGTTACGTCTGGTTCAGAGTCATCAGGTGAGGGATCTTGTGGATCTCCGTTGGTCTGTGTTGTCGACTCCCTCTGTGCCTCCGATAGGCTCACCCCGTCCTGGTTCTCCACGTTTTGGCTTGGTGCCCCGTTGTGCTCTGCCTTCTCTTTTTCCAGCATATGGTAGTGGTAGATGTTCATAATAATAAGGAACAGCCCGCCGCTCATGATCACGGCGCCACACATAAAGAAAAGGTACTTGTAGTCCTGGAAGATGTCAACCAGTAACCCTACAGCAGAAAAATGCAAAGAGATGTGTCACTTTACAGCTTTGAAAGTCAGCAACAGCTTAACATTTGGACAGCAGTCTTCTGTGTGTGTGAAAGCTACTGTAAAAAAAAAAAAAAAAGGCTCAGGCCAATTTGACCAGAGCGAGCAAAGCTACTTTGGAATTGACAGAGAGCCATTACACCCTTCCTGGAGCTGCTACGTCTCGGCGAAGGCAATTTGGGTGGCTGCTACCAAAACGAATCAAAAGTGTGGCCCATTCCCAGAACCATAAATATCTAACCCAAGCCTGCAGAAAAATGACAAATATGGTTCAGATCAAGTTTAATTCTCCAAGCTTCCAACCAATAGCCCGACCCCTTCAGGTGTGATCATTTCTCTCAACAAGGTCATTACAGCTCATCTTCTAAAGATCTTCTTTGAATGAGGAAAATTTCCGAGATATGATGTTTGAACTTTTTTTTTTCATTTACCAACAACTAATGAGTAGATTTGACATACCAGCGATGTTTCTTTGAACCCCATAAGCACCAGTTTAACCTGAAGTCTGAACGTCTTTCATTTTAGGATCTACTAGAAGATCTGTCTCTTTATTTTTATTTCAAAAACCTTCTTTGTTGAAGTTCCATATAAGCCACTCTAATCCCATTTACATTACAGTACAGAGGTTAACTTTGTACACAGATTGTATTTTTGACCATCTCAACGCGGGATGCGTAATCTGATTGATAGCGCTCATCTGGTTCCTGCACTCAAATGACCATCACCCTCATTAAGACAGCCCTTGATTGGCTGAGCGATAATTACGTCCATCTGGCATGGTCACCTCTTTTTGAATGTATTCGCAGCATAATGATGGCCCAGGTACAGAACTTTAATGGTGACAGTTTGAACTGAGCATCATTAAACACCCAAAGCAAAAGGCTAATTACACCCACTTACCTTACTTCCTCCTAATTGGCTTGACCCGAAGGTTCGGAGACGCGGTAACAAGCGGATATGGTAGACCTAACGATTGTGCCCTCTGGAGGAGAATGTTAGCTGTGCAGGAGGGCACTTATTTACCCCATTAAATGAGCCCCTCGGAACAGGGATGCTCACAAAGACTGGGGGGGGGCTATAACTTTTCACCTCATTAAAAGTCATATTGGAGGCAAATGAAAAGTTATTTAAAAGGATAGTTATCTTATATGATAAGAGTTGTTTGTTTAAATTCCTTAACAGGGTGACTTAGAGCAATATAGAGCAAAGTACTATTTAATATGTTGTCTATGTAAATTCATATTCGTTTTATGAGAAAGTCTTTAAACCTATATATGAAACCTTAGTGATTTTCAGATTAAAAGTCAAGGCTTGTTTTATTTTTGTTGGTGGTACTTGATGGTGAGCAGCTTCATGAACAAAGTGCATTCTGAAGCTATTTTTGCCCCAAAAGCTGTTTTATAAATCAGGAGTGTCTGCAGAAACACTGGAGAGACTGCATGTGTGTGTTTGTGTGCGTCTTTCTTTGTCCTTGTCTAAACATGTACACAGTGTAACCAGAGCGCAGTGTGTATAAACACACGAGTAACAGGACAGTTTGGGGTTTAGGTGCGCTCTGTTCTATCAATGTCAGGCAGTGACATCATTTACGCCTCCTTTAGGCTGCTCATTACACAACTGAAAACATGAACCACTGCTTTCAGTTAAAACTGCACCGAAATTTATAGTCTAAACTCACTGGGTTTATTTACAAAACTCTCCCGTCTATTCTCCTATGAACACTAAACAACTGAAAACCAACAAGCACTTAGTGGGAGGCAGGTCGGTGGTCCACGGAGGTAATTTGACAATCAGGAGAGACTTATAGGTGTCATTTAAGCCTGCAGGTGTTAAAACAGAGCAGGAAGAAAGCAATGGGAGTGGAAAATTTTACAAAAAAATGTATAAAAAAATCTAAAAATGGATACTGGTGTTGAAGGGATAAAATCAAAAAGCATTAAAAAACATGCAGTATTTTATCAGTATATCTAAATGTTTATTTCAATTAACAAGTGGTTGTTTTTATTAGGGAAAACCAAGTTTTTTGAGGTGACACTTTAACATTCACGTCATCAACAAAACTCAGCTTTCGCTCAGCCTATCCTAGCTAGCAGTAAGCTAGGACCAGTTCCTCAAAGCCAAGCAAAGATGGCCTGAAGTGCACTCTATTAGGATGTGTTATTTTATCCTAAATATTATAGGAAACATGCCAAAGCCCTATGGTTTTATGTAAATGATGTATTACTTTATTAAGTTAAAAGGAAAAGCAGCAGTTGTGAGCATCAAAGACGTAAGCTTTTTTTTGCATTTTTTTTTTAATGATACCATATTATCCAGTTTTTTTTTAAATGAATTCTGAACATAAATACCCAAACACCAGTGTTTTGTTTTTTTTTTGTGCTGGTAAAGAAAATACGTAAAAAAAAACATCTTTATTGCTTCTCTTGTGCAAGAGAACAGCCATGTTTGATCATATTTTTTCCAATTGATTTTTTCAATATAACAAGAGAATAAGTCTTAAAATAAAAAATAAAAAAATGTTTTTCATTGGAGATCGCTGAATGTTGCTGATCTTCCTCTTAAATTACTCTATTTTAAAAGTTGTTTCCAATCGACAACAATAGCACAATTTCCGCCTGACTTTGACCACAACTAAAAGTAATCAATGATGTTAGAGTTTGATGTCTGTCCCATAGATGATCTTTGCACTGTTGTGTTAGGCCTAGTTGTTTTTATATGTCCTTGTTAAACTTAAGAACCGGACCCGGAGAGCTGAGCATTGAGCACTTCTAATTTTTATAACTAGTTTATTGGTCCTATAGGTGGCATGCCTACATTAACTGAGGAAGCTGAAACAGCAGCTGTGAGAGAGTTAATACTTAACATGTTTATCAATTACCATTGATTCTGTAATTGCCATTTTAGCTCACATATACAATAATCTCTTGTGTTTTTCTACTGATCTCCAAATAAGGAAAAGTGTATTCTGCTATCGTAAGAAAACAACATTTTTTTGAGAAAACAATGTAATATTTTGTTTTCTGAAGAAAACAAGCAGGAAATATGATATATTGCCTGCAAGTGTTTGCAGTCCAGTCATGATGCTCCTGTCTCATTGCTAATATGACAACCAAATCTTAATATGTGCTTAATATTTTTAGCAGTTTCCCTATTAAGAAAGAAATGTTGAATCTCCAAGTTTAGATCACATATTTCTAGCCAAACTTCCATTGTCCACAGACCCATGTTTGTTACTACAAACACGATTCATGCTCAAACTCTCCCAAACAGAAGAATCTGCCATTTGGCAGATCTAGTCAAAGTTTGTATCATAACAGTAAAATGAATAACATTAACTTTATCTGGCATCACAATGGATTTCATGAATAAAGTGATCTCTACATGTACAATACTCTCTTTGTCCATTTTAGAGCCTTGAAGGTACAAAAGTACAAATATTTAGTTGTATAAGTAAAAATATATGACAGGGTCAGATCACATCATGAACCAGTTGGTGTCTAAATATGACAAAAAATTAACTACCGATGACTTCTGATGTGATCTTGTTTGCAAATGTATTAATTAATGTTATTTAGGGATTCTTACCTGCAGTCGGTGGTCCTAATAGCATAGGGAAGCACTCTATGATGGTGACCAGTCCAACAGCACTAGGAAAGCGTTGATTTCCCATCAGGTCCATTAGGCATTCAAAAATAAGGGCAAACACCATGCCAAAGCCTATGCCAAAAAATACGGCATAGCCCACGAGGAAGGCATAGCTCTTCATCATAGGGCAAAGTAAATGGCACGCGCCATTGAAAACCATGGCAAAGCCAAAGAAGTACTGGATTCTTGGTCTGATCCACTTGCTGTTGGCTATCAAACCGGTGCCAGGACGGACAAACATGTCAACAAAGCCCATGATGGAGAGCAGATAGGCTGCAGAATACTCCTCCACACCTTGGCTGACTGCATAAGCTGACAAGAACACTATAGGCGCATAGGCACCAAAGATGAACATTGTGTTACCTATCAGGTAAATGATGAAGCCCCTGTCTTTAAAAAAGGACAAATCCAGGAACTTCCTGGCGTTGCTTCGGCACCTTCCTTTTTTGCTCACGTTGTGTTTGCTTGTCTTTTCCGTATTCTTCTGTACTGCAGGGTTGCAAGGTAGAGTCACGGGTCTCATTAGTGCCCCTGCAACGCAACAGTTGAGCATCATCCCCCCCAGTATCAGCAGGCTTCCCCTCCACCCAAAGTCTCCCAAGAGGAATTGGTTGAGAGGGGCGAGAAAACAGAGGAAAACGGGACTTCCCGCCATGGCGAGTCCATTCGCTAATGGCCGCTTGGTTAAAAAATATTTACTGATGATGGTGAGAGATGCATTCAGGTTAAAGCAGAGTCCACAACCTGTAGAAAGACATGAGTAAAAAAAAAAAAATGAGACACTCCAAGAAAATACAAACTGCAAAAAGAAACCTCTACTGAACTTGAACTCCAAAGGGTCCTTGCTAAATTAAATTACAACTGATTTTGCAAGGTGCTCATTTAAGTTCCATCTCATTTCACTTTTGCCAACTAAAATCTCATTACGGAATGTTGGAATTATTTCAGAAATAATTTCTCCATTCACGTAGAAGGAAATTGGGAGCCTAGGTAATACATTTACTCTCTAGCCTTCCTACCTGGAACATATTAATTTAATAGCAGCTTAATTTGAGAAAGATGAAGAGCTACAGATAGATGGTTGTGAAGCTACATTTTATCCCACCCCCCATGTCAATCTGCTCTTCTTCCCTGGATCTATGTAAAAACTTTCTCTCCTCTATTTACTGAGGTTCCAAGGAAGGGCTGATCACAGAGAAAGTAAGACAAAGATCGTAAAAACTGGATTACATGAGGAATAAAATGGCAGTTTTCTGTTTTTCTATTAATCCTACTTAGGAATACTGGAGAAAAAAAATGTTCCTGTCAACAGGAATAGTTGCCATGAAACAATTTATAAAATGTGGACATTTTTAAAGAACCACTCTGAGGAAAATTGTATTTTTAATAATGTTATTGCATTTTTCTCATGATGGAGGACATATAAAGAAAATTGAGAATAAAATTGCATTTCTGAGTATTTCTGACAGGCTACACGGTGGCGCAGTGGTTAGCGCTCTTGCCTCACAGCGAGAAGGCCCCGGTTCGACTCCCGGCTGGGACCTTTCTGTGTGGAGTTTGCATGTTCTCCCTGTGCATGCATGGGTTTTCACCGGGGACTCCGGCTTCCTCCCACCGTCCAAAAACATGCTTCATAGGTTAATTGGTGACTCTAAATTGCCCCTAAGTGTGAATGTGAGAGTGGATGTGTGTGTGATTGAGGCCCTGTGACAGACTGGCGACCTGTCCAGGGTGTACCCCGCCTTCGCCCATCAGCAGCCGGGATAGGCTCCGGCACCCCATGACCCCGGAAGGGACAAAGCGGTCAAGAAGATGGATGGATGGAGTATTTCTTCAAATCATTGTGAATCAGGAGCAGAAGATGTTGGAAAAAGGTACGCCATGTGGTGAATTTGCTGCTCGCCGCCGGTCCAAAAATGTGTTCCCTCTCAGCCACGTGTGGGAGTCGCTACATTTTAATGTTTTAATCCTGATCGCTACGTGGAGCGGTGTCCGTGTTTATCTCACTTCCAATGTATGGAAGACATAAAGATGTTGAAAGATCGGGTTTGTTGGGTTAGGTTTATTGATAATTATGAAGAGTTCTACAGAAACTTTGGTAATCACGTCTCCATGTCTGGGTTCATGTGATCATTCAAATATTCTAGCGGTTCTGGGAGCTTCACTCCAACTCAGAGAGCTGAGTCTTAATCACAGCCACTTTCGGGGTGTTTCTGTGTCTCTGTGACCCAGTTTGAAGGCTCATTGTCCCGCAATAAAACATAACAAAAATAAAATTAGGGTACCTTTTTGTTATTGTCTTGATGAAAATTAGAAAAATATCACAAAGTTTAGGATGTCCGAGCAGACGTAGCAAGTGAGCGAGCTCCGCTGGGTCCTGTGCGGCGGAAAAATCCTGTGCTTTGATCTATTGATCAAAAGATGATCGAAGTGGAAAATTGAGTTTAATTCCTTTGCATAGATTAATACCAAATCCTAACATATACTGCATGTTTCTTTTCAACAAACAACCATATTCATGTGGAATTCACTTCATTTTCTGCCGCCAACTATTGTAACCCAAGTGTAGAAACTGAGGCGAAGTGATTACTATGTATAACAGCCAAAGGCAAAGATGTGTTCAGGTGCTCTGTTGATATATTTATGGTTTTATAAGATTTCTGATGCAAGAATTTCAGCCTTGGATGAATTGATCTTTTTACTTTGTACACCACTAACACTTCTGCCCTGTGTCTCTCTTCTTTTAGTATTTTTTTAGTTCTTCTTTGTTGTTATTGTTTTCATGTTGTCCTTGGTTTTGCCACATGATGCTGATCCAACAAGAGCCTTAGCATCCCAATAGGAAACTAGCTCTTCTTTGCTGTGGCTTAAAGAATATATAAAGTTGGAAAAAAAAAAGGAAAGCATTTGTCATGGGGGTCCTCCCATTAAATTGGTATGTTTTTTAGCATTTGCAGGTATTAATGGGGGACGTCAGCATATGTTACTTTGCCTGCTGGGTAAAACTTTCTGATGCCTGCCTGTCAGTGTTCCAGGACACAGGGGAGCACAGTAAGGCCAGCACACGCCCCTGGCCACTACACAGGGCCCAGCAACCAGCAAGGTCTATTAATCCTTCACAGGAGCCGTTGGCGGGGTAATGAGCCTCATAGGGTAAAGGAGAGCCCCCATGTGACGACCATGATTGGACACCACGGGAAGGTACATGGGGCCACAGAAGACCACACTCTCCAGGATCAGACATGGTTCTGTCTTAATTACTGTCCTACTCATGCTGCTCTAACTGCACCCCAGGAGCAGATACCTGAAGCTCAGAGATAACATAGCAGCAGACTCAAAAATCTGAGCAGGAGCTTCTGACTAAAATGGTAACGGCCATTCTTCCATAAGCAAACCTACAAACCCATTGAAGAAGAGGCGGAATGACAAATGGCTCCACTTCATGCCTCGGTTCTGGTTTGGAATGAACTAATTGACAAAAAGGCATTGCAGGAAATGGGAGGATTTATTTCCAGCACACTTTGAGGATAGATGTGAAAAGGATACTTTACCTCCAATGATGCCGATGCTCAAGTAGAGGTAAACAATGGACCTTCCAAAAGAAGCGGTAACCATGGAAACCCCACACATCAGTCCACCAACGATGACTATGGGTCGGCTTCCAAAGCGTTTGACCAGCACACTGCTCACTGGTCCTGAAGGCAGATCAAATACAACACTCCGTAATTTTCAAATTAAATCAGATTGTTACAATAATGTTTAAAATAAAATATGCACAAATAACTGTTTTTTGTAACAATTAAAAAAGCAAAAATCTTTTAAAGGCTAAAATAGTTAATAAGGGTTAGTGAAGCCTTGTTTCTACAACAAAATATTTTTTGCCCATTTTCTTAGAGAAGACAAACAGTTATTTTGTAATAGTAAACACTTGACGTTTTTGTTACTCTACAAGCCCTGATTTTGAATAGTTGGATAACCTAAGCAACATTATAAAACAGACAATGATTCCGTTCAAATTCCTTTCCTACTCACTACATGGAGCACTATAAAAGGTGTTTGCTATTATTTTGTGCTGTCCAAATTTACAACTCCAAAATCCAGAAATTTCCCAGAAGTCTCAGTGAAAAACCAGTGTGTCTCAACGTTCACTTGATTGGCAAATATAGATGACAATGCATTGCCTTTGAGATATTTTTCATATAAAAATATGTATTATTTTTTAAGAACCATCCATGTTTTCATCATCAGAACACAGTGGATTCATAAATAGTCTTTTTAAAGTGTTCATACTCATTAGGTTTTTATCTCAGGAAATCAATGACGTCATATTTGCTGTTTAAAAATAAAGAAGGTGTTTGAATTGCTTTTATAATCTAGGTCACCACACAATATAGTTTTTAGTAGTTATGGCAGTAAGGAGGGATTAGGACATAGCCTGCTGTGTGAATGAACAGCAACTCGTGTTACTAGACACTCAGTTAACCGGGACACAAGGAGAATTTGTAAAAAAAAAAAAAAAAAAATATTTAAAACTGATTACATGCCTCAAACACAGCTAAAATCAGTTTTGCTAACATAAACCACTGTGATTAACAAAAAAAATATATTTGTTTTTGTTGTTTGTTTTGTAAAATTTGAAAAAGTGTAGAAAATCTAATGCAATGACAGCAGGTTTCAGAAGTATGAGAAAATACTCCTTATAAATCATTTTTTAGATCATTGAGGTAAATTATAATCTGCAATAATATGATCTTCAGTATTAAATTGTGGAACAGAATAATATCACATACAAATAAATAAAAAGGAAGACAACACCAGCATAAACTGTCAATAGCACTTCATTTGTTGCAGGCAAAAATACACACCAAGTCCAGTTCATTTATTACAATGATATTGGAACAAATCAAATAACAATCAAAAGGTATTATTGAAACAGATTTCAGAGGAATGTGGATTACTCATACGATTTTATTTAGCAAAACATGAGCTGAAAACATGAATACATTACAACCAAACAACATTAAATTAGATTAGATTCAATTATATCATTTCTAATTAGGGTAAATTAAATTAGTAAATATTTAATTAAAACAAATTTGAATTGATTAAATTAGATTGAACTTAATTAAGGTAGATTGACTTGATGAAAATATTTAAAAAAATGTTTTCATGAAGTCTTAATACAACAGAATTGTGGGAAAATGTCCTATTCTGCTAAAACTAGAATCATTTACTTACAAATTTGTATTTAAAAAGTTTCCTATAAAGGAACATATAATTAATATTAACCAAGCAAATCCATTATAACTTCCTTTAAAAATCTTATGTTGTGCATAAACAGTTATTGGCATCTACCAGGCAGCAAAGAAATGTGACATTTTATGGGAATTTAAATAGTAGAATGTTTTGCAAAAATAAAGTTAAAAATATAAGATTGTATATGTGATAATAGTAGTAAGGAACGGTACATGTGGCTTACTAGTGCTGTACACACATTAAAACATTTATAGTATGTTTGTTACTCAAACTTCCATGAACTCAGAACTTTAATGCAGATTCTCCTGAACTGCAACAGCGAACAAACACGGCAGAAAAGTTTGAACCAAAAACTGCTCAGTGTTGAGGTCTACAGAAAATATCAAACTCGAGTTTTTTGGATGAAGGACAGAAAACAATCAAAGTAGGAGATGAGAAAGACCTCCACACCAATGTTTTACTCAACACTGTGATCAATCAGCAGTTCAACACTCTTTAATGTGCTGTCATTGATAACCTTGTCAGAAAGAGTGACATTGCACCACCAGCTCTCCTGCATTGACGAAAAGTTTTACATTCTTACAGCTGTAAAGACCACAGAGATGTTATCCACAGATGTTAAAGACACTCTGCACTCTCACAGAGGACTGTTGAACTATCAGGAGGTTAAATAAAAGTTGCTTAACTAGTTCAAACTACTTGATTAAGGAGCAGTTTCTAGGACAAATATAAGAAAAAGCTTGATTTGACCTTTTAAAATAAAAAAATAGACATTAAAACATGTATATATTTTTTTTTTTATTTAACACAAAAACTATTACTTTTGTTGGCTTCCAACACCTTTGTGAAGATGCATTTTGAACTAAATGTAAGTGTTTATTAATTTTAAACCATGCCGAAAGGTTGCATAGAAACATCTAGAGTAAAAAAAAACTTTCAAAATCTTGATGTAACTATCAAAATCAAAAGATGATGACATTTGATATTTTTTATTTAAATGATTTGATTTCACTTTTATTTTTAGAAATTGCTTTTGATTTCCAAAACATTTCATTTTTATTTTAGAAAATTCTGTTTTGGGTTCTGGAATTTTTTCCTAAATCATTTTTATTATTATTGTTGTAATCTTTAATATGTTTTTGCCCTAAGTGATTGTTGATGTGATTTGCACTTCAGGTATCAAAATGAGGAAACAACTACAAGATTGAATTGCCAAAAAAAGATAATTTGTTAAAAGTTTGATCATAGCTTCAACTTTTATATTTTAGGACAAAAAATCCCTTAACTTTTTTAAATCAAAATTAAAGAAACTGAAATATAAAAAAGGAATAAAACATCGGAATGGGTTTTTGTTGCTTTTTATCTTAACACTACACTGATGTTTCTATGTTGTTCATTTATCGACACAAGTATAAAAGTACACCTACATATTGTTTTTAAAAACTTTTCTTTCCAACCATGCTTTTTTTCTTTATCATTATTTTAGACATCTGTATTCACTGTGTGTGAAAATGTACATCCATCTTACGGTTAATGTAGTTTAGTGGAGCTGGCGGGGGTCAAAGATGGATCATCGTTCCCTCATAGAAGGTGTCACAATAGGGCATCTCTTGTTTCAACACAAATTTCCATTCCAAGTTTATCATTCAGGCCCCTTGAGAGGAAACTTTCTGAGAGGCCGTCATTTCTCCCCCCATGGGGACTCGGTGTCGAGCCCCAGTGTGCTGAACCCCCCTCTGATGTATCGTCTCTCTCCTCCACTGGGTGACATTGCTGAGGCCCGGCCAAGGACAATATGATAAAGTCTTGTGCCTGTGCCACAGTGGAGATGTATATTTCACTGGTTAGGCCTTCCTGACCCGACGGAAAGGGAGTCCCATGTCCCCAAACTCTGTCACCTTGAAAATCATACAGTGAACTTATAAAGTCTGGATTTTGCTTTTTTTTTTTTTTAATCAACCACAAAAGGAAGAAGTCCTAACTGTGTCTGTATTTTTCTAAAGTAGACGTAGACAGCACGCGCTGTTTCTAATATAACAAAAACATGGATTGTAAGTGCGGTAACAGCAGCACCGACCAAACGCAGCACTAAAATACATCACATGTGGAGCACGTGACTAAAGTGTTGATTATCAAAGACGAGTTCAGCAAATTTGAATAAAAGTAGGCAAAAGTGAATATGGATACCAGTACAGTAAAAAAACAACGATCATAGAATATTAACAGGCTGAAAGTCCATATTGTGCCTCAATAACAATCAATTATCTGACATAAAATTAATTAAAATGCTCTTTGAAGTGAGAAGGCCATTTGTTATACTCTTCTTTTTGGTTCTTAACTGAAGCTTTGTTTTTTTCTTACCTTAAATTGTATGTAATTATTGTAAAGACACGTTAGTATTTATTGATAATTTTATTTTACCTTTGGAAAGGGTATTAAATGAACATATTGAGTTTTAAATTGTTCTTAATGAAGGTTTTGAAGTAAATAAAAAGATATACTTGCTTTAAAAATAGTTATATATCATAGATTACCAAGGTAATATATTTATTATATCAATGTTTGTCATATCGAGGTACTCTGGGTATCATGAGTCATGTATCGTGAATTGGATTGTATCGTGAGTTGCCCTGAGATTCCCAGCCCTACTCTTGAGCACGATAAACAAACTGGTGGGCACCTTAAATCTAAGTGATCACCTCCTAAACTGGTTACCTTCTTTTATGAGCTGCTAAAAACCTAAATTTAAAAACTAATTTAAAGAACTAATTAAGCCAAAAATAATAGCAATATAATAATTAAAAAACACATATACATATCATGTAAAGTTGAATATAGTGACTTTCCTAATAGAAATTGGAAAATACTTTATAAAAATAGAAAAAATGCTAAGGCCAGACTTTACAGAGGCTGCAGTTTTGGAATAAAAGGAACCTGAATGTGATTTGAAACTGCTGTCATATTACTCTGGCAATCCCCTCTGCATGAGGCAGAACAAAACAAATGGTTATCCAGCAATAACATGTCTTAAAGAAGGATCTGCAGCCAAACTGTAGGAAAATTAGCTTTACAGAACATACTGCAGGTCAAATGCGTTTTTTTTTTTTTTTTGGTGAAACATCCGCTTGATGGATATTACTTTGCCTTGATGATTTATGTAGTACAGATATTATGTGCTTCAAATGTTAATGGCTCTAATATGCATTCAAATTAGATTTGTGAGGTCATGTAGAGATTTACTAAAACTGGCTGCTTCATAGAAAGCTGCAGTAAAGGAGATGGACGCCATCACAAAGACCTGAAGGGTTTACATCCAGAAACTCAGTCAACTTCCAACAAACTTTATATATGAATCAAATTTCTTTAGGTGATGCTTCTTTTTCAAATGGTTTCCAATTGCATGCGAGGACTCCTAGCTCGAAAGTTTCAAATTTCCCACGCACTGAATGCAACACACATAAGCTGTCAGTTTCCTATAACTCCTTCACCACACAGATCTGAATCAGATGCTGCATCGTACGGACATTACAGTAACTGGTTTCGGCTTTTTAACACTGAAACCAAGAGGCCACGACAGTAATGAGGGAGTGTAAACCACAGCCAGCAGACCGCCTGAAGGTCGGTCAGGTGACGGCTTCATCTCAGCGACAGCCTTCCAATTACGCACATGAAGGTATTTGAGTGTGCAGTCATGTGAAGTTAGTTTATCAATTGTGTGTCTGTGGAAGAGGGTCCACAGTACAAACAAGCACAAGAACACAAACTGTTGTCTTTAGACAAAACAAATACAGACTATTGAAAGTTTTGTGTGTGTGTGTGTCACGCAGAAACACAAAGTAACTGCAGCTGGCTACTCTTCTTTTCTTAAGTGTAAGGTGGTTATTATGTTAAAAAAAGAGTAATTCAACTCCCAGCAAACCCAATGTTATCATAAAAGGGTAATGATTTAAAAGGGATGAATAGGGGCCTGCAAAAGACAAAAAAGCATCATATTTTTGGTCATTGACTTGTCAAATGTTACACAGAAAAGCGATGCATTTTAGAAAAGCAAATAAATGTTGGCTGATAGTCACAAAAGAGCTAAGTTTAAAAACATTGAATATTTGAAGGGAACTTACATCACAAAAACAATATGAAGTAATCAAATCAATCAATTGGTTCTTCATAGATGCAATTTCTTATTTTTTTTATTATTATTATTTATAGAAATTCCGCTTTGGTTCATTTTAAATCGCTAGTTATGCAAAACTTGTTTTTGCTTTTGATTTCCAGATAGAAATTTGAGGGAAAAATAATGTATAGCTGTTTGATTCCTATTGAATCAAGAAGAAATCAAATGGATTTGAGAATTTGTGAACAGAAATTAAAAAGAGTGAGTGTTTTGGCTGCCTTTTTAGACCCGATTAACACTCTGGGAAGTACTAGGTTTTTGTGTGCTTCACATTATGTAAACTTCTGTCATCTGCAAACCTGAGGAAACACCCATCCTTGAAAAAATAAAATAAAAATAACCCTTAAATGTTGAATGTTTTTGTAGCTTTAAATCATTTGTGAAGATTCTGAAGATATTTATCTTATTAACTGTTTGTTTGGACATTTAAAGGGGGCAATGATTGAATCAACTCATGATTGGATTAACTCACCGCCTGCATACATGACAGCCAGCATTATGGAGGAGATCCATGCTATTTCACTGTAGCTGGCCCCCAAATCCTCTTGAATGTCCTTGAAGAAGATGGACAGAGCTTTAGGAGTAGAGTAAGCAAATCCAATGGAAATATGGGCCCCAACCACCACCACCCATCCCCACCCCCCATCCGGGGGTTTGTACTCCGTAGCATCTGTTGGAGCGGGGGACATGATCCTGCTGAACAAGAAAAACATTCAATGAATCAACAGGTTTTCGTGTGCAGTTGTGCTTCAAAGAAAATAAATGAAGTGCAGACTTTCAAAATAAAAGCCGAAGCATCCAGGACAGTTGAAGCTTTGTTTCACCTCTTTCCACGGGGAGCCTGTTACTCGTGTGGTGGCTCGGCAGCGACAGAGCTCATGTGGTCGCTCGGGCTTCCTCATTCCACGCTGGGTCACATGTACCTCTGCCTGAAGGAGGGGTGGGTGGATTGGGGTTAGGGGTGGGAGGTTGAACTGTACTTCTGTTTGCTAACACGCCTCCTTTGCATTGATTCCAAATAAAAATCCAAACAAATTTCACTCTTAATGTTTTTTTTATTATTTTCGAATAATGTGCAATGTGAATTTCACAGTTGAGCTCAACAACCACCGTCACCTGCAATCCAGAACAGACAAAAACCAAAAAAAAAAAAAACCAAAAGGTGAAGAATCAAATGGATGGAAATGGAATAGCACCAACCTGCAATCTGCACGTGGATGTTCAGGACAAATGGCAGCAGATTATCAGCAATAACAGAAATCAGTTGAGTTTATGGCGTGACTGGTGATCAGAAGTTACTTGACCTCTAACGCTTGTCAGACAATAGAAGGAAAATACAAATGTACTACAAGAAGCAAAGAAATCTAAAGTATCACACGTGCAGGTAATATCTTTTTTTTTGTTTGTTTTAGAATTACTCTACTACACATAAAGAAAAGAAAAGAAACGACCACTAGAGACAACAAAACCATCTATTTCTTTCAAGTTATAAAAGAAACTGAGAAGTTTAGAAACTGTGCAAGTACGGCAAACCTATAGTACAGTATGTTACACGTAACAAAAAAATACAGTACTGTGTATCAGCAGAAATCCTGAGAGTTCTCTTGGTTCTCAAACAGCATTTTTTTTTTTTTTTGGGCAGAGGGGAAGTTGGTTTATAGGGATTAAAAAACTGTTTCAAGTCTTTCAAACTGAGGGTCTTCTCTTGGAGAAGTGCATCTTCAAACCCCTACTAAATGCATTTTCTTCTGGTTTTTAATTCCATGTAAACCTTTTGGATGATTGCTATACGTTGTACTATACGTCATCGATGGGAACTATATTTTATTGACTCTGTAGATGTGTAGTGCAAAGATGAGACACAAGAACCTGCTTGAGAAACCTGACAGCACTGACACTTAAAGGAGGGCTATTTTTCTACAAGATTGTCCTTAAAAGGGAGGAAAACAAAAAGGCAGCACCAACAGTTTGTGTCCTCAATGTGACGAGTGGAGGTGGGGAACAAAAACAAACACAAAAAAAGTCATGATCGTTGAATGAAATGACCCAAAATGCAGACACTCCTCACTTGGTAAAAAATAGTCTGGTTCTGGAGGGTGCTTCTTCACAAAGTCTGCACTTAAGGACTGTCGAAGTGGGGAGCGATCCAGTGCAAAGCCGAGTAAGACTTCTCAGTTATTCTTCATCAAGGAGGGGAAGAGTTTTGTTTTTGGATCCCGATGCTTCCTCTGCTTGCCAGGCACATCGGCATCACACATGTTCCGCACGGAATTACACGCCGCTTCCCGCCCGCACCCACAAAACAATCACAACTCCAACAACCTTTGCTCTCCGCCGCAGCAGGAACGAGCACACAAAACATTAGACTAAAGGAAATACGACATAATGTAGCCTAATCACAGTTCCTTGATTTATTGCTACCACACAATCCACTTTAATGTCCACAACAACCAAAAACAAGACCTCAAATGTTTGTTTTAATGTTAGTCTGATGCAAAAGGAGCATCTATGCTGAACGAAGCATTTCACAAAGCTGCGTTTTCAGCCTTTAAAAAATAAAATAATAAAATAAACATCCCTTTTCTCCTTGTCGATCAAAAGTTTCTGAGGTAAACCTGTTAGTTGGTCTGAACTTGCCACTTAGTGTTAGCAGAAATTTGACTGTCTCATTTTCTCCAATGTGGAGAGCGAAAATTCCAAGATTTCAATTAAGCTTTCTCTGCAATGTCACACAAAAACCCGCTCAAAAGAGAGGGAGCCCCATTCAACTGGAATCTCAAAACTTAAAATAGAAAAAAAATAGCTCTGAAGCCACATTTAGTGTATGTTTTGACACACTGACCTGTGAAGGAAGAGAGGGCAATAAAAATATACATGCTTCTAACTTTTTGAAAGACTACGATAATGTATAATCACACACTTATTAAAACTAGAAAAGAAGCCAAAGACAAACATGGACACACACCAAAATAAAATTAAAAAAAACCTCAGAGCTAGCAACCTACTAATGAGCTATGGTACTCATCTTACCCGTATGAATATATAGTTTATATAGTTATTTATATAGAGAGAATATCAATTTAGCTGACACATAGCATCCATATCTCCAGGGGGCATGTAAACTGGCCATCACCCTTATTTGCATGCCTAAGATTTGTAAAAATCCATACCTATTTATGTATCTCAAACAAAAATAGAAGATGGCTCAACAACAAGCAAAAAAATAGGATAATTGCACTTATGATCTGTTGTACAGTTCTGTCAAACAAGTCTCAGTGTGGGTAGTTGGTGCTGTCAGGAAAACAAAACAAGAAAAAAAAAATACTGCATTCTTGAAAAGCACCCTCGGTTTTGATCACGCGAATAATCAAAAAGTTTGAACGAATGAGACGGTCCGTATGGTGCGCACCCAAAGGCAATGACAGGCACAAGGCGGGCAGAACCACGCAACTCCCTCCACTGAAGTAGATTGGGTTCACAGAAACCAACTCCTTTCAAAGCACTTTCTGGAGACACTGGGGGTAAAGTTTGGCCACCGCACATTCAAAATGGCGACCCAAATCCCAGAGGCGGTCGGGCGTCTCATAGACTTTGGCCCACGCGTCTGCCTCATCGTCGTACTGGTAAAGGGAGTTCTTGCGGCTGGTGCGGAACACGTGCTCCTCCACCATGACCTGCGTGGCACGCACGAACAGGTGGAGCCTGCCCTGCAACAGCATGGCCTTGATGTATGGGCTGGTGGCGTGGTCGAAGGGCAGATCTCTCCGCCGGCTCCACGTGTTGGTCTCTATGTCGTAGACCTCCACTGTGAAGGTGCGCTGGTGGTTCCTGCAGATGCCGGCGATGTAGTAGATGCAGTTCTTATGCAAGGCAGCCAGACCTTGACTCCGAGGGACGGTCATTGGAGCCAGATGACTCCAATAGTCCTTACGGGGATCAAAGCAGAAGAAATATTCACCTGTTTAAAAAAAAAAAAAAAAAAAAAAATGAAGTTAAGAGCAATCCATAAACACTTTTTGTCTCTTGTATTTGGTTATCCCACCTTGGAGGACATAGATGCGGTCTTTGTACTCTACAGCACTGTGAAACTCCATGGCCACTGGCATAGGACTGACTGCTGTCCAACAGTTGTCCCTGGTGTCGTAGCACTCCACCGATTTGAGCGCATTTCGCCCGTCACCTTCGTACACTCGGCCTCCCAAAGCGTAGAGCTTTCCACAGCAGTGCACGAGTCTGCAGCCTATTCTCGCTCTCAGCAGAGGTGCTCGTGGGAGCCAGCGGTTGCCTGCGTGCTCGTACTGCCAGAAGTCGCTCTCTGCTCGATGGTCAATGGACACCTCACTGTTGCTCGGCCGGTATCCACCAGCAATGTAAATGTCATTCTCTGACGATACTAAGATGCCAACCTCGCGGAGATCGTTGGGGGGCTTGCAGAGCTTGAACACCCGACCTGTGACTGTGTCCAGGCAAGGGACCGTCTGCTTCTTACCTGAGTGTTTGTGGGCAGCGTCAAAGCAGATGACCATCTCGGAAGCAGTCATGCCCAGACGTTGCGGGCAACCATTTGTTCCCGTGAGACGGGCTTTGGCCTCACTGGGATCTTTCGACAAGGCCAGGGCGCAAGCAAAGGTGGGGGGTATCCGACTGAGAAAGGCCTCATCCAGCAAGGGCAAACGGATGCACTCAGAGAAAACCTCAGCAAGGTAGACTTCGCGTCCTGGTCGATCGTGTTCCAGCCAGCGGACGATGCTCTCAAAAACGTGCTCCTCTTTCTCCACATTAAGGTCATCACTGTTCAAGATGCTGACCAGTTGCTCCCTGGTCATCTGGAGGAATTCTTGCTCCCTCGATACACACAAGAACTACCAGAAAACACATACATTTTAGCTTCAAATCACTAAATCAACAAAAATAGAGAGCTTAAAAACACTCAAGTTTGCATGCCAACACATAGTTACTGTTTATGTCCAACTGACCTTCTTGCGAATGTAATCTTGCGAACGTTCCCTCAGTTCCTGATGCCCGTACGCATCGGCAAACATGAAGACTCCTATGCAGTTCTGAGGGTCGAGCCTGCTGACCATGAACTGGGCACATTGATCCTGCAAAGCGGGGATCTGGAAAATGCTGGCTGCAGTGAACAGGGCTTGGACGTTGGACTCAGAGAGCGTGACTCTGGATGTGTAGGCATAGTCTAGAACAAGGTGCATGGATTCCGATTCCACCCCAACAATTTTGACTTCACGTCGACTGCTCTCTGTAAGGCCACTGGTGAACATGGACCTAGAAATGAGAGAATTTCATGTTTACAATGCAATGCAATTTCTTTTTCATTTATCTCTAAATTTACAAAAAGGATTAGTTTAGATTAATTATCTTGTCAACTACAATGTGAAAAAAAAGTTTTGTTCGTTTTTTTTTACATGGTTTTACCTAAAATATGGGCTGATTGCGGCAAGAACATTTCGGTGGCACGAGAAAGTCTTGCCATGGTCCACTTCCACAACGATATCTGTGAGCTGTGCTTCATCATATAAGGCTTTGAGCTGCTGAAGAATGTTGCAGGCGTGCACAGCATCTACCCCATTGAAGTTGGTGGTAGGAGGTGTCCCATTTTGTACTTGTAACAGCTTCCCTACCTCTGGAAAGGAAAAAAAGAAAAAAAATCAATGTCAATTTAATTGTGATCCAATTTCCACCATAAATAAACAATTTCACAAAACAGCTTTCATGTTGTTTGAACCTTCCACTCTGCCGTTCACTGACTTGGTCATTTTTTTGTCTGGTCACCCATGACATCATGTTATATTTTGTTAACCCACATTTTGACCTTCATGGTTTCTGCTTTGACATGAGATATTGCTTTCTAGTAAGACCTGCAGGGAAGCAAACCCCTATACATACAGGTTAGAGCTAGGTCATCTACTGTATATTGGAAAGAGGTACAAACAAAAGGTCCATCCTGAAAGTCTTCAAGTACTCCTTCTAAAACTCAGATCACAGCAAAAGTTCTTAAAAGTCACAGTTAAAAGTAACAAAAGCTCTGCAGGGAAAGACAGGCACAGATTGATCTACACACAGTGGGCATGTTTTGAATCAGCCCGTGCAGAGTGAGGTAGGACTTAGGATAGAATCTGCTGTCACTGAACATACAAGAAAAAAACGGCTGGATTTTGTTTTTTTTTTTTTAAGTTGCAAATGCTCCAATAATTTAAGAAAACTGATGACATTATTTATTATGGAAACAATAAATTCAACTTGTTTATATTGATGAGGATAAAACACTTAATTGTGTTTAAGAAAAAGAAAACATTCATTCATTCATCTTCTTGACTGCTTTGTCCCTTTTGGGGTCGCGGGGTTGCTGGAGCCTAACCCAGGTACTGATAGGCGAAGTATTTTTTGTGTTAAAAATGTGTCATCTTTAATCTCAATTGTTGAAGTAATAACTCATTTTGTTCAACATTTTTACTAGGAGAAAATAAAACTCTATGCTTCAAATAAAATAAATTTTATTACTGTTGATTCTCACTATTTCCTCAAAAAAAAAAAAAACATGTCAAAATGTTTTTTTATAGTCGTGATTTAAATTGTGTTACAGTGTGACTTTAAATTGTTAGTTTTCCATTCTTGTTTCACCTATACAACTGAAACACTTTTTTTCTGTCCCTGCCCCCAAAACAACTGCAAAGTTAGCAGGGCAAACATTACGTGTGTTAAGAGAATTTAAATGTTTGGCATCACAACATTTGGACCACTGTAGTTTTGTTTGTGGCTCTGTTATCGCTATCTTTAATGGGAAAGTGTATTTTTACAACAAAAACCTCGTGTTGAGAAACGCCTTTTTGCTTGACAGGACAAAGACTCGCAGTGGATGAATAGAAGACACTGTCTCACCAGGTGGTAGCTAGCTTGCTAAAATCACCGCCTGAAGCCTACGGTAGCTGTCCGACTGCCGGCAAAAGCTACATTTGACAATCCTCGCGACTTGATAACGAATTTATAATGCATAATATAAGTTCCTGTTTATATTTTAACAATTGAGGTTCACTGCTAAAGTAGATGGTAGACGGACGAGCTTAACTTTTAGCAGACAGCTATGTTGCTAGCTAATATTAGCAAGCATTACTTGACAGAACATTGCGAGCTAAAAGGTGAAAATAAATGTGAAATAGTAACTTATAGCTATGCAACAACATCTAGCACGACTTATTTTAGAATAATTTATGGCACTGTATCCTCTATCGAACTTGTCTATTCTCTGTCTCTTGTCACAAACAAGTGTTTACACAATCAGCTGAGAGCAGCGAGCTAACCTGCCGAAAGTTAGCAGAAGAGTTAGCATTAGCAACCTAGCAAGTCTGGCGAGAACCTAGTTTTGAGTGGCTGATCCGACTGAGACTTCTTCTAACTACAGCAAAACACACCGCCACGTTCGGTTAATCTGCAATATTCTGTTTTAATACATCTCAAACGCGCGACTGGCAACTTTAAAAGGCAATATTTGTTGATCGTTAAAACACAAAACAATTAAGACTTTGCTAACCTCCACTGGCAGCCATTCTCTCCAGTCTGTTTCGGGGCAGACCGAGAAACGTCAGGGTGAACACATAGGAGCCCCGGAAACAAGAAGCAACCAATCAGCATCCAGGAGACGACCTTCGCAGCCAATCACAATTCGGCTCTCTGATGGGAATTAGAAATTCTTCCAGCAACGAAATTAATGAATCAGACCTGCTTAGTCAGTTAAAATAGGAATTCCCTAACAAGTGGATTTAGATTTTAGGGAGATCCACAGAAGCAAAAGGCTTAAAGGAAATCCTTTAGTGTCATTAATGTGCTAAATCTGTCCATGCAGAAATGACAGGGGAAATTATTTGACATTAGCATTATTTTCATTTAGATTTAATAAAATGAAGTCAAATAAAATATAAACACTAGTGTTTATATATTTATTATTATTAGCTGCATTATCTTTAATAAACTGTTCCTTTTATTCTTAAGAATCAAACAACAAAGTCTAAATCTAATAAATCTAAAGTTGACTGATAAACTTTTAAG
>NC_050516.1:18057732-18168547 GCF_002922805.2 Oryzias melastigma | reverse complement strand
ATACATTTATTACTTAAAACACGTACATTTATAAGAAAAAATACAAAAATCTAGTCTGTGACTTTTTAAGTCATAAATATTAGACATTATTTTCGTAATTTAAGAGATTTAAAGTATTAAAAACATGTTTTTTTTGTTTGTAAACTGGCTCTAATACTTTGTTGTACAGATGGGTCTTACGTAGATTTAGTTGGGTTTTTTTTTTGCAAGACACAGTGTGGTAACAATTATTTTATGTTATTGGATGGACAGGTTTGTCTTAAATCATGGTCTTGGGATTTGTAGAAGCTATCTAAAGAATTTTTCTTAAATTAATTGACCATCAATGTTTTGCCTCTAGTGCATAAAGTTGTATTTCTATGGACCACTGTTCTACAACACACTTCAGCTGAAGGGTGTTGTCCACATTTTTTGTGTGTGGAGAGAGATGACCTCATATGTGACTCTAAGAGACAAATGGGTTTGTTGTCTCTATCCCTTATTGCAACCCCCCCACATGCTCCACCTGCATATCATGGCCCCTCCACCACCATGCCTGATGGATGATTCAACACAGAAGTGCTGTGAGCTTTGTTTTCAACATCTTCATTGTGGTCTGTCCAATCGAGTCGAGTCTTTTAATAAAAGTGACAACCTAAAAACAAAGCTAGTTTCTGAGAGAATTACAAAGCTTCCTGAGCAAACTAAGTCTCCAACCTTTTCTCTTTTTACTGTCACTGAAACAAGAAGGTTGAGTTTATCCAATGGAATTTCTAAGATTAGACATTGTTTGTCTACAATAAATAACATTTGTCACAGATTAATGGTTAATGCTAGTCTTTTAGGTAAACAAACTATTTATGCAACTTTAAGAAAGAAAATCACCAATTCAACAATTTTTTCTGGTATTATATACTTTTTGATTCATGCATCTCTAAATTACTGTCTATACTGGTATATTTTTGATTATGTTGAGGCTGTCGGTCCTTTCTTTTGATTTTGTTTAGGACACAACTTCTTCCTTGATAGAATTAGATCCACTACTGTAATTAGCCCTTAATTTTTATTGAAAGCTTTTTCTTTTCTTTTCTTTTTTTTATTTAACTGTTTAAGATTTAGTTAGAAAATACAAATTTTTCCTCCTTTAATTTATAGATACACTGAGAAAAAGTTTTCTTTGCCCTTACTTCTCATGGTATTTAGCTGCAGTACAAAGGGCTACAAATTAAAATCAATACTAAGTAACAAGGTGAAAACTTGAATTTTAATGTGCTGAAATTGAATTTCAGTTCAAAAAAGGTAGTGATCCATACTTGTAATTTTACATTTAAAGCATTTTACTTTATTTATAAAGTGGTTAATCAAAATCAAGTTCACCATAACATAAATTAAGGCACAAATTTATTTGTTTTCCGTTAGAATCCAGTTAAGTCTAAATAATTCATTTGCAAATTGTAAATCCAGATTATCCCAATAAAGTCAAGTCATTTTGTGCTTATATGAGCACTTAAAAGCTTTCCTCTGTGAACTTTCAACATATTAAAAAGATTAGGGAGTGACTGGGAAGAGAAGACTTCTTTTGGGATGGATGACTAGGAAGAAATCTGCTGTAAATTTTGACTCAGGAATGCAAATCTGCCAAGAGAGAGACAAAAACAGAAATAAAAACACTGGAACAACAGATTGAAGGCTAAAGAGAGACATGGAAGTACCTGTAACAATAGTGTACAGCCAAAGAGGGAGAGACAGACAGAGGGAAGGTCTCCAGAAGGATAACAACCTGTGCTGCCACAATGACTCCTTATAGTCTGTGGTTAATAGCAGACTCTACAAAGGGCATAGCTCAAGGTCGCCCAGGCCATTTTCAAAAAGTATTTTTAAAAATGCATGAGCACCATAATTTACATGTGCATGCACGATTGATGTACTGAAAATTCACACCATTTCATCCAAGCTTTTAGTCCAGTAAACATCATGTTTGGTAGATGCTGGTGACATATTATTTTTAAACTTTGTTATTTTGAGACTTTGCAAAAAAATAAAAATAAATAGCAGCCAAACACTTTACACTTTGCATGGTTTCCTGACATTTTATGAAATCTGGATGTTGACACTTTTTAGACTCTTCTAAAATTAAACTTGAAGCAAATATGAAAAATATCAGTTTCATCAAAACTACTTATGAAACACAGAAAAAAAAACATTTGAACTGAGTGAAGCACCAATCAGAATCATTTTTAATACAGTTTTTGAAGCTAACTCTAATCCTTTCTCGTAATCTTGGACTTATTATTTGGTTGTGGAGCTTTATTTTAATTATACCAGCCTCGTCACATGGACAGTGGGGCTTTGAGGAACCACTGCAGCTCAATAAATGTCGTTTTCTGAAAAATGAAATGCAAAACTCAGTCCCAGGATGGATTAATAGAATCAAATCATCAGAAGTGCTGGGTTTTTTTTTTACACCAAGCCTGCTTTGAATTCTGTTTTAGTTTGTTAAATCCTGAAATGTCTCATTAAATGTTGAATTATTAACCAAGAAGCCGAATTTAAACCCAATGAAACATAACTTTAGGATCACTTGTGAAACTGTTTTTTTTTTTACTTGTAATGGCAGTTACGTGGTTTTAATACTCGAATACTTCACAAATATTACTGAACATTTATATAAAGTGAATGAAATCTGACGCCGTCTCCCGATCCGGATTAGATATATTTATTAATTTTATTATTTTGGTGCTGTGTATTTCAAACTTGTTATTTCAAATAGATGCCTTAGTAGAATTCTGCATCACATGAACAGATTGTGACATTTTACTGCAGTGTTAAAAGATAAAAAATGAGAATACAATAATAATAGGGACCAACCTGGATCAGTTTTCTGACATTTTTTAAATGTTTACAAAAAAAATAAAAATTGGGACTCAGTATTTTTTGTATTAAAATCAAATGTCTCTGAATTGATTCGATTACAAAAATATCTGATCGGGACATCAACAATTTACACTAAAGGTTGGCAGTTTGCTAATCCTTCACTGAAGTGAATTAAGCTTCAGCTCTAATTTGTTCTTTGAGATTCATCTGGAATCATCAACAACCAGCATGGTGTCAAGCAAAACCACTTTCCACTCTCAAGGATTAAGTTGTGACAATCAAAATGGAAATATTTTCTGTTAGCAACTATTTATTATGAAGAATAGAAGTCTTTCAGATGGTGGAGACTCAGCATGGGGGCTCTACCCCATAGTCTTCAACAGGTGGCTTTGCTTAGGGAGGAAAAGTCACCAAATAAATGAAAGAACAGAGAGTGTGAGAGGGGGAGCATGACTGAGATAAAGAAGACTGAAAGACTGGATGAGGAGTGGGAAGGGTGGGGTTGAGAGAATAAAGACAAACAGGCCTGAAAAGATAAGTTAGAGAATCAGAAACAGGTTTCGGGTGGTCAAGGTGTGGTTTCAGGACAAACTCTACACACGAACTTACATTTTTTCTATATACTTTGCATTGAAAAGCCAGCCCCAATACACATTAAACATCGTAAATGAAATATTTTTCATTGCTACAGTAAACACATGCAAACAAACTCTACATGATCTCAAATTTGGATTTTTCTTCTTTGAAATGACTTCAACATGAATTATTTTCTGTGAATTTCCATTACATGAGTTTCAAGAAGTTCTACTTTAGGTCTTAAATTTTTAGCATCAACATTTAAAGCTTTTAGCATTCTTCTCATCACCTTCCCCACAATTGATTCTCCTCCATGCATTTCCTCCCTTCAGCCTCTAACGCTGTTAAGTTTCCAATTTGCAGTAATTATTTTGAGGCACACATGGTGTTTTTCTCAGCAGCTGTTTCCAAATGCAGCACATGGCAGCTGACATGTGAGGGCTGCCCCTTCATCACAGCACCATCAGCGCTGTGCAGGCTTGAAATGTGCTCTGATGTTGCGTAACACTGTAAAATTACAGAGGAGGAGACAAGTAAAGGCACAACTGCTCTCCGAGCAATCGATTTCAAATGTTTTTTCCAATTTCTTTCCATTCAGCCACAGTGCGGCCTGTGAAATTGGGCTTAGCTACTGTTGAATGAGAGAAAAAAGGATTCCAAGGCTTGCTGTTGTTTTATGATAGATCTGGTTTCTGATTACCTGTCTCTCGATGTCCCCCTTTTTGGGGACAATAAAACTGATCACCTGATATCTCCACTTTCTTTTTCCTCCACATCTTGCACAGATATTTCTTGTCACGGAACGCTGCACAGGAGATGTATTGTTTCTCTTCGGTTTAAAATGTTTTAGCCTGTAAAAAAAAAAAAAAACAACAGCAAAAAGCCACAAAATTAAATAAAAGGAGAATCCTCAGTGTGCCCATCTATCTTTTAGGCAAGAATGTGTAAAAACTAATAGGAGACTTTACATTGGTTATGTTTCAAACTCAAAATGTGTTTTTCTTTCAATACATTTACATTTGCATTTCTTCGAGCCTCAAAGAGAGTAAGGCACCTGTTTATGTTTTACGCTGAAAAGATAGTTTCCCAAACACCCATGTACACTGGAAATTGTGAAACAAAAAACAAAAAAAAGACTTCCATTCTTCATAATAAATAGTTGCTACAGAACAAATTTCCCTTTTGATTGTCACGACTTAATCCTTGTGAGTAGAAACAAAAAAGTTCTGTAATTTGCTACATTTAAAATTATTAGTTTGGTTTACTCAAGCGAAATACAGAACTTTTGTTAATTGATCTGTTTCACGTATTACTGTTTAGGATGCATAATGATGGAAAAATAAAAGCATATTTTGGTGTTTATCACGACACATAAGGAGACCAAAGCAGCATCATCAGATATCAGAACAGATGAACAAAAACAAACACAACTTATCATTTTGTCCATTTCAGAGATTAAACAAAATGTGTAATAGTTTGTGGAAAAATTAACAATCAGCCAGGATTACAAGGAGCTTTGTGCTGCCCCTGATCAAGCCTTGGTCACATGCAGCATGACCCGTTTCTGGTGGTGCAGGTTTTTGGGTTGTCCGAGCTAATGGTGGGTCATGGAGAAGTGTGACCACATCATGAAAGGAGCGCCGGTGTGTCTTGCAGTTCCCTTGAGAGAACCTATAGGAACGACATGAAAATGGAACGTACATTTGTAGTGCGTGTGATATTGTATACATGTATACAATATCACACAAGAAGTGCACACTTATCACATTTAAAAAAATGAGAAATCTACACTTTCACTCTTATTTACCCTTGTGTTTTGCATAAGTGTTTGTAACAACCTGTTGCCTGCAGCATACCCATAGAGATAAATACGCATGAACAGCTGATTCACCGAGTGGTCTACAACTTTGCAGTATCTTCCACAGGCATGCTCCAAACAGGTTTGCCCATTTATCACCCACAGGCAGCTTGTATCCACCCATAAAGAAAGTTGTGACAAAGTCCTTAAAGATCCCTCTGAATAGCATTTGTCATAATGACGAATAATAAGGGGTAACATCACTTGAGTTAGTGTCGATTGTCTTGGTCAAATACTGTCTCAATACAATTAAAATGTCAAAAATAAGATTGTTTTAAAGGTAAAGGATATCTACCCAAACTGGAGGTCATGATGGACAACCAGCTTCACTTTAAGTCAAACATCTCTTGCCCTTCTTCATGCAGATTTACCCTTCACAAGATCAGATCAAGATGAGTTTACACAACTCAACTCCTCCAGCATTGAACCGGATTGTGTTGACGCTGACTCAGCTTTTCTCGTTGTGTACCAAATTTGTTTGTTGCTACTGATGACTATCTTTTATTGATGGAGAACTATTGGTAAAAACAGCAGTGGTTGACTTTTGTCAACATTCTAGCTTCCCTTAAGCAGAGGAAGATGAGGGTAAATGCAGACAACAGTTCCTACGATCTAACCAGATCAATCTGTCTGAGGCAAGTTGTTGATCAAATCGAACTGAATCTAATTAACCTAAACCATTGTAAAATTGTTTCAAAATTAAATAAATTGGTTATATTGATCTTGCAAAATACCTTTGGATTGAGGCACAGCAGGTTTATTTGACCTGAAAAAGACCACGTGTCATCACAGTGGACAACACACTTGTGATGGCAGCAAAAAAAAAAATAATCAAGCTGTTATTACAGTCCAATTTGTGGAAATACATTTAATTTTGAAAAGACGAGTGACCGAGGAGTGTTCCATTATGTCCATATGATCAACACATGTGACCATGATGTTCCATTTGTATTATTTTGAGCTGGAAAAACAGCAGTGGGCTGAACTTTATGAAATTAAAATGTGAATGGATTTGCCACTCATTCTTGTTTACTTGTTTGTGTTTAGGCAGGGACGGTCAGATCCAAGTGCAGCAGGTTTATTGGACAGATAGGCATATAGAGCAGGAGGCAGACACAACTATAAGTCCGTGAAGTTAAGGCAGGGCTGGGCAGGCATAAGTTAATCACCAGCATTGAAATTTCAGGGATCAGACTTTGGATAATGTAGTTCTGACGTGGGTCGGGGCAGGCAGCAGACAAACAGAGTCGGAGCAGAATCAAAGTCAGGAAAACAAAATCTCCCAGACGCACTGAGGCGGATGGAAGATGTGTTTGTGCCAATAGTCTGGGGAAGGCTCCTGCTGGTGACAAGAGAGGGAGACGGAGCTCTGACTCCTGACAGTCTGTTTGTACACTTATTTAATTTACACTTGATTATCTTACAAGAAATACAAGAAATCTGGAAAACTTCACTGTTCAGTACCCATCTCTGAGTCACACTGGTTGAATTTTTGTCTAAAGATGTCCTGGATCAATTAACAGTGAATCAGATTGTTCAAAATGAACCAATATTGAATTGTATAGTCAACCACAAATTACGATATGAATCCTGTTGTTATAAAATGAATTGTCACACCCCTAGTGGAAAAAAACAGCCATTTACTCTGAAAAATGTTGCACAGAGGAAAGTAATGGGCTATAATGTCTCTCAGGGGGGCTAATGAAGAGTTTCTGCAGATGATCTGATTGATAGACTTTGCCTTCCCAGCACAGGAGAGAAGAGGCGCTCAATGGGAAGTCTGAGAAAATACAGAGCTGGAGGTACTTTTCCATTCTCAAAAAAAACCTTTTCAACTCTTCATGATGATTTAGAAACATAACCACAGGAGATGATAATGGTTTGAACCTGACTTCAAGACTTTCAACCATCGACAAAGTTGTTTGTTAATAAAAGTTGAGGATTTTCTGGTTTCTTGGTACAACTTGAGATAAAACTCTTAAGTTTAGAAAGCTGATGGCTACTTTGTTTAAAATAAATTGATTAATTTTAGATAAAGCAGAAAGACACAGTCACTAAGATATTGAAAAATAAAACATAAAAAGTCTGTATAACGACTGGCTGCCCGTTTTCACTGAATTACTGCAGAGTGATAAAAAACATAAACGTTACATGTAAATAGAATGCATGTGTTTTGAATCAGTAATACAGTTTTAAAGTACTAGTGCACTAATTAAATTGTAAATGGCTTATACTTATATAACACTTTACTACTTTCCTTGAAGGCTCAAAGTGCTTTACAGTCACAGTCTAATGATGCACTGATGGCGGCTTCACTCCCAAACACCAACCTATAACCACCAGAAGCACTCAAGATTATGAAGACGGGTTCATTTTACATTGATGTTTCCAACATAAAGATTGTTGTTTTTTTATTTGATGAAAATAAGCTAATCAATAGCAAAACAATAAATAAACCATTTTATGATCAGTTGTGCTGCATTTGAATTAATACTCCATTCATACATTTAGAACCAGTTTCCATTTGCTAATTCTTACTATCCAGAGTTGCCATAGATCAACCTTTCAGAGCGGTCTCAATAGTCCGCCCTCCCTCTCTGTGACCGTGCATCGTGTGTCCTCCAAGTTGCACAAGCAAACAAATACGGCTGCATTACCTCCTTCTTTGAGGTCGCCTCGTTTGTTCCACTTGTCCAACTGATGGATATCTTTGATAAAATTTGGCTTTTTATAGCTGCGTGCTAATTAGTTAAGGGAAAAACATGCACACAACGCATTTGGTTTAATCTGAGCAGCCTCTTTTTTTTCATCTTCCTCTCTAAATCGTCCTCTTGCGGTCTTCCTCACAGACATTTGCGTATTTATGCACTTTTTGATGAGTCAGGCAGAGCCAAAGTGGCCTGGAGGGTTTGGGCGACCAGCGGGAAGCTTGGAGCTCTGATGGTAGGAGCGGATTAGGGTGATCCCCCGGTGTGTGCTGCCATGCACCCATGTGTGAATGCTCTGTCAGACATCAGTGACACGGGGAGATCTATCAGCAAATCCGATTGCGTGAAAATTCTTGGGTCCCAGCAGAGACGGTTGGGATGGGCTTTTTTCTGCTTCTTTCCCACTTTCCTTTCACATTATTTTAGGCCCCAGGAGAGTATTTTTCATCATGTCAATGTGATGTAGCACACAGAGGCAATCATGCAGCCTTTCTGGCCTCAGGGCCGCCTGCTCAGTGGAGAAAATGCAACTTTGGCACTTAATCATCTCGCTCATACCTGCTGCACGAGTCTATGAGAAAGTTTTCCACCCAATATGAAACAAGAACCCTGATGGTGGTCAAGTTTTTTTGAATGTCCCCCATGGCTGGAAGCTTTTACTTTGCCTGAAAGACCGGTGAGTGCGCTGCCTCAGACCTGTGCTCATGCGCCAGTCTGGTGCCAGTGGGGGATAAAAGAACGGGCACAGTTGGGTGCAGCGTTACACACTGGCACCCGCTGAAACATTTGGGATTCATGAACACCGCCATCTTACTACGGACTGAGAGTCATTCTAGTGTGATCAATGCAGAGAACAAAACCATGCATACTAAGGTGCAGCAATAAGGGGATTTATTGGTATTTCTTTACACCTCCTACATCCATGTTTCAAGTCTTTACATAAATAGAGGACAGCGTTCGGCCTAAATGTGTAAAGACATGTGCGTAATAGGAGTTCATGCGATGCACAGAAATAAACAGGAAGGTATTATTAGGTGATTGATCAGCTAAACACATGGCTTCAAGGAAAGACAGGGAGAGGTCAAATAAGATTGTTCTAAATAGACCTGTCTGAATTGGCCTCAGGGAGACCTAACTCCTCAGACAAGGGCAACACTTTTTTTTCCTCCAAACACAAGCGTCCTTACTTTACAGAGCGTGGACTAGCCCATGTATTATTCACTGGCTGATAAATTGGTGTGTTGCAGAGTTCCATCACAAGTGGTGGAATATTCACCACTGCTTATCTCAGTTAATCCCATGACCCCAGGCCGAGTCCCTAAATTAGCAAGCGATGCTCAACAGCTCTGCTTAAACTGCAGGGGCAAGGTTGCTTAACGAAGAGATTTATCCGAAAGATATGCCGCTGATAAATTGTTTCAGTTATGTTAGGCCACTTTCTTTGGGCCAACAGAAGCGCCTGCGTTTATATCCCAAAGATTAATTACACTTGCATGTCTGGTTGCTGTAAAATTGTATAGAATATTTTTTGTGATTTTTGAATGCTTCTTGAGCAAACTGCGCACATAGTTGTAAAAATTAGAACTAAACTGTAATTTAAAAATTATTTTACAATACTTTTTTGAGTTTTGAACTGTATGGAAAACAGAGAAGACATTGGTAAAGCAGTTAAAAAGAAGCGTGAAAGCACATATTCCAGAAAAATCAAAACAGAAAGAAAGATAACAACAATTAGACAACAAAAGTTGCTTGTGGCTTAACGTTATTAATGTCATAAATAGCTGTTAACAGAAAGGCTGCACCTTTGTGAACAGCCACACAAAAGGGCGACCTTCACCTGGGAGTCCTGAACGCTCCCCATCAACTTCTCTGAAGGTGGTGGTCGGGAATCCATCTTTTCTCTAAAACTGTTCTCTAAGTTATTTCTTTCATCTCTAAAACGGCATAGAAATTTCAGGTTAAAGGAAACCTGGTATCAAAATAACCCCCTTGCCTTCATTGCTTAAAGTTTTATTACAGTTAAACCCTTTGCTTCCAAAGCTAAGTGATAATATTTTTTTTCAAATTCAAGTTTTATTAATAAAGCATATTGACAGAGAGGAATTGGTAGATGTACAGGTGTCAGTGTGTTGCTTTATCATTTTATTTTTTAATGATAAGAACAACAAAAAGAAGAAAAAAGAAAAAAAAAGGTGTGCTCATAAAAGAGTAGCCAGGTTACTTAAATCTGCATCATTTACATATTTCTATAATCCAGTGTACATACATAAAGAAGTTCTTTTCCTTTCCCTTTTAAAGAGTATAGGAATCAACAGGCTTCACATATTCCGTCCGCTAAATCCAAATTCTGTAAAATGTGTCAATCTGCAGCTTAACTAAAAAAGACAGTTTCTCTATTTTGTAGATTTCCTGCATTAATCAAATCCTCGACTGTCGTGGTTCAGGGTTGAACCATTTCCGTGTTAAAGCTTTTTTACTTGCTGCCAATAAAATATAAAAAAGTTTCTTGTCCTTCCAGTTTGTCCATTGGTTTTTTGCACAGGAATAAGTCCAAAGAAACAGTAAAAGCAAAGATGTTCTGTAAATGTTGATGAATATTTGACCAGAACTGTGAAATGATTTGACAGTCCCAAAAAATGTGAAAATGATTGGCATTCCCCTCCCCACATCTACAATAAGACTCTCCAGTGCCACAATATTTCTTTTGGGCAGGGGTAATAAAGAACTTAATGTTACATTTCCAACAACATTCACGCCGAATGTTGGATCCAGTTGTGGCCCATGGTATTTCACATATACGCTCCCAATTTTCCTCAGTGATCACAAAATTGCCCTTCTTCTCCCACCTTGCTTTAAGAGTGTTTAAGGGTTTTTTACACCTCATAATACTGTCATATAACCTGGATAGGATGTTTTTGTGAGCTCCTGGTTTGGTGGTGGTTAGCGATAGAAAAGTTCCTACAAATCCTTAAATTCACTTTCAGATTGTGGCTGTAATACAGTCTAATCTGAAGGTATCTGAAAAAATCTACTAAACGAAGTCCATGTTTCCTTTGCATGTTTTCAAAAGATTGAAATTCTCCTTTGTGGATGAAGGAGTGGTTGTCACGCAATCCCTTTGGAATCCAATTTTTAAATCTATCGTCAAAATGATTCGGGAGGAAATCTGAGTTGTATGCACATCATCTCAAAATTCTTGCAGTATCTTCCATGTCACAAATCTTAATTGTTTCATTCCAAGCTTTTATCATTACATGGGAAATAGGTTTGTCCAATAAGTAATTCTAATTCTGCAGTTTGATCTCTCCTAATAGGGCTCTGACTGGAATCCCCTTAACCGTTGTCCCCTCCACATCTGTCCATCCTGCAGTGGATTTACACAAACATATCAGTGCTCGTATTTGTGTATTATAATGTTCCCGTGAACAAGGAAGGCTGATTTTGACTTTTCTCAGAACCCCCAACACCCTGGTTACTTGGACTTTGATAGTTGTAAAATGCTGCGGGGGTGGGAGTGCAGGTGCAGCCATTGTTTATTTAGCTCATTCAATAAAAAAAAACAAAAGGAGCAAGAATGTGTGCATTACACGCAATAATATATGTGTAAATGCTTTGAGCTGAATGTGGTCACTAAAAAAATGCTCAACCTGTTTGCTTGAATTCACTGAAGGGGGTTACAGAAAATGGTGGGGCAATTTGCTTAATGCTGAAATGCCTGAAGGATTTGAAGTTTCCTTCAGAAAGAATGTTGAATAAATTGCTGTAGGGGTTTGATTAAACCTTAGTCACAACTGCCTTTAAGGATGGATACAAGCTGTCTGCAGGCAAAAAATGAAAAAAAAAAAAAACCTGTATTGGGCATGCAGGTGGGCGGCCCACACAAAATGGCAAGGTAATAGACTGTTCAGTGAGTCCGTAGGGCATAAATGTTCATGGACAATTTTATTTCCACGGACATGCTCCAGGCAGTAGGTTGTAACTTTTATACAACGTGAAAGTGAGTGTGAAGTCGTAGAGATTTCTCTTTTTTTTCTGCCCCTCCCCCGAATGCTGCATACTGTGCAAGGTGCAAGTGAGTGATGTTGAAGGGTTAATGCAAGGAATTAGACAGAGCATGGTTCATGTGTATCCCTCATGCACTTATGTATCCCATGTGCGCAGCATTTGCACGTTGTCCTCGCATTTTACTAATGACTAGAGTGCGGGTTTAGGGCACCGGACAACAGCATCACCCCTACGTCATAAGTGTGTTAACTTACATTAGCCACACACATTACAATTCAACGTTCCTTTTAAAATGCCATCCCTATAGGTCTTTAGTTAGCCACTGCATTCTACAACAGGCCATGAGCTCGGTTCAACCGCGCAGAACCTGTATAGGTCAGCAATTAAGGTAAAACAAGGTGTTTGCCTTAATTGCTATGGTGATTAATTGAAAATTCTAGAGCAATTTTCCCACGGTTAAAATAGCTAAAAGATTTTACCATCAGTTTATCTCCTTTTGTTCTTAAGCAGCCAATGATGCAGAGATATTCCTGCAGCATGAGATGGAGCATTGTCATGCATGGAGACAATTACAGAGACCACGGTTCTCTTTGTAACACCAACTCTCCACCCATGATTCCAGCCCAAACCATGACTCGACCACCTCCTTGTTGACATTGCAGCCTTTTTAGGACATCCACTACTCCATCCATCCATCTGGACCATCTAGGAAGGATTGCACAGCACTCATCAGCAAACAAGGCTGTTAGAAAATGAATCTTCATGCATGTCTAGGCCCACTGCAGCCGTTTCTGCTTGTGAGTGTTGTTCAGGGGCGGCTGAATAGAAGGTTCATGTATTACTGAAAGTCTCTGGAGGATCTTACACCTTGATTTCTGTGGAACTCCAGAGACAGCAGCAGCTTCGAATATATGTTTGCTGCTTTGTAATGATATTTTAGCAGCTGCTGTTGTAATCTGATGCATTTGTTTGGCAGAAGCCGTCCTCATTCTGCCTTTATCTGCATGAACCCCTCTATGCTCTGAACTAGCCTCAAATCTCTTAATAGTTCAATGATCACACTTAAGTTTTCATGAAGCATCCAAAATGTTCATACCTTGTCCTAGGTATTTAACTATGTCACACTTTTCAGCAGCAGACAGATTCCTTTTCTTTCCCATATTGATTAAAAATGTCGAATGTCCTTCTTTAGTAGTTTTTCCTTCAATTGAACTCACCTGGAAAACTAATCATCACAGGTGTCTGAGATTGATTTCAGTGATCCAAAGAGTCTCAAGAGACATCCATTAAAAAAAAAAAGAATTGTATCTTTTTGACACTTAAATATAATTTGCAAAATAATTTGGAACACATTGTAAACTGCTGACCCACCCAGTTTTCTGTCCAACCAGTTTCACATTTTTCCTCCAGCCATAGTCCTACACAGGATCCTAAGACTGAAGAGCAGCTACAACCCCAGCCATAGACTTTCCTCACACAGCAACTGCATGTTCATCGTGCACTACAGAATACTAATAAGGGTGGTTAAGAAGTCAAAGTTACTGACCTGAGGTGCAAAGATAAAAAGCAGACCAAAGGCTTGCAGAGATGAGTGCAGAAACTCCGCTTCAGTAAAAATGCTTCTATCTGACAGACTCATACTTTTTGTTTGTCTGTATACTGCCTTTTTTTAAATTTCTAATCCAAAGATTGTTTTAAGCTCTATCCACCCCATTTCCATACTGTTTGATAAAAAGAAACACTTGGTGAAACTTCAACCAAACATTCCCACTAGCTCCCTTTTAAACATATACATTACTCAATCCTCACTGTCAGAATGTGTCTCCAAAACAAAAAAAACAAAAAAACAAAAAAAATCAGAGCTGTTGCTTAAACAGTAGCTGTAACTGTACTTATAATATTTACAAGCTTTATTTTTTTGATAAAAAGCTTTGATTTTAGTGTTGGTCTAGCATTACACCAAAAATTCTGCCCATCATAACATTTCCATAGAAACTTTTCTGTACAATACTTGTTTCTCCATCTTACAGAATATGTTGAGCCTACGTCTGACATAATTTTTCTCCTGTCTAAAAGTATTAGACATAGTCATTATCATTTTCCTAGGATGGAATAAATTGGATTTTTTTTCTTTTTTTTCCATGTTCTACTGTTATTTCAGCACAGTATTTACAAGCTATAAACTTCAAACTGATTCCCCAACATATCAACACAAACAATATTGTGAATCTGACATGCTTGTTGAAGACAAAATTACAGACACTTGTGGTTTGTTTGCTAACTGCTAAATTGCTGCATTGCTTGTAAAACAAGCCCTTTAACTGAAGGGGTGTAAAGATTAAAGCTAAAGTTCTGACTAAAGACATGGTCTTCAAGTTGGCTCAGGTCTCCAGCAAAAGCTACTCTGCCCTGCAGCTTCTCAGAAATAGCATACAGTTCCAGATGTATTAGCACTAGCATGTGCCACACCTTTACATGCTTTTAGCCTGTAGCGGAAGAACATGCTTAGTTTTTGCTCAGTTTAGACTTCTAGTTTTTAAAAAATAGAACAAAGTTAGAAATGACAGGAGGTCTTTGCTGCTGCAAAAGACCAAAATGTTTGGAGTTCAGAGCCACAGAGGACTTATCATTTTTTAAATTCAATGACAAGGCAGTGGAGTTTCTGAGCGGCATGTGAGCACTTTATAATTAGGTACTCGACCCTGAAGACCTTCTCTGGCACATGAAGAATGAGTCCTGGCAGAGGCTGAATTTACCCAGTTTTTGGAAGCAATGTATCCTTTTTTTTCCTTCACTTCTCAGCACTTTCAATCATTACTTCCTGGCTTCCAGCAAGCTCTTGTGTTTCATTTAAAACAGGTTTTGTTGCCATGTATTTTCTAATCTTTATGACCATTGTGTACTTAACTTTTGCTGCTTCGTCCAGTCTACCCAGGCTTTCCACAGGTACCAACGTGGAAAAAAAAAACACCGGAATACTTTTTTTGGTTTTGTTTTAAGCCATGGAGCCCCCAGACATACTTTTGCTGCACCTTCTAAGACCAATGAAAATTATTTTCTTGGAGTTTTAACATTTTCTTATAGCATTTTTCGGAGTATTTTTATTTGTTTTATGGTGGATCAACAGCAAATTAAACAAAAAAAAAATCTGTTTGAAAAAGGCTCTCTTTTGTGACTCTCCCAAAGTCTTTTTGCTCTGCTCCATTCTGATGCATCCACCTGCTGAAATACTGATCCATTTGTTTGATACATTTGTATTGTACTGTAGTGTGTCTGGCACAAAACTGTACATTCCTTGCCATTTTTGTTGCACTGCTAATGTTTGGTTGGGGTTGTGAGGGACTGTAAGCTAGCAGGAGACTGTCTAAACAAGGGGATGATGGGAAATCATCAACTTTCGCTCCCCCCCAACAATTCCTTTACAAACTTTGTCTAAAAAGTGACAGCTTTTATTATTATTATTATTATGCCTGAAAACTGGAAAATAATAATTTAAAGACCACTGGGAACGATAAGAGAGGGACTTTAAAGGAGCATGGTGTTGCCAATTAATGTGCTCATTTAGCATCTCTTCTACAAACAAAGCATGAGGAGATAAACCTTGTTCTTTTAGTCAAATCAGGCAGGAGGAGAGTAATCGTGTCCCCTATGTCGCTAATCCCTCCTTTTCTATGCAGCCAAATTCATTTTTCACTTGTATGACGTTCAAGGAAGGAACTCACTGCTTTTTTCCCCCCTGTGCTGTAATTCACGGCTTTGAGGAAAATAACCAATTAAAACAGAGCAAATATGTCTTTGATTTGCAGTGCAGGTCTGAGCCACCCTTATGATTCAGGTGGAGCCTGAGCTTTATACTGCAACCATTTACTGCGTTCTGTGCTGACATTTCACTTCAACTCAACATGACAGCGAGTTGGAATAAAGCACATTTTTTGTGAGGAAAAGTGGTAAAATATGAGGGGAAAAAAAGCCAACTAAGTGCACTATCAGTATTCCTGCGTAAAACACAAACATTAGCAGGTGAGAGTTATTCGTGGTATTTTTTTCTTGTCTGACCTATTCATAATACTTATTTCCAACTCTCATAACTTAAAGTCTTTCCCTCATTTGTGCTTCCATATAACAGTATATTTCCCACAAATGTCTTCTGATGGGTTAAATTGAACAATTACCCAGTCAAAATGTTGGAAACAAGGAGTTATTTGAAAAAATCCAAACCATCAAGCGTTGAAATAAGAATGGAAGAGCAACATTGCCATCTATCGGCGAGAAAAGGTATTGCAGCATATGCTGACTTCTTTCAGGGTATTGAGATAAAATGTCCTCTCATGTTTACAACTAAATCAATACATTTTGTTGTGATTAAAAATAATTATAATCATAGATACAGAAATTAATGATTTCTTACACATGTGATTTGACAGAGTTTTAATAAATGTGGGTGTAAGGCAGGCAAATCTGGATAATTAGTCCTAATTTTAGTATTTTCAAAACAATTGAGCTAAAAAAATGTTGATATACTTTCTTATAACTTTACCAAACAGTACTAAAGGTCTTTTGCGTTAATGTTGGTATTTGGGTGAGAAAGCTTTAGGCAAAGTTTTTTCTTTTATGGGATATATAGAGCTAAGTTTAGGATCTAATTTCTCACTAACTGTCTGTTGGATAAAAAACAAGAGAAAATGTTGTTGGTTGTTAAGTACGACTCTTTTTGTTTGGGCAAATACTGCTAGAAAAATGGCAAAAACCTATAACCACCAGCACCTATTCCCTCATTCCTCCCCATCATTTTAATGTTGAGATATCACCGATCTGGAGCCCGTTCAGATCAACTGTTCTTCCTCTAAAATCCTAATTTCTCATTCAGATTGGTTTGCTTCTGAGACGCCTCAGTAAATCAGGGCCCTAATTAATCTGAACGACGCATCAATTTCAGTTTCATCCTTCTCTTCCTTTGGCAATTTTCTTGAGGATTGTGAGGAAACAGAGAGGGCAGCCAGAAAAATGCAACAAACATCCACAAAACAGATGTCTTGAAAGCTAAATCCTTTTCAGGACACATACAACATGGAGTATGTAGATGTCAAACTCAGGAGCTCTTAGTGGGCTTTGCCACCTTTTTTTTAAGCTTACTTTTCCACGATTCTTTGTTTTTTTTCAGCTTTGACAACCTCTCCCGCTCTCTTTTCCCACTCTCCATCCTTTGCTCTTCGGCTCTAACAGCCCTTGACAGCTAGAGATGAAATAGAAAAGTTGATATCAAACACCTACAGAATCGAGGGCTGACCTTTGATCAGTTGGTCGTTTGATGTTGTGACATGAAATTTGCATCACGGGAGCCCAGGCAGCGGACGTCTCTGCAAAGGGGTAATGCCCGGGGCCTGTCAGAGAGCTCCGAAGGTCAAGGGCCTATTAGGAAGGAACAAGCCCTTTAATCCCACACAAGGGCCCGGCCCAGCATTTGATGTTCAATACTCAGAGAAGGAATAGAAAATTGAGCCCCGAGAACAGAGCAACAACTGTAAGAGTATTCATTAGGTATTAGCCCATGAGTGCACGGCAGAGATAGGAGGTTATGGAATTATTATTAGATGTGGATAAAAAAAAGAAAAAAAAAGAAAAAAGAAATCTTCACAACTCGAGCGAGTAAATTCTGCTTGTCACAAATAACATTGCAAAAGAAAAACCCTGCAATTTGGCACATCCAATTCCTTAAGCTATCTGTGGGATTTGAGAACTCTGGAGCAGCTCGGTGCCAGAAAAATAAAATGGACATCCCCTTTCAGGAGCTGAGCGCCACTTTAGAACATATGGCCCGCTCCATCTGAACATTGCCTATTGATCTGTGGACAGGTGGATCAGTGGAGCTCTGGAGCTGTTTAATTATTCAAGCTGGCATGTCATTTTTCACAGTCTGTGCAGTCTCACAAGAGCAAATATATACCTGTCATTTCTGCTGCCCATCCGTCACATGGCCATCGGCTGGCAGCCTCATTAGACCAGGAGGGGAAAGGAATGGGAAAACTGAGCAAGGCACTGATTCTTAAATGTTACTTGATATGAAATAGTACAAAAATATCACAATATTACCAGCAAATTTCAAAATGTAGACGACGCAACCTCAGATTTGTAGCGAGTCAAACTGCAGGAAGCTAGTGTTCTTCCCAGGCTTGACCTGTTGAGACAGCTTGAGCTCATTTAGAAGGAAGGTAGCTGATGAATCAGTGCTAACGGTTTCAAAGACCCTCTTTGTTTGCAAGAGTGCAGCTGGAATATCCGAAGATTCTGTTGAACACTTAACTAAATGTCTACAGGATGTTCTACAGAACAAGCCCAAATCATCACCCCACTACCACCATGCCCGGCAGTCTGATAGATTGGCAAGAATTTCTTTCTACTTTGTTCTTCTCTTTTCAATGATTTCTCAGAATTTATCAATGCAAGCCCTTTTTTTTTCAGAAAAATCAGACTTCCTCCAAACAATTCTGACACATATTCAGAATATATTTTAGAAGAAAAACCGCAACGAGAAGTTTTTCTGGGGGTTCAAATAGGGCTGGTTATAGCCAATAATTTACAGAATTGATTAGACTCAATTCACTATTCGATTTTTTTTATTCTTTCAATCCACTCAATTCATTTAAATTCAAACCGAGTTTCCACAGTTTACACATTTGTTTAGAAAAACATCAATAATCTAAATAAGTTTTGAAGATTAATCTGATACAGTTCAGATACTGAGATACTCGGATCCTGAGAGTTGAGGTACTAAATTATAATGAGATTGTAGAGTTTCATTGATTTTTCAAACAAAGAAGCTCCAAAAATCAAACATCAAGTTAGTGGACTTTAGTTTTATGCGTTAAATTGATCTCTACATTCATTGATCGATAATTGATCTGTTGATCTTAGATTGATTCAAAACGATTAATCGATTTTATTAACCCAGTTTCAACCAAGTAACTGAAGAATTAGTTATTTTATTTAATATATATATGTATAAAATTGGACATCTTTACTTAGACTGTTGCCCCCGGGACGGTCTTGGATGAGTAGAAGAAGATGGATGTATGGACGGACAGACGAACGGAAAAAGTAATCAATCTGATTTTAAAACTTACATTGAAAAATGACAGAAAATAAAACTTCTTGTTTTTGCTCCTTAGGTGCTACTCATCAAAGAAACACTGAGCAGATTTGTAATGACAAAACTCTTAAACATAAGCTGTTTTTCTATAATATTAACATACTATATTTTGTTCACACTATAACATCCATATCTCCCTGTACTTTTCTTTTAAGCTATAAAACAAAACTCTAAAAGTAAAAATTCATCCACAATATACAGTATATACCTTTCATTTGGTTCTGTTAGTCCACTGGCTGTATTATGAACAAAAATAAAAAATAATGTCACAATAATATACATTTTATCTATATTAAGCACTGGTTTATGTATATTTGTACAGTATCTTTTTTGTTATAAAAGTACAAAAGATAAAATCAAAAACTGGTCAACTAGTCTGCATTTAAAAACTCTTTTTTGATATTAATCTCTCGTCAATAATAAGTTGCACGAGCCAATGATATTAAGCAATAACATCTAAACTGTATTTAATAGTCCATTTAATAGCCCCTGTTAAATCTTTTTTCAGATTTACTCTTTTTTTTAGGAAGCGAGTAGTCACTAAATGAATAAATGTATTATTATATCTTTATACACAAACTAAAAGCCTAAACACCTTAATGAAGGATGTGAACCAATTAATTAAGAATTATTGAAAGAATATGAACGTAATAAAAATCTCATTTTTGGTTCAATTGAATGTTTAATGTTATCCTGATATGAGGCAAAAGTCTTATCTATTGAACCATCAGCATGTCTTCAAAATATGAAGGTCTGGGTGATTTATTATTTACTTTCAGCATTAATACACCAATGGCCTTCCTGTAGTGGTAAATCTTTAAACATTTCTTCTTTTAATCAAGTGTCAAAAACATCTTTAATCAAAGCATTATACAGAACCAACATCAGGAACATTCTGGCTCAATGGCAGCTGCCCATACATGCATTTCAAAATAAATAATTAAGTTTCTGATCATCAGGTGGATCCAAAAGCCTTCAGCTGAACCAGCTTCTGGGAAAGTTTTTGCATTTCTCAAATTTAGCCCTTTATTATTGACTGCTTTAAAAAATACAGCTTTGTATTTTCCAGAATTTATTCTTATTCCTAGAAGTCTAAAAACGAGAGGGAAAGCGTTCAGCTAACAGAGTCCTGCCGAATGTTTTCTTTTATTGTATCTCTTTGTGGCCAGTGATAAATGATTATCTCTTCCTGTGTGATCACAGGTGTTGCAGTGTTTTTGTGTTTGTTTGGGTCTATCTCCTCTGGCTCAAACTGAACACAGTAGAGTTGAGTTCTGCTGGAGTTTTATTGGACAAAAATGTTCTTCACTTTAGAAAAAAAATACCTTTTAATTGTCTTTTGCATTCTGTTTATGGTGCTTTAAGATGACCTTGGTGTTATTTAATGACTTATAAATGAACTAAATTAAATATTAATAAAATACCAGCATTTTGTACAAAAGTGGAAGATAAATAAATTCTACTTACTTTGGTCATTTGTGCTACCAACACTGGGAGAACGGAATTTCTCAGAATATTTTTTTACAATGTTCCTTAACAATAAATTAATTTAAAAAAATAGCTTTGTGATTTTATCTTCACACTGACAGTAAAAGCTCGGCTGTTATGAGTCACGCTGCTGCTGTACATGAACTTTCCCTGTTTTAATGATGACACCCTCCACAGATAGAAAGAGCAGACATCCATCCATCACGGATTAATGAAGAACAGTTCACAGTTTGTGACCCTTCCTCATACTCTGGCATTTCCCTGAGTTTCAGTAATCTCCCAGGAGTGATGAAGATTGGACATGCGCTGTCTGACATTACCTCACTCACCATATTTTCTACCAACATGAGGTAAGACTTTTCAGGGCTAGGTTATTCTTTTTCCATCACATCCAATTTTGCTTGCCTAATCAATAATTTTGTCCTACGTAATTATTTCACTAGCAAAGCTTTTTCTTCACCGGATCATTTCTAGTCCTGGTTGAAGATGTCCGTCCTGTGGGGGCATCCAGAAAGGAGGTGGTGGTGTGACAGAGTGGTGGAGGAGCAGAGAGCGACGCCTGATTAATCCTCCGTCTCCCTGTGCTCAGCTGGCTGCTACTCGCCAGGAGTAAAATGCATTTTGTCATCCGAGTGCAAGACAAACGAGAACTTTGCTGGCAAAAGCGTTGACTTCCCCCCTGATGGGCCAAATTTGAAGGGAGCAGCTTTCTCCGGGAGGCTTTCCCACATGTGCAGAACATCTGACCAGAGCAAAGATGACATCAAGAAAATGAACACTAAGCCGGCGCAGCCAGCAACTCAATGGTCCAAGACCAACTCCTCTCTGGGTGTCATTAGTCCGGGTCTTGATGAATGCTGAAGGAAACAGGAAAAATTAGAGTTAATTCTCCTGCTTAAGTAAGAAAAAAAGAAGATTGAGTGAGTTTGGCAAATCACAAATCCAGAGTTGTGAATGAGTTTGCTAAATGTGATCCATAACATGCCAACCACCCATCTGTCCAGGAGGTGGGTGTGCCAGACGGGCTCAATACTTGTTTTTTACACTCAAACAGCTGCAACCGCCCCCATCTACCAGCTCCACTGACAAATATCTGGATCTGTTGGACGATAAGCAAGGAAGCTAACAAACCAGAATGAACTGAAGAAGTAGTTTAATTTTAATGTTACTAGTTTTCAGAGTCTGATCTATTGTAAAATCATTCCCAGTTGTCTTTTAATTATAACTAATTAAAAAAAAAACTACATACTTTTCTAGGACAGAAATTTGCCTCTGAGCTTTAATGGGACTGTTGGCACAGAGTAAGCCTGCTCCTACTTCCCAACATCTGTTTGTTTACACTCTCCTGGTAGCTTCCAGCCTCTCACAGCCCCAACCTAACAGTGGCGCTGCAACAAAAATGGCGAGAAATATTGGAGCTATCCAGATGCACAGTTTTGAGTCAGATGTCAGCTCAGATGAGGAAAATGAAGACGTTCATGGATCTATTTGTCTGCAAGTGTATGGAGCAAAATGGAGCAGGGAGCTTGTGGGTTGCCATAGTAGCTTCTACATCACACCTACAAACTTTTTACAGAGGAATTTTTGCGTCTGCTTCTGATTCACAACGGTTTGAGATAAATAAATACTCAGAAATGCAATTTTAAGTTTAATTCTCTTTATACAAGAATATGGTAAGAACTCCGAAACATGATTTTCTCCCCATTTTTTAGGTTTGTCACAAAAGTTACCTTCGTTTCTTTTTTGCTTTGCTTCTTCTTGGCCTTTCCAGAAGACATCACTGGGTTAAAGAAAGGTAATGGGAGAAATCCATAAGCACTTAAGAGATTCTGGCATTAGAGACCTTCACTAAGCTGCAGAGAAATGATGCAACCGCAGACGCACATCGGCCTTCTCTGGAGAAACTTTTCAAAGAAGTGCAAAAGACTCCTACAGAGGCATCAATATTGGTAATAATATTGTAAGTGGGAAGAAACAGCTCCAGAATCAGGAATCTTTATTATTTTTTTTTTAATTCTTATTGTTCTTATTGTTTGCCAGAAATGCTGAATCACAAAAGGATGCCTCGCTCAGACATACAAGAAAATGTGGCTGCCACCTGGGATTTGTTTTAACACATCCTTCAACAGCAAATGTAAAATCCAGACGTGCCCTTGAAAGCCTCACACCTGCAAAATAATAGCCAATGCTTCTTGCAGTTTATAATGCGCCACTCACTTTATTCACTTTCAATAAGCTTTTTTCCCCCTTTTTTCTCTGCTTTTTTTATTCAAAGTCCAGATGCTTTTGACCTTTTTTAAAATATATCTGCCCTGCAACATAAAAAAATACATTTACTTTAGTATGCTTCTTTGAGGCAACATTTAGATCTTTTTACCTCAAAACCCTGCAGATTAGAGCCTTAATTCTTTATAATAATTATCGTGCTGTCTTTAAATCCAGCTAAAATCCCTCTGGCACTACAACGCCATCTGCTGTCCGTTAACTGAATCAAACCATACACACTAAAAATATGTTTTTTGCCTAAGATGCAAGATTAAATTAAAATTAAAAAATAAAACTTTTATTTATTTATGTATGTTAAAGGTAGTCAGTTTACTAGAGATCTTTTTAAGAAGTCACCCATAAATGCAGCTGCATTGTGAGCACCATGTAATTGTCTGGCAGAAGAAAGAAAACCCATAAAGCTCCTGAGGTGTAAGAGGTTTAGCATGTGGAGGGAAGGAGGAGAAGAAAAGAGAAGGATAGATATGGTCGAGGAGGAGTAGAGCCAGCTGGGCTTTCTTGATCAGGATGCAGCTGCAAGTTGTGCGGCTGGAGGTTGGGCCCAGAACGGGCCAAACACGGGGCAGTTTCACGCCTCGGCTCCGAGGAAGTCAGCTGGGAAACAAGATGGTAATTAAGAGGCAGTGAGAGGACAAGTTTGTGTTTGAAAAGCTCGTCTGAGCTCATTGGATCTGAGTCGGCTGTGTGATTTTAACCTGTGTCTCTGAATTCCCTCTTTCATCACTTGGGGATGTAGAGTTCCCTGCATGCATTTTGTCAAATCACAGAAATGTCATAAAATCAGACGGCTTTTGGGATAAATCGTCCAATATAAATCAAGTTAAACAGAAATTACATTGAAACAGTTGTGATAGTTTGCTCTGACTATAGTGCAGGGTTGCTCCACTAGAGGGCAAACTTTTCCTGCTTCCATGAAGATGCACATGGAGCCTGATATGCTTCAGCAAGGCCAGCCTGTAAGCATGAGGAAAGTTGATCAGTTGTTTTGCAAAAGCCTGAGTTTGAGCAGCACCTGCAGTGAGGACGTTTGTTCAAACAAGGCTTTAAATCTGAGCTGCTACAGGTTTTTTTTTTCTCTAAAGGCATGCACGCCTTACCTTTCGCCTTGGAAATTAATTTCCCACTCGTATCTGCGCACTTGGCTGTTTTCAGAGTTGTTTTTTTTTTCCTCTTCTTCTTGCTCCAGGCAGGAAACGAAAACACAGGAGGTTTTGTGCTTCGCTGTGGAGGGGGTTGAGACCCCCCATTCTTCCCCAGCGACTCAACCTGATGTTAGGAGATGAGACGGGAAACAGGTGTCACCCATGACCTTAGCTGTTCGAACATCACAGGCCTCACACTCAGGTTCGGAGGGAGGGAGGGGGAGGTTGATCCTTTTTACTTTTTTTTTGTTGTTTTTTCTTCTCCCTTCATTGGTAACTTCACTCCCCGGCGTTTGCCAGCTAAAGATGATTTCCGTCCGAGTTGATCAGCATTCCGGCTTATGTGTTTAACATGTACGCTGATTTACACGGCGTTCCTCCGGAGCTCACCCCCACCTCGCCTCAGAAAGATGACCCCACAGACAAAGAAGGGAACACAAAGTAATAACCTCTAAATCCCAGCCGGTGGCTTATGTGAAGCCAGAGACGATTGGGAAGTCTGCCTTTGAGAGGGCTTCATGTGTCTGTGTCCTCAGAGCGTCTGTCAGCGCCGCTCCTATCAGCCGCTCTGTTTTCCTCATAAGAAAAAGATTAATTCTGCAGATTATGTGGCTTCAATAAAGTAGTTACTGTTAACCAGTAATTGGGAGAAGTTGATGCCTTGTCCAGGAGTGAGTAATGAGCGGTCACATAGAGGTAAAGGACACTACACAAGGTACTCCTAATAAATCTCCAGAGTCGAAACGTGACAACAATAGTCTGGTAAAATTAGAAAGGAAAAAGCCAAGAGGTCCTCAAACATGGAAACATAAAACAAATACAGGAGGGGGGCAGACCCAAGAAAGTATCTGTCCAAGTGTCAAGTTGACCTATTAGCTAGAATAGCTGCAAGTAGCACTATGTGGGGTCCTGCAAAGCACTTTTACTCTATTTTGGGAGTGTCATGCAGTTCAGAGTAAACCCAGCTTCAGCTAAGATTACTTCAACAGAAATTTTCTTTTACACAAACTTAATCATTCTTATGAAATGTACACATACTTGCAGTTTCTGGAGTATAAGTCACACTGGAAAATAAGTTGCAGGACTCAAAAATGCATAACAAAGAAGAAAAAAAAATCATACATAAGTTGCATTTGTAGGAGAAAAACAAATCCGGCATCCAGTGTTGGACTCACACCGAACACGATTTACAAATTTGCGTTCTGAGTCTCTTTTTTGATGCACATCAAACTTGATAATCAGTTCTTGTACAAAGATATGTTCACAAAATAGACTGTCAGCTAATAAAAAATAACTTATAGAAAACATTTTAGGAAGATCTGAGTTTAGCCTCAGAATAGTGAACACTTAAGCTGATCTTGTAGCCTATTTAACACCCGAGGTGTCACTAGTTACACTTAAAAATATTTAACATACTGTAACTTTTCAACCATTAACAAAATCAACATAATACCAGTAGATTTGTGCCACTTTTCTCCTTCAGAATCTACTGGAATTACATTGATCATGTTAATGGTTGAAAAGTTACGGTAAATCAGAGAACATAAACACAGGAGCTCCGGTGTTAAAGGGTTAATTGAAGGCTAGCTCTGAATCCAAGATCTCACTGCCATCAGAAACTTGCGCTTGTGCGACTATTTCCAATGAAACGTCTATGGAAATGCATTCAAAACTCATGTTCGTCCATCACTACGCACATTTTTAAGACACTATTTGGGCTCCACTTACACAACACGTCCATTAAATATGTTGAAATTTGAATTATTTGCGCTGAAATTCCCTTTTCTCAGCTTTAGAATCCACTGGAATTGCATTAATTGTGTGGTTCGAAGAGCGTGTGTTATTTTGCTGTCACCAGAAATTTCACCGGTGTTAAAGGATTAAAGTCAATGATAGCATTAGCCTTCACACTATTTCTACGTTTTCTGGTAGGACCACCCATATTTTTTGTTTAATGAAGGATGACCGTAGTATTTGTATGCGTGTATGTCCTCGGATCAGACTAGACGACCCGCTGGTGATCATACTACTAAGCGGAGGAAAAGAAATTAACCAGGTTTTCATCAGTAATGAAGAGGGAAGCACCAAATCCCCATCCAGCGGGCGAACAGGGAAATGTGGTATACAAAAAAATCGCACAATTGGTGTCGCGCGAGTGTTCCCCTGATGGAGGCTGGGTGGACTCATAGACATATGTCTATATAATTACACTACATGGGTAGGATCCACTGCTAAGTTACCCCTGCAGTGGTGCGTCGGGACCGGGCCTGGCTCGGTAACTCCTGCAGGCTTTTCAGTGCCCCCTCACCCGGACTGTAGTGCTCATGCCCTTTCTCCAGTCCACAAAGCACCCGTGACCACCGTGACTGTCAACTGGGCTGCACTGTTCCCAGTGCGCTCCGACTGCGTTGCACCACCCCAGGTACATACGACGGGAGAAAGCGGTGATGTTGGCTTCCGACCGGACCCATCTTGAAACAAATCTGTGTTAAGCTTGAATCTGTGCGTAAATTTGAATAAACTAGCAACTCTCAAGTATGAATTTCGTTTCCTACATAATGACGTATTTATATAGAAGTTGACTTTTCTTCACCTCAGTGGAAACTCCTGGACACCGCAGTGGTCTGCTGACTGAGGTGGTGCAGTGATGCTTTTCAGCTCCTGGGTCCAGAGTCCAGTGGACAGAAGTGGCGACCACTTCCCAAGCAGACAACCAGTGAGTGAGAGTAGTCACCACCAGATGTCCTGGTGGCATTGTTTCAAGGCCACCAGCAAGGAGTATCAGGCACCAGCAAGGTGGTGAGCAAGGGGAAACCATGCTGAATGAATAGGTCAGCATTACAGCCAGGGAGATTCATTACAACACCACAAGCTTACTTAAGGGCTCCGGGGGTGGTTTTAATCACCAATATCTTGTACCGAGACCTCACCTTTGCACAAAGGTCAGTCTCCAGTTCCAAAATAGCCAATCATAACAGATGGCTACCAAAGCTTTTCAGAGCTTTGGTTGTCCTAGATGCTTCTGGAAGAAATTTTGAAGTAGACACCATTGATCCAGTGTACAACCACACCACTGGTTTCCCACCCTGGGTTAACTTCAGGTGGGACAAAGGGATCCAGTTCTTTGCCATTTTGAGCCCCAGGATTAACCCTTTGACTCCAAAGCTTGGTGGGCACTGGGTTCCCATGCCAACTCAGCATTCTTGGTAGACTGCTCGACCAAAGGGGTGCACCGGGCTGGTGAAACAACTCTAGCTTCCTTTTGAGCTTTTCCCTCCAAGTGGCCTTGTGGAAAGAGCATCTGATCTGCAGGGTTCATCTGGCAGTGTTCATCTTTTTATTTTTTTGTGAACTTCACCATCTACTGCCGGAGCTGCTTGTTTGAATGGCGGCTTTTTCAGCGGTACTTCCGTGTCTCTGTAACCTAATTTGATGACATTCTGTTCCACATTAATCTAAGAGAGGAACAACTGAAAACAGCGACAATGAAACAATCCAAATAAGAAAACTATCATAAAGTTCTGGAGGATTACAATCAGATTCTCCTCCATGTTCGTGTAGGTGTAGGACATCATTTCTTTTTCTATGTTGCTGTAAGCAGCCAAATACTGATACATACACCTACAGTGCCCTCTAGTGGGTATTAGTGGAAAATAACTGCTAAAGGGCAACCAGTTAAATATATGAGACAATGTTTACATTTTAAAAATCACATATAAGTTGCTACCGAGTACAAGTAGTACCCCTGGAAAAACTGTGTAAAAAAACACAGCTTATACTCCAAAAACACAATAATTGAACGGTCTTTGTTTTCCTAGGGTCTGAGTTTTTGCTCTGACTTTTTGAGAGGCAGTGAACACTACAGCAGGGTTCAAAGTTAAAGGAACATTTTGCAAATAACAACATATGACAGACCTCAGGGAGAATCAATAATGATTCCCTTCACACAAGCGTCCCATTCATCCTTTGACAAATTAACAAACCCCTCGCTTTAAAAGAAAGATGTCCTTGATTTCAGCTGAGTTTCTCACCCCAGCATATGCCAGAGCCTTACGGCCATTATCTGACCACAGACATGACCATAGAAATCCCCAACCATTTGTCTATAGAAGGGCGCCTGCCTATGGACTAATGGTTATCCTGGTTGTGTGTCTGTGGCATGAGCCTAACAGCCAACTGTTTGACACTGAGGCCGCACAGACAGATGGCAACCAAATGCCTTTTATTGCCTGCCTCCACCACTTGTGTGTCCCAGTCACATCAGTCATGAGGGCTGCAGGGACTGAGAGCTGTCTCTCCCGCTCTTTCTGACTCTGCAAAGCTCCCCGGGCCTTCAGCCTGTCAGATCGAGATGAAATCTTTCACACAGTCAGTGATGGATGGATGTCATCCTCAAACCTGCTGCACGCCCTTTTCTGCCTAGTCTGTGCTTTGTGCACGAATGTCTGTGCATATGCATGTGTTTCATGGGTGTCAAGTTACGACGCTATGTGCTGACACAGTGCCTCGAGCCACAGGTTGCACCTGGTGTGTGAATGCGTTGCACCAGCAGCTGATGCTTGACTTACAGGCACACACTCACACCCATACATCCGCACAACATGCAAGCCACTGGATGTTTGCTCATTCCATTCCATAAGTGCGTGTATACACTGACATATGCTCCCTCAGGTCATGCCTGACCCACAATAGGGCGAATGCATTTTTCTATATTTGACAAAAGCCCGAGCAGCACGTACTTCCTGAGGCGCAATAAGCTCATGTTCACAAAGGGACACGCTGCTACAAAACACTTGGTTTTGAAATTGATATGACAAATGGCCAAAATAGTGACTCTGAAGTAAATAGTAAAAATAGATAAAGGTCTTGATTTGCTGACCATAGTCCAGAAAAAAACGACATTGCATTAAAACCCATTTTAATCCAAATAAATTTCTCATCGCTTTAAATGTTTTCAGGTGTTGCCCCATCCTCATTAAAAATGGTCTCTTTTCATACTTTCCATCCATCCATCCATCCATTTTCTAAACCTGTTTAATCCCTTTTGGGGTTGCTGGAGCCTATCCTAAGACCTAAAAGTTTTCCCATTACACATAGAAACGATGGAAATTGTCACACGGTGCAGTATAAGAAATGAGTTCATAATTTTTTCAGACCCTATTAATACATTTCAGGACAAACTTTCTGCGACCGTCTTTGAAAGTCTTGTCTAAACTTGAAATCTCTATTCACACAAAGGTGCGTCTCCTTGAAGTTCTCAGCCGTTTGCATTGTTCTCACCAGCGAGCACAGCTGGGGAGGCGATACAGTGATAAGCTGGAGTTTTTCCTTCGCTAAGTAATGCAGCATCCTCTGTTAAGACGCCTCCCACAGAGAGGGGTTTGATCTGACTCCAAATTGGCCTGAAAGAGAAATTTATGGGCCGCGTGTGCAATGATGCACACAGCTGAGCCAGAGCTGCTTGCAGTCGTTTATTATTCACATTAACCCTTTAGACGAGAGAAAAAGAAAAGAATTTGCCCCCCTCCAGTGAGGCAGCAATCACATGGATCTGATGTGGGATATGGTGTCAGCCAGGAGATCAGTCGTACATTTTGAGCTAGTATGAATAAAAAAGTTGTCTGCAAAAACAAACTAAAGGAAGAGACTTGAAACAAATTTGCAACTTACTGTGTTGCTTTACTGTACATTTCTTCCTGGTGCAAAGAGACGGAGATGCTGACACACGTGTCGGGTGGGGTTGGGGTACATGTCCCTGCAAGTCATGAACCAAAGTTTATAAAAGTCATAAAAATTACACTGGCAGAGAAGTGATCCACAGTACAATAACTCAGAACCCTCAAAATTGATTTTTTTTTCTATTATTTTGGCCATAGTTACAAAATATTTTTAGAAACAATTTAAATGTATGACCTTAAAGACTGTATTACTATAAAAGGAAATTTTGAACATAAATTTACGAAAAACATTTTTAGACAGCTAGATTTATTAGTTTCTGCTTTTATTTTGGTAGTCTGCTTTTTTGCCACATTGTCCTTCTTTTTTCCCAGGTTTGGCTTGTTGAAACTATTTCTTACATTTTTTACCATATACATCATAAAACCCCTTAAGGGTAAACTTAACATTTTTTGACTCTATTCTATATTCTTAAATGAAGCTGCTGTCATCTGATACCAAGCTGGTTCATCTGCCTCTTGTCTATTTGTCCTTTAGGACTTTTTCTCTCCACGTCTTCACTCCGGTTTAATTAACCCTTGCCAGATAGTTTAACATGATCTCACAGTGGTGTTTATTTATTTATTTTTCTTAAATTATTTTTTATTGGTTTTGATTCTTTTTACAGTTAACCCTTGCTGCATTGTTGTTGGTGCATTTATATATTATCTATAGTAACTTTAGTTTGTTTGTTTTTTTTTTGTTTTTCTGGATTTTTTTTTTGTAGATTTATTTTGTGTTTATCTGACAGCAGGTGTATCTGAGTGGCTCTGGTAAATTTCTGGGAACACTCTTTAGTTTTTTCCACTGGCTCAGCGTTGGCTGTCACGTGACAACATGAGGGTGAAATCAGGGACTTCAGTCTAAATCATTGAGCACTTTGTGTTACCTTTTGTAAGAAAAGTGCTATATAAATAAAGATTGATTGACCAACGGACTGACCGAGTTAGTTGATTGGTTGTTGGATGGTCGGTTGGTTGGTTGGCTTTTTGATTGATTGATTGCAAAACTAAACAATACATTTTCCTAAACATTCAAACCTGTCCTTTAGCATTATTCACACCAAAGCTCCTACTTTCATTTAAACTATGGTCATTCCTGCTTTTACAGAGAAGGAAACTTGTCACAAAAACTCCACTTTTTTCTTTTTCATTTTGACTTTAACATCTGCTAATAAAAGGTCAAATGTGTGCGGTTTTTTTTGTTTGTTTGTTTTTTGTTTTTTTTAGATCATTCAGTTTTAGTTTATTAATCTACTTTGGTTACTTTTTTACTTCTTTTGTGTCTTCAACAAATGAAGAGAGCCCGAGTTTTCCTGGGAGATTTTATCCTCCACATCTCAAGCAAGTCGGAGAAGATCCATGTCTAGACCCTCTGCCACAGAGAAAGGACGGTTTTCTGAGACCAAACAGAATCAAACAAGAAGATACGTGTCACAAAACATGAAGATAAGGAAGCAGCTTTATGACACTGATACAATCTATGTCATTACAGGGCTAATCTAAGGGGTTTGATTGCAAAGATAGACTATCGGTGAAGCTGCTGCAAAGATTTAACTGATGGATTGATGCTTATCCTGTTTGTTTGTGATTGTTTTTTTATAAGTCAGAAAATATCTAAAGTTAATAGTTGTTTTTTACACAGCAGAACTCTGAAAGAGCCTCTTGTTCTGCTCCACTGGGATTTCCTCCATGATCTGTACTCACTGACGTGGATCTATTTGTGGTCGCGTAGGGAGGGGAGAAAAAGGGTGAGGTGAGAGGCAAGGAAACCATCATTCCTCCTTCCGAGATGGACAAGCCCCTATTATCCCCTTCTTCACCCCCCACCCCCTTTTTTCTGCTTCTCCGAGTGGGTGCTCATAATTGGACCTTTGTGGTGCGTGTGAATTCTTTGCCTGCACACACTTTCCCAGACTGTGTCCGGCCACCAAACAGATGGGGGTCTGTGTGCGGAGGACACACACATGCTTCTCCACAAACATCCACAGAGTGCGCTGCTCCACGGGACATGTCACACGCCCATGCCAGGTCCTTCTCATGCCCCTTTAATTTACAAAAATGCAGTAAAATAACAAAAGAGTTTGACAAACCCCTGCAAGGAGAGCCCTGGGTAGTTGGATGTGTGAGGCTCAAACGCAAAAAAACACAGACAAATTCATGTTTTATTTTTTGGGGAACAGTAGGAAAGATAAAGGTAATACTAAAGGCTTTGTAATTTGGTCTTTATTTGGTTTTGCTCACATTTTTAAGAAATGTATCACCGAGGAAACCAAAGCCCGCAACTGTCTGTTAGTATACATGAGCAGCTGTGCTGTCTTCTCTGAACAAATCCGGTTCTGGTCATTTCCAAGGGGGTTTAGCAAAGAGAAGGAGTTCAGGGTGGGGGTTGATGGGAGTGCTGAACTTTATTAAAAGAGTTTCTTTTTACTTGAACTGTTACGCATGAACATCTCATTTCATCCTCTCAAATATGCCACTAGGTCTTGGTCCAGTCTTAAAATGAGGATTTTTTTTTTGTTCCCTAATCTGTGAGTAAACTTTAGAAACGTGAAATAATAAGCATCACACACTTCTGTGTAAGTGAAATAATATTGCAAGTATTCTAATTTTTTTAATTTTTTTATTCCCACTGTGATTGGAGACTGTAGCAGTGTCAAAAAGAGGGGGCAAAAAAATGAAATTTTGGTAAAAAATTGAATAATATGGATTTTTATTTCTGTCATTACTGCTTATTAGAGTGCAAGATGTGGAGAAGAAAAGAGAGAAAAAAGCTAAAGCATTAACCAAAATTCTGCAAAAAGAAAAAAAAAATCAAGATCTTCTACTTGGACATGTGTGCTTTTTTAAATGAAAATTCCCAAATTCCACATATTATTGATACATTATAGATTATTAGATTTCACAGCTACTTTACAAAGAGATCTGAAGTGCTAACAGGCATTAAAGATGAACTGAGAGATTTTAGCAAGAACGTCAAAGAAGCACATGGATCTGAAAATACAGATTTTATCTGCAATTTGCAATCAAATCTGAGATCCATAAAAGGACAAAAAAGCAAAAATATGGTTTTAGTCTTAAATATTCAAAAACATTTCTTTACACTGTGTTCCAAGAATCTGAAAATAACTTATACTCTTAATTTCTAAATTAATCTATTTTAATGATAGATGAACTGAAGATTTGAGCAGTTAACTTCGCAGAAAAAACTTTAAGCAAAATCTTTAAAATTCTGTTGTTAGCAGAATTGGCACATCAGTCTGAGTTAATGACAAAATGAAATCGTTTCAAATCCCATAACTCTCTGATTTTAGTTGAATCACAAATTTTGACTCTGAACTTACAGTTGATTGAAACAAAGGAGTCTAATGATAAAAAAGTATAAAAAATGTGAATTTTTGTTTTTAAAAAATGTAAAATTTAAACAAAAATTCCCCTTTTTAACTCTTAGTCTTTTAATTGTTTTACTCAGTAAAAAAATGATGAAAAAATGAAGTGTTCTTAATAAGAATCATGAGTTAAGGTTAATTTTTACATTTATCTGAACAGGAAACTCAAAATGTACTGATTATTTTTTTTAACAGAAAATCCACAAATTCAAAAGGATACTCAATAAAAAAGACAAATATGTGTTTGACCACACATGTTTTTTGTTTAACCTTCACGACACCTAAACGTTCTTCTGACTTACGACTAAAAATGCTTGATTCCTGCCGTTTAGGAGCAGGACAAATTGGAGACGGGCATGTTAGACCTCAAAGAACAACATGATGGATTCTGTCAGGGATTTCCTCTAAATCAATAGTCATGCTTTTTGGGATGGAATGCAGCCCAGCTGAAACATCCGCTGCCCGAGGTCTGACCAACAGGTGGTGCAGTGTCGTGAGAACACTTGGCCTGCTGGGAGCAGAGCAGGGCCAGGTGCTCCGCAGCCTCGTCCATCTGTTGAGGGAATCCGCTTTATTAAACCTAGCATAACGGTCAACTGGAGCCAGAGTCTACTGTGGCCAGCTCGCCCCCGCAGGCCAGCACTGCCCCATGAGAACCAAACCAGTCCACTCTGCCACAACAACCGCTGCTGACGAAAAGCTAACTGTATTGTCTCTGTTACTCAAGAAAATGCAGAACAATGAACACTAGCTACGCAGAGGAGAAACTTCTCAGAGTGGAAAATAAGCAAAACGACACTTCACCCAGAAATGTTTGTTTTTCCCATTTTGGTGTTATTGACATAGCTGCTACTCCAGTCCGGCCTGTCCTGTCCTTTCACAAACACACCCAAGTGCATGCTGGGAGTGCAACACAACCCATTTTGCTTCTTCAAGGTTTAACTGAGGCAATTTTCACCACTGGAAGAGAAATAAGAAGAAAAAGATATTTCAAATGAGTCTTTGATTGGACACTCCTGAAAGTTAGCAGAACTTTTTAAAGAAAACACCTGGTATTCACGCAGGCTGAGTTAATCACCTCTTTTAATTTGTGTTGGGGGGCCAGAAATGTGATGTGATATTTTCCTGAGGGGGTAAACTGTAATGTCCAGCTGTTGGGTTTGACAGCTTAAGAGTGCAGCTGGTGTCAGTCCATGTGTGTGGGTGGATGAGTGTGTATGTGTGCGTCTTTATGGCTCGTGTTCATGTGAAATTGCTGACCACTTATCCAGAAGTTCATATCTGTCACGTCCACACATTTATCCTAACTAACACCTCGTGTTAGAAAAAAATAGACTGTAATCCAGAGAAGAACTGGAAAGAGCCACAATGAAGTGAAACACAAACACTTATGGATAAAAATGTTGGTAATCCTTTTTAATGAATAAATAAACACTGTTAAAAACCAACTGACTGAAGAATTAAATTTTAAAGATGCTAAAAAATCATTTTTAACAATTAAAGACTCCTGATGCTAATTAAAGGGCTCACCTTAGCTTATAGTATCTATAAGGTCAAAAAACTTTTAAACTTTTCTAAGGGTGGATTAGCATTCAATCCGTCAATCTTTATTTATGCAGCACTTTTTGTACATAGCATAATGTAAATTGCTGTACACCAAAAATATATAACATAAAGCAAGCAAGCACAACAATTCAAAATTCACACATGTGACTTCATTCATTCTTTTAGTTTCAAAAACTGTTTCTCTGTCTTGGCTTCAGGACCACTAACTAAAATTTCTATTTTTTCCTGGTTAAGCTGCAAAAAAAATATTTCCCAGCCATGATTTCACAGGATTTCCCACCATCCAAAGACATGTTTCAAAGGTTAATTAGTTACTCTAAGTTGTCCCTAGGTGTGAGTGTGAGTGTGTAAAAGTGTATGATTGTGGCCCTGGGACAGACTGGTGACCTGTCCAAAGAGTGGCTGATTAAGGCTTGACACACCATGACCCCAAAAGGGAAAAAAAACAGGTTTAGATATTGGATGGATGATTTTATATCTAAAGAGCAGTTAAAAGGGCTTCTATCAGCCTATTGTGTAACCAGGAGACACAGTTGTATATCGTCAGCGTAGATAGGAAACCTGAATTTGTGACTTCTGATGACATTCTCCAGAGGAAGTATTCAAATGTCAAAAAGCAGGGGGCCAAGAATGGAACCTTGAGGCACACCAAGTTTAATTTTATGGACCCCAGAAAAGTTTTTGTCCATGTTTACCTGCTCCATGAGACATGAATCTTGAGATCACTACCTAAAAGGCAAAGGCTTTCAAAGGCTCTGATCTGGTGATTTTCAGTATCAAAAGCAACACTTTGATCTAGTAGAACTACTGTTGAGATCTGAACTGAATCCAAGTTATACCTTATGTCATTAACGATCCTTAACAAGGCTATCTCAGTTCTGTGGTTTGTTCAAAGATGTTTTGTAAGCGAAGCTCATTCTGTTGAATAAAAACAAGCTTTTCTAAAATCTTGTTTAAAAATAGTAAGTTGGACACTGATTTGTAGATATTAAAAATGGTGGGATCTATAAGAAAAGATCTGTACAATGATTTAAAAAGTGATGAGGGGATTCCTGGATTACATGGGAGAAAACTCAACCAAGTTTTGCAGCTTCAACCAGGTCAAAACTGTCCAGTGCTTCCTCAGGTAAGATCAAGCCATCGTTTTCAATAAAAACGCCTTTTTGGTCATTTAGGATGCTAGATCCTAAAGAAGCAATTTTGCTATTTATGTAATCTACAAAGTCCTCACACAATGATGTTAGGTAAAGGTAGGCAATTGCCCCCAACACCTTGGAGGCCTAACCTGAACATCTAAAACAAAGTCTAAAATATTTTCCATACTACATAAACCCAAATCACTCAAATGGAATATAAGTGTTCTTGTGAAAGTCTTTTGTTCTCCCCCCTCTCTGTGTAGCAATGGATTATTCCATTATTAGCAAGTTAGCTGCAAAAAGAGAGCCTCCTCAAAGAGATTTTTAAAAAGCTGTAAGATGAAGTGTAGTTATACTAGTAATGAAGAAAATTAACTTCAGTATATTGTTGATTCAATTAAACAATAAAAAGGAAAACCATCTCAGACAAAATTCGAACAATGTAAGTTAAACTAACTAAAATATTGTGCAGGAAGGAAGACGACGGCGAATCAAAGGAACGCAAAATAAAAAAAGTCAAGAATGAGAAAAGGGTAGTGATGGGAAATTAAGTTACACACTTTTGATATTAGATATGATACTGATTACAATTTGCATTAAAAATATTTAACAGCAATAACTGATACCAATTACTGATAATTTCTTATTGATGTTTTTTTATGCATATTATTTGCTTAAAAAAATACCATAAAAAACTGTCCAGGTAACAATTTCAATCTTTCAAGCTCATGCACTTTAATTTTCTAATTTATTAATAATTAACTGATACTTTAATAGAGTAGTCAACACCAAAAATGGTGATGCATGGGTGTTTACATTTTGATATATTAGTAATGATTCTCACATAACTATAAAAGAAGAGGAAAAAGAAGGGGAGGAGCAGAAAAGTGTCATTTTTAGAATATGTTTTTTATTGATGCCACTCCATAAGATACTGTTTTGCTCAATTATTCAAGTATTTTTGTTTCTTTTGTCTTGTTTAGTTAAAGAAGCACAGACAGGATACCATCATTTGTTCTTGTCAGCAAGTGAGCAGATAACAAATTAGAGAAATTCATTAATTCAGTGCCCCCCCCCCCAAGTTAAAGATGTTTTACCCATAAGTATTAAAATAAAAACATAAAAACAATAAAAACAAAAAGAGACTAATTCAACCACTGCAGAGGCCCCCATGTCATTGTTTGCCTGGGCCCCCAAACTGCTAAGTCCACCCCTGCAGTAAATATTTTTGTATTATTATTATTATTATGATGTTATCCCACGGTTTAACATTAATTTATTAAAGGTTGTTTTTTCAGTAAAAGTTTTTTCTGTCTTACTTTTGTCACTTTTACATTACTTGAGGGAACAATGAGGGTTTCTCTTTCATTGACAGAGGAGGAGTGCCCACTCATTTGTCCATGTGTGTTTATCTAAAAGAAAAGTGTTGTCAACATAAAGACCAGTCAGACAGGATGAACTCGGGCTGCACACTCAGACCAAAGCACTGTCCTCACCTTACCTTCTCTTTCCCTTCCCTTCTTTGTCCTTGCTTCTCCATCTTATCTGATCAGGGGTCCACTCACAGCTATTTGCAATTATAATGAAAATCAGACACCTGCCCTGCCAACCTTTGCTGTTTTCTGCAGATCCCTGCCACAACAACAAGGAATAAAGGGCTGCGAAGAAAGGAGGTAGAGACAGAAGCAAGTGAAGTGAGGAGAGTCGTAGAAGGACCCTTTCAGAGGGAGCATATCCCATTACTGATGGAATGATACAATGAACTGTCACATGGCCCCGTCGGAGGAGAAAAAGTGGTCTCTTTCATTTCTTGCGAGCTACGAAAGAGATCATCTCACACAGAGAAAGAATCATGTATGATGTTGGCTGTCAGGCTGGTGAGGGCCTCAGTTGGCTCCATGGGAGGTCTAACATCCCTACAATCTGAGCTTCCGTTTTCCCGTTTATCTCCAGAAAATAGACACTAATGTTGTTTTTACGGCATTAAAAGGGCCATAAAGTCATCCCAGTTTATATGCATTTAATAATGAAACGGTTTGAGTAAATTCAAGACTCACTTAGGTATGAAAACATTTACTGATAATGGATTGTTTTTACCTTTCATTATATATATTTTTAATTGTCTTTACAATCATCATAGGAACTGGAGCTCTTAGAGCTAATAGAGCTAATATAATCTAAATCACCAAGACAACAAATACCTGCTCACTTCTACATTTGATACCCATATGACATACGTATGGTATATGTTTGTATGCATGTAAGGTAAAGGTTTGAACGGCTTTATATGCCTGATTGACTGTAAATGTGTCCATTTGAATGAGTGAATGTGGAAATTTGTGTGGACGTTTCTATCAATTAATGTTTTTTTTTTTTTTTTCCAAAGGATTTTGTTTGCTTTCATTCAAGCTTAGATTTGCTTTTTGCGGATGTCTATTTCTTTCTGTTTTCTTTTTTTCTTTCTTTTGTTTCCTTGTCTTTCTGTCCCTTGAACTTTTCTTCGTGGCCTTTCCTTCCTGTCATGTTTCTTCCACACATAGCTGTTTTTCCATCTGCGTTGCGGCTTAAAACAAATTAAGTTTCACCTTAAATAATACAGAAGTTTATAATCCACAATTTCCCAATGAGTGTACTGTATAACCCAAATTGTAACAATTAAATCTGTCCAATATATAAAGACTTGTCGGCCTCCACAAGCTTCTTTTTGTTTTAGCAGCTGATACGGGTATATATATACATATATATATATATATACAAAAAACCATTGTAAATAACGGTTCTTTAAATTTGAGAAAGAAATAAAACATTTCTCTTTTTTTTCTGCTCTACATGACTATGACATTTCCACAATTATTGTTAACACCTGACCGGACAATCATCACGCCTGATATAGGTACATCATTTATGTGTCCATGCAACAGCATCTGTGTCACAGCTTTTGCTTTCCATTAATATATTTTCTAATTTTCCTTTTTTATATTTTCACATTTCCGTGGTAACTTGTATGTAACTTATTCCACTGTTAATTGGAATAAGTTAGGTGGAATAAGGACACCAGGCTGTGGAGTCTCGTGGAGATTTTTCAGTGTTCGCAGCCCTGCTACCATAAGTATTGTATGAAACTCACACAAAAAATCCAGTGACGGCTGATTTGACCACAATTAATGGGAAGATGCCATCTTCTCCGGCACCTGAGATTGAGGGATTTGTGCGTGGGCAGCAGAACTGTCCTGACATAAAGAAAGTTCATTAATTCAAACAGAAACTTTCTGCGACAGTTTGATTGACAGCTATTTAAAAGGAGAAATACTCAAAAATGCAAAAACGAAATAACTTCTATTGCATTTGTTCTGTTTCATAAGAAAAATGCCACGCATACATGTTAAAAACTAAAAAAAAAAAACATGATTTCTATTAGATGGGGACTTTTAAAGAAAGTGAAAATAGAAGGTGTTGTGACCAAATCTTAAAATGTCTTTTGTTTTATTTTATTTTGAAAAAATGTCTTATAGGAATTATGAGCTTGGGTGGAAAAAAAGACGTCTAAGGCTTTTGCATTAGGCAGGCAGCAGTTTGCGTAAATTAAACCCATGCAGACGACACCCAACAGACACTCAAAGGGAGTTTGCTGCCTTTTTTACCTTTACAGTACCTTGTCTCATTTATCACAGCACACCATCTGCTCCTTTTCTTAGCCAAAGTCATTGATAACCAAAGTCTGAGAGTACAACAGCCCCAAATGTTCCATCTGAGAGCCAACAGACTCAGAAAGAAAAGAAAAGACGCAGGTGAAGAAGACAGAAAGTCATTGTGATACTATCAGTCCATTAAGAACAAAAGCCGGCTCCTTTGCTTTCAGCATGGCCAAGTAGTTGACAGGTGTCAAGAGAGGGGGCACAAATAGACTGGTTTCTTTTTTGTTACACACAAACAGCAACAGAATTTTAACAAAATCCCTTTTGTCTTAGTAAAAAAAAAAAAAAAAAGACTTCTGCACACGTTTCTTGATGAGGGTGAAGAATTCAGGAAAAGTTTCGGTTAGCTCCATTACTGCCGTTGATAAACACATGCAGATGTATCCCAGTTTCACACAGAACTGCTTTACTGGAATCGGAGCAACAAAAACATTTAAGACACACCTGTTTCAACTCTTGCAAAGCCTGACCCAGCCCTAAATACCTCTAGAGCAGCCTCTACTGTGCTTAAATGGACGAGGACAGCAGTATTACCATCAGTTCAGAGGAGGACACAGCTTACTGTGGCAGTTTGAGTTAAGGCAGACTGCAGAGGCAGGTGTTGTGATTGGTGACCTATGCCAAAACACATGTAGGGAGGAAGGATGGGGTCTGGACGGGGCAGACAGGTGGATGAAATGAGAATTCGGAGATAGCCACTGATTCATCCTGGAGAAATGGATAGAATGACGTAATTGACAAAGGAAGCACGAGGAAACGGGTACGCAGTCTGCTACATCATACACACTTTTCTAAAATGATGCAACGTGAAGTGACACGTATCAAAGTAAGCTTTAATTTCTTGGCCAAACATGGAAGCTGTATTTGAACAACAATTAGCTCTTCATCAACTCACACTACTTTGAAGTTCAGCTCAGACTTGTTGCACTAGGAGGAAGGAATGAGTTAGAATTTCATTGGCCTCATGTCCTCTAATGGCCCACCCAATCTCTGGGACATGAGCATTAAACTGAACATGTGCACAGGAAACCTGGAGGTATTGTAGTTACACAACAGAAACCGGATATGTCTTGTTCTCTAACCTTGGGTCTTTGCCCTGCCCACAGTCCCCCTGCACCATTATAAGGGCGACGAAAGAAGGGTACACAGAACGTGTGAGCTTCAACCTTTTCTGGACCTCACACTGATGGGCAGCTCTACTGACTATAAAGACTGATTTGTGGTTGAAAGTTGTCTGGCAAATGTAGAGATTTTGCAAGATGCACAGATACATATGGACAAGTATAACCATTTTGTAAGGACTAGCTGGGGGGTCGAGATAGCTGAAAGGGAGACTATATCTGACTCTATGCTTCTCTGAAAGAGAATCTGTCCCTCCAAAGATGGACTTTGAACCCAACTAGAATAGGAATGAAATAACACAATCCCAGTGTTGTAAATACAGTGCGCTCGCTCAGTGATGTAGGGTAGTCAGGGTCAATGGGATCCACTCATGACTTGATTCGGCCTTGACTAATCTCTAACATCTTTAACTTCCATATTTATGTTCAGTTTATGTTGTTATCCTTAGCAGGTATTTGCTTGTATACTTGTGCTTTAATGTTTGAATCATGCATATTTTTTGTTTAGTTTTTGTTTTGTTTTTTGTTGCTGGATCAAACATAGCATGCTTAAAGCCTCTACGTACCATACAGAGTGGGGGAGGGCAATACTGGGAAAGTAATTACAGGGCTAGTATCACCGATATCAATACCGATACTTTTTTCTGTAAATGTTCCATTATGAAATAATTTTGGAAATAAAATTTTTTTTGTTAACTAAATAAATAATAAAACACAGGACTGAGGCTTTTGGTAAATACAAATATTTATTAGCAATTTACAGCTACAGGATACTCCACCATAGACCACCTACATGCTGTTACACAAGTACTCGAGAAAACCAATGAGTACTAAATTCCAGTTCACATGGCCTTTGTAAACTATGAGAAAGCCTTCAACTCCATTCAACACAAAGCAGTCTTTGAGGCACTTAGACAACATGGAGTTGACCAAGAGTATATAAATATCCTAATCGTGACATAGAGAGGAGGAACAGCGCAAGTACAGACTGATCTTCTAAGTAGGAAATTCAAGATTATGAAAGGAGTTCGGCAGGGTGATACACTAGCACCAGTAATGTTCACAGCAGGACTGGAAGAAATTTTCAAGAGAATAAATGTTGAAACAGGTATCAAAGTTAACGGAGAAAAATTAAGCAACCTGAGATTTGCAGATGATATAATCTTGTTTGCAGAAAGGGATCATCAACTCCAAAATCTACTTTATAGCCTGAACATAGAAGGAAACAAAGATGGAATGGAGATGAACAAAAAGAAAACAAAGATCATGTACATAGCCAAAAGACGAAAAAGAAGAAACGGAATCTCAGTTGATGGGCATCAACTTGAGGAAGTTAAGAAATAGAAGTATTTAGGAAGACTGCTGACATCTGGAAATGAGATGACTAAAGAGATTGAGAACCGGATGACAGAAGGATGGATACGTTTTGGGCAGTACAGCACATTTAAGAAAAATGCCTATTTACTTGAAAAAGAACATCATGGACACGGTCATTGTACCAACAATGACATATGGAGCAGAGACATGGTCTATCATAAGACGTCAAAGAGAAAAGTTGTCTGTTGCCCAGTGAAGCATGGAAAGATCAATGCTCAATATAACAAGGAAAGACAAAATCGTAATGAAATAATACAATCAAAAACAAAAGTGAAAGACGTGATAAGTACAGCAGAAGAGGCAAGAAGTAGGTTCTTGCCCGAATGGATAGCAAAAAGTGGGCCAGAAAAGTAGTGTTATGGACTCCAAGAGACGGAAAAAGAGCAAGGAGGAGACCAAAGCAGCGATGGAGAGATGATATCGAGAAGAATGCCGGAAGGGCCTGCATGCACATGGCGCAAGATCGCCAAAAACTGCATTGAAGATATCATAAGTATCGATCTCATCACACTAGTATCAATACTTCATCTTGGTAGCAATACTATCAATAGATATTGAGATATCAACTGTAAACGGAGTCATCTCTTTATAGTCCAAGGTTTAGCCGTACAATCTAAACAGTTAGCATTCCAGAAATATTGTCACAAATGGGGAGACAGCTGGTTCCACGTTCAGCAGGTTTATGAGTTCTGACAAGAACTAAGCACAGATAAAAGTCCACAAGGTAAATCAGGGTCAGACAGGCAGAGGTCAATCACAAGCATGGCTTCATCCAAGAAGAGAGTAGAGTTGTCAGAGTCCAGGTGAGGGTCAGGGCAGGCAGCAGGCAATCAGAGATAAAGCAGGGTCAGAAACAGAAGATCAGATCCAGATAGAAACGCACAAACAATACTGTGCACTGAGTGAGGCTTTGTTTAGTGGTTAAGTGTCCTTGGGGTGATTGGTAAATAAGAGACAGCTGACCGGCATCCAGGAACTGTGCGCTGGGGTTGCTGGGAGATGAAGTGCAGTCAGTACTCTGGAGATGGCTCCCGCTGGTGACCAGAGGGCTGACTATGACAGATGTGCTTATTCCTTTTTGACACTTGGGTACCCTTCATTCTTAGTGGAAGTTTGATTCTCAAATTAAACAAAAAGATTTCATACTTATGTGACAACAATAAAAATAAATGAAGTTTGGGAGACGTTTCCTGGATCTTTTACATAGACGTTGTTGCTAATTTTACAGCTAATTTCACAAGTGTTTCGGTTTAAGGAAACTATCAAAGCCATTATCAAAAATTCCTAAAAGCTAACATAACAGGATATAAAACAGTAGCTGAGGTTAATCAAACAAAATTATTATTAGTTATTGATGTTATTTGAATATGTTTGAAGTAATTTCTCAAAAGCAATACTTTTAAAAGTGGCATAATCTTCACATGTCAACTGTCCCATGCTCCATCCAGTATCCGAGTGACAAACATGAGTCAAAGAATGCTTGATAGAAGTTCAGAGGTCACAGTGAAGCATGCTTTGGCAGGAACAGAGGGACATAGCCACCTGGTCATCTGGGTTAATTATAAATGAGGCAGGCCGCAACAGGGGAAGATGAGCTGGACAGCTGTCTCTCCAGACACACATATAAACAGGATCACAGCCCAAATGCACTGTTCGCTCTGCTGAGCACAAGATTCCAGGGGCCTGTCATGGCTGAAAAGCCCCATGCAACTGGGGAAAAGTTCAGCAACACAGCCGCCAAAGTCCTTTTCATTCTGTCTTTTGCTCTGCTTCCTTCATGGATTCTCCCACATAATCAAAAATCTCTCTGTTGAACGTACCCAAAAATTCTCCTTGGATTACTAGCAAAGAGAGACACACTGACAACTAGAATGGAGACTGCGCAAATCTTATCTAATCGAAAAAATGTTGTCTTTTGTCTCAGGGATAATTAGAACCGTGAGACAGAGAAAGACATGGCTTCCTGTTCCCAGCTCAAATCACAGATTTGAACTTTGAAGACAGCAGGTGCTCCTAATTTAAAGTGTGGAAAAAAAGTTTCTCTTTGCACCAGCTGGAAATACACAGATGCTTGTTTGATCGCGACATGTTGACAAGCCACACAGCAACAGAGCGAGGATGCCAAAGTATTGGCACAGAGGAAAGAAGACGAGAAGGGATAAAGGAGAGGCAGGAGGGAGGTCAAATCTATAGCATTTCTTGTTGGCATGAACACTTTTATTATTTGTTTTTTTGTACTTTTAATTTACAGCCTGGCCTGACATAAATGCTTGGGCCATAAGATGAACTGGAGGGTCAAATAATGTTGTATACTTCAAGGGTTGCTAGAGTCCCGATGTCTTTCTTGTGCCAGAAACTCTCTTCTAAATCTTAAAGTGGTAAAAGAGATGGTTAGGTGTATGTGTTTAAGAGAGAACTAGAGATTGTGAAATATGAAAGTGACAATCAAGCAAGAACTGGAGAAGAGGTGATCATTTGCCAGAGAGACTGACTCCGGTCATTAGGCCTCCTCACTGGTTGTGAAACTGAACACACATTGGATTTTGACAGTCATTTTCGCCACATGTGCCTTTACCTGCTAATATTTCACAGTTGAGTGATGACTTTGGTAAAATGATAAGGCTGATTAATTTTTGCTGATTTTGTACATACAGTAATGTGCTGCCTGAGACATCAGAGGCTCAAGCCCTGAAACACTATACTCCAATCCCCGCTGATAGCGAGCTACATGAAGCTGCTTTGGTCTTCTGTTCGCCATACAAGAGATCTAGAAAGCAGACAGATAGCTGAGCTTTTGTGGAGATTTGTTCACAAAAGTGCTGACAGTAGAGAGGCATTTCCAAACCCTGAAAGAGCTCCAGTGTTTGCAAGTGTCAAGTCACTGGAAAAGCCATCGGAGTAAAGCGGAGGAGTAATCCTGGCTGGGGCCTGCCTTTTCACTTAGGAAAACCCATAAGAATCTAAGACCTTAGCAGAATGCTCCCCCCGAAGCCAATAGCTGAGACAGCAAAAGCAGCATGATTCTCCAAAATGAACACAAATCACATGTATTCTGGTTGTAATAAACCAGACGCCCACTGAAGACAAGGAAATCAAAGTGCACCCTTTCATTCAAGGACACATCAACACAAAGCTCCTCCCAAAACCTCATATAACAAATGTCAAAGTAAAAAATCCGCCACTCAGCTCCTATATAAATATATTCATCATAAGTTGGTTCATTTTGCAATCCATACTAATCAGTACACTTCCGTCTAATGCCATTTGTCAGATCCACAGAGAAGAACAACCTCCGCCTCTTGTTTACAAACAGACAGCTGAGAGTAAATCTGCCATGCATCAATCATGCCAAGCCACCTACCTCCTTCATGACCTTTAAAAAAATCACAATGTCGGCTGTCACTCATGGAACCATTAAGCCAACCAGAACCCCCAAAGAGATCTGATTAGGAGGATCTGCCAGCACTTAACCCTTCCACAGCTTTGGCTGAGGCCAACCCACAAGATAGATGAAAAGTTCCATGTAGAGATCAAAGAAGTCTTTTTCCTCATGCAAAAGGGTTTTCTCTCCCAATAATAGATCAGTGTAAGGTAATGATGCATGGGAAGATTTTCAGATCTAAAATTATATTTTTGCTTTAACCCTACACTTTCTTTAGAAAAAGTTACACCATCATAATTTTTACCTGATATAATATACTCGATAAAAAGTTTGTTTCTCATAAAAATTAGATCAAAATATGACAACAAATTACAAATTAAAGTAGTGTTTTTTATTTTTAACTGTGGTTTATGTAGTAAACATGCTTGAAAATTACTGAAAAATTAGAAATTAAAAAAAAAAAACCCAAAGGAAAAAAAAAATAGACTGGAGACTTGGCCTTTGATCCATCCATTCCTGGGATATATGAGACTTTACCATGGGACCAACTTAGAAAAATGCAACATACTGAAATTAATGTAAATACTTTTGCTCAGTTGAAAATCATCTGGCGATAGATTTTAGGGTCAGACAGAAAATCAGATCAAAAAATGTAAAAAAAAAGGGGGGGGAGGGAAAACATGGAGAGGAAGTGAGAAATTGATCCCTCCTCCAGCAAAAAAAAAAAAAATCTTCTTAAGATGTCTGTTTCTCTGCACTTGCTGTTCATTTGAGTAAAGGCATTTTCAAGCCTACGGGAAAATGGTTTTACACCGGCCTTCCCCATGCAAATACTTGAAAATTAGGTAAACATGCAGTCCATTCAGGAGAAAATACTTTGACACTAAAATGTCCCTTCTCCCAGGCCACTAATGGTATCTTCAAGTCAAATAGAAGTGGATGTCAGGGCAGACACTGGACTGAAATAAAGGCTTTAAAAAAAGACTTGAGCTACTCAAAAAAGATCAAGTTATTCATCAGTTTGTAGTACAAGAAATGAAGAGAACGTAAACACATTTTTGACACCAATTTCCTCATTTGACGCTTGCAGGTCTGTTTCCTTGACAGAATCCATTACGTGTGAAACTGAAGGCAGGCTGTATGTCAAAAGTAAACAGATACTCTAGAAATCCTGGGATTTGAGTTGTGGCTTTAAGTTTTTTTTTTTTTTTTTTTAATAAAAATGTAAGAGTGAATGGAGAACTGTCTCTTTCAGGCTTTCAATTAACTTTCTGGTTAATTGAGAGTCTTATACTACATTCAAATTGTTAGAGTATGGTATTTGTTTAACACCATGCCTCTACAATAACCTGGGCACCTGTTCAGAATCCACCCCGCCTTGCCCTGAAGTCAGCTGGGAGAAGACTTCAGCGACCAAAGGGATCCTATCACAGGTGTCACACTCCAGGCCCTGAGGGCCAGTGTCCAACATGTTTTCCAGCTAACCTCCCATTGAAGCTCCTAATTGGATAAACACACCTGATCCAGGTAACCAGCAGCAGACAAAGCAAGATTTCTTAAAAAACAGCAGGACGCCGGCCCTCGAGGCCTGTAGTCTGACACCCCTATAGAAGATGGATCAGGTATAGAGAGGAGGAGTTGTATTTTCAACAGTGAAGAAGGGAGAGGTGAAACATACCAAACGACAGAAAAGTGAAAGATCTAACTTCAAATCTGTATCTGAAACTCTGAAACTTCTTTCTTTCAGGTCAGAATTTTTTTTGTGTCCTAAAGAAGGCAGCTTTGATTCAGTTTTAAGAATGAATCATTGCTATGGTTTATGTGCATCAATAATGTGTGACTTGTTAGATTAAAATTTGACAAAGCAGTTAAATAGGTGGGAGGGTTTTCCCTCATTGTCAGCGTAAAGAAACCTTTCACTCTAAAATCTTTCTATCTGCTGGCTTTCTTTGGATAATGCCTGATTTTTTAAGCTGACAACAAAGAAAATGTATTTAAGTCAAACATTTTCTCTTTTATTGGATTAGTAAAGACAAACTACTGTTGTGTGGGAAATCCTTACTGAGTACAGTCCAAAAGTAATACAACCAATAAGTCTGACATATGTCCCTGAGCCACAGCCTCCAGTTAAACTCTTAAAAGCAGAATTTAAAGGTTGAGGTGTCATCTGAGTGACCAGATCAGCGAGAAATAAAGGGGTGTTAGTAAGGCGAGGTGTTAGCTGGAGCCTTCAGAAAAGGGAGGACATGGTTTGGAGGGGATTAAGCTGGGGTTTTGGATGAGGGATCAGATGAAGTTTGGCCTTGACCTGAGGAAGTATCAGATGCAACACCTTCATGTGAGAGGGCTACTTTGGGCCGAGGCGGCCTGCTGGACCAAAGGCTGCACGGACTGCTGACTAGCATACGTGTAACACATCTGCACAGACATAAACACACACGTGTTGCCAGTGAGCCACAAATATCCCAATAATGGCAAGCATTAGTCGATTCATGATGGAAGGGCAAACAAAACAGCAGCTTATGCAACAACTTCACTATGTGCAAAATTTTAAATATCATAATGCCCCTGCTGACATGCAGAAGGTTTAAAGAAATGTAGGAAACGATCCAATAATGCAGATCAAAAGTCTCTTAGAAGACGACTGAAACATCTGGTGTATTTCCACTCAGGAAGCCCCGCTGATGTTGAAAGGAACAATGTGTTTCTGCTTTACTCAAACATCCATATTTCTGCAGCGTTTTTATTTACACTCAACTTCCTGTTATTTTATTTATCTTTTCTTAACAAAGTGCCCAATCAGCAGGTGGTAATCTGGCGATTGACATCTGAGCGAGATGTGACCGCAGATAGCCTTCCCGCTCAATTCCACGCGGAGCAGGCCTCGTAACTGACAGCTCTGTTCTCAATAATTCATCCGGCACTGGGTGTCTGAAGGTCGGGAGATCATCTGCTGGAGTTTAGGCGCTGAGGAGAGGTGGCACAGTCATCAAATATTTATTGATTGGTCATACTCCCACGACACTCTCAAAATACACAACCTCCTTTCTCCAAAAACGACCCAGATTCTCACACCCTGCAGCTTCAGCAGAAGAACTGAATGGGACTGCCTGGACAGTTTATGTGAATGCCTGCTGCACACATGGATGAAGGGTTAATAAATAGATGAAACAAAGGGCCATACCATTTGAATTGTGCATGCAGATGGAAAGCAACTCTCTCAAAGCAGCTTCTTCTAAGGCTGGAAGAATGAGATAAACGGCACATCAAAGGACAACAGTCGATCGATCAATCAGTAGCTGCGTTTCCATTACACATATGTGCAAAACTTTATTGAAATTCTAGAAATTTCGAGAAAACATAATTTCGCAATTGACACAGTTTCCATTAAATAAGAATTATGCAAACAAACAGACCAACTCACACGATAAGTCAATAAAAACACAGCAATTTTAGAGTTAATGGAAATGCAGCTAGTATTTGCTCCATTTTAGTTTTTCACCAATGCTTGAACTTATAAATGGTAATGGCAAATAGTGTTTGCTCCATAGTGCTTTACTACCTTCCTTGAAAGCCCAAAGCACAGTCACACCATGTACACACACATTCACACACTGATGGTGACTCAAATCGACCTTTGCAGAAATGCTCCACACAGACCTACTCCATGAAAATCATGTTTTAACTTGTTAACATGTTCTTGTAGCATTTTTTCACATGATGGAGGACATATATAGAATCGTCTAAGATTAAACCATGTTTCTGAGTATTTTTAACTCGAATGGTGATGGATCAGGAGTAGGTGAAAACGCAACGTTGAAAAAGCTCTGGTTTGTTGTTTTACTGACATGGTCGTGTCAAAGTCTCACTTCTCTGTTCACCCCCTCATGTATGTCTTCGGTTTTCTCATCATCCAAGCTGGCATCTGGCTCAAAACTGTATGGCTGCATAGCTCCAATGTTGCTTGCCATTTTTTATTTTTTTTTTTTATTTTTTTTTTTGCACTGCTAATGTTAGCTTGGGGCTAAAAGCTTGCATGGGAGTAAACAGAGTTCTGGGTGGGGTTGTTCACAACTCAGATGATCTCCGACCGATGTGCAGAAAATATGTCTTAAAAACAACACAAGATTTATATTTTTGCCAAAAAAACTGTATACTAGTAATCATAATTAAAAGACCAACGGGAACAATTTTACAATAGAGAAAAACAAAGGCAACCTCTGTTCCATTACATGCTACTCCAGCTACAGCTACAACAATTGTTTCCTTCACTAGTCATCTCTGACTCAATTCTTTTCCTTTTTCGTCAGCTATGTTTTAAAACTCAGAGAGGTCAGTTCCTCCAATCTATTTAGTAGGTTTGACAGAAGTTATGACAGGTATTGAGAGAGAACTGAACATGTCAATATGAACATGAATAAATATGACAACATTCCTAAAATAAACTACTATTCAAATCTGGCTGTCCTGAAAGGTTTTATTTGTGCAATAATTCAATGTAATGTGAGCATATTTAGTCTGTTTATTATTTCAAACCAAGAGTTTGACAATTCTCCAGTTTTGTTACAACATCAAAAGTTGACATTTCGGGTTTCAACTCAGAGCAAAAGCTGCTCATGTAGAAGAACCTCCATATGTGGACATGTCTCCACCAGCCAAACCCAGCAGCTGTAGAGACGCCAGCAAAGCGGATGACCTAATACTAGCCCTGCTCCATCATGATCACTCCTGGAAGAACACACGCACAAGCCAAGGCACTGCGCTTCACTCCCTCTCGCAGTTCAGGCAGGTGCTGCTGCTGTTGTTTGTTGGAGCGTTTGGCATTACAGTCTTGGACCAGAACATCTCAGTACATCTGTATCTGTTTGCTGCTAATACTTACGTGCTGCTAGAGGTATGCACCTAACCTGACTCATAGGGCTAAGCTGTTCAACTTTTTGGTTTCTCAGTTGAGATCAGGAGTCTGGAAATGGTTTACAAATCTTACAGAAAAGCTGAATGTACATGAAAACACGAACTTTAGAATGATTCAGATCATTGTGTGTAAGGATTCGGTTAGAATGACTCACTAAACCGTTTTACCCCTAAAATTGTTTTAAAAAAATATTTTTTTAAGGTGGATTGTTGGGAAAATGTTCTTGTATGAAACTATATATTCTTGATCTAATATAACGTTATATAATTTTTGGTGAATCTCGTACTTTTATTCTCTTATTTTTCTCTCCTCTCTGTTTCAAGCTGTTTTGGGTAATACTCCCTCCCCCTGGTTGTTTCTGATTGGTTCTTCTGAAGGTTCTAATGTGGGGTCTTTTCAAACTTTAAATTGGGCATCTCTGCCCTTAGACCCTCCTTCTCGGTATGGAAAAACTCCTATAAAAATACAGATTCCAGAAAAAGAAGAAGAAACCTCAGGAATGTCTACGTGAAGGAGGGATCCTCTCCCAGGACGGACAGACACTGTACCAGGATTGCTAAATTAGAATTAGCCTGACTAACCCTACAACTACATGTTTGAATAGTGTAACAGATGAGCTTCATCCAGATGGAACTGGGGGACAGCTGACGCAAGACGAGCCAGAGGCAAGGTCCACTGCCAAGAACAGGAGCACAGACGATCCACCTGGAATCTGGAATCTCTCCCTCTCCCCCGGAGGATAGTGGGAAAGAGGGACAACACATGAATCTCACTTCACCAAACAGAGTCATGGAGAACTAAATGACAAATAAAGAATAGAGGAGAAGAGAAGAGGAGAGGTAAAGGAGAATAGAGGACAGAACACCAGTGCCCCATACTTTCCCCAGCTCTAACATCCCACATCTATGTTGCATGCAATATGGCGCATATAGCAAATAGTAATAATAATACTAATAGAAAATGTACACTCAAATATTAAAAATCATAAAAAAATGTAAAAGCTGTTTTGCAGATTTCGTTGGACCCCACTCCCAAAGTTAGCATGCTTTGAGTAGTACAAGGTTACTGAGCTGCTTCAAAATAAGCTCTACCATGTAAATGCTCCTTTGTGCCCATTTTATCCAGCTGGGCCTTTTATTTGTGAAAGTTTGTTTTGTTCACATCTTGATAGTTAATTTAAACATATTGGTTTATGTTTTGCATAATCAATCTGAGTTGGGGGCTTGTCCGTGATCTGATTGGACTAGTTTGATGCCTTCAAATATTATTCATTTTTTGTTGGTTTGACAACAGCTTTGCATTCTGTAAGTGTGAGTTTGTGGTCAGTGGATGCTGTTGTGGTTCTTTTGTTTTGCAGAAGGCACTTTATTTTTCTTGTTGGAGAAAGTTTAGGTCTTGATAATAAAAAGATCCGTTCCGCTCTTTCAGATAGTCTGTTTTAGGTGATCCTTTGTTTGTTTAGTGTAGTGGTGAACGTGAGTGAAACGTCTGCTTAAGGAGGATTTATGGGGGGGGGGGTCACTAATTGTCTTTGGCCTCCCTGCCCCACTGAATTATAGTTCATAAATACTACCATGTGTGACCATTCAAAAAGACTAACTAGTGTAATTCTCACAAGTCTTTGAAGATTTTGCATTAAAACTATTCCTTATATATTTACATACTAATAGTACGAATGGGAATAATTACTCAGAATGGTCTCAATGATCCAAAAGGAAAGCTTATTTTTCTCACTTCCAACAATCTCACAGCTTGTTGTTGCATTCAGGTGTCCAAACAGCAAGCCCTGACAGTTGTGACAGGATGTCTTATAGATAAGAGGAGCTGTGTTGGAGCCCTGGGGGAAGGAGCCACAGGTGTTAAACAGCTAAGCGCTTTAGCTGCTCCAGGGGAAAAGATGTTATTGAACCAGGAAGGCTCCTCAAAGCGCCCATCTCTGCAGGGCAGCTGAAAGCCCCGCGGTCAGAGGTCACCGCAAGCAGCAATGGAGGCCAATTTGTTTGGTTGTCACGGCTCAACAGGTGAGCCCTGGGTGAGCGACTCAAACATCTCCAAAAAAATAACACCAGAGGGCTCCGCATCAGGAATGTCCACCACACACGTTCACTCGTCACAACAACCCATGTTTACTCAGAGACCCTGCAGAGTTCGCTCAACTCTATTTGCTTTGTAGTCCTGTCACCGAAATGCTGAAGCCAGAGAGGAGGAAAGATGGGGAGAATAAGCGCAGCTACCATCAGAGCACAGCTCAGCGTTTGTTTTTGTTTGCATGTCATAGGGTCAGCTCCTTTGTTTTGCTTTCTCTCTTGTCTGAAGTCGACAGCGGAGCTGCACCTGTGCAGCGCCGCTGTCCCGTCAGCTCTGGGGTCCAAGTCTGTGAGTTCGGGCCAGAGCAGACTAATCACCAAACTGAACGCGTAGCTGCACGCATTCCTCCTCCTTTCAGTCTCCAGAACAATGCGGCAGGGGAAGCATTTTCTATGCAGGCATTCCTGCTCATTTGTACAGCCTTTGGATGACTTCCACATGTTCACAATAAAGTCTGACTGCTTTCTCACCACACTCCTTTTCAGGCTAATTCCGAATTCAAGCCTAATTTTATGGGGCAGATTATTTTGGGAAACCAGCAAACCCAAAGGTTGAATAAGCAGTCAGTAATTCTATTGAAGTTAAAAAACAATTTTTATTCTTAAAATTTCTAAAATATGAGGCTGACTGTCATGACTCTTCATGTTTTATAAAATAAGAAGTATATGTTGGTGGAAATTAAGCTTATTTTGATTTGAATTTTAGTTTTTTTTTTTTTTTTAAAAGACTTAGTGTCAAATTATCTCAACTTTAAGATCAATTAGGAGTCAATCTAAGGTGTTTTGTTTGATTGTTTCATTTAAAGAAATTCTCACTGGTCTTAATTAAAAGTTCTAAAAACTGTTGATAGTTTCTGTGTGAATTTTTTGGAACCAGACTCAACTGGTTTCATTAACGACACATAATATTCTCGTAAAGCCAGAGATGAAATTTGCCTGAAGCTTTTGTGTCGTGTGAATGTTGCACAACATTTGCATTTTCTGTTTTGCCTGGAATGTCTTTTTGGTCTCCAGTTACTCACAATTCAGATTTTTTTCCACACAACTATCTCATATTTCTACTACAATCTGAATTAAAAACCCAGTGCGATCTGAATCGTGATTTTGGTGTTTTTAACATGTTCTTGTAGCATTTCATGTACAATGATGTGTGTAAAGAAAATTAAGCCTAAAATTGCACTTCTGAGTAATTCTTTATTCAAACTGTTGTGACTCAGGAGCAGACAAAAAAAGAGATTGTATTTGTTACATAGAAAAAACACTGGGTGGGCTGCAAGCTCACTTATAGATGACTGGATCCATGAACGTCTTTGTTTTCCGAGTTCGCATCTGGCTCAAAAATGTATGTCTGGATAGTGCCAGTATTGGTATTTTTGATGTTAGCTTGGTGGTGCTGTAAGCTAGCGAGCGAGAGTCCAAACAGAGAGCTCTCGGTATCGTCGTAGGGGGACAGGTTGCTCCAAGCCAACGGTTCTGCCCTCAACTCAATAACAGATTTCTGATGAACTCCTACCTCTCTGCAAAAAGGATTTCCTATAAAACGCCATAGATGTCTTGATTTTGGCTAAAAACACTGTAATCAAAATTAAAAGACCACTGGGAACACTTTTACAATAGATGAAAAGATTATGGGAGTGGAACTTTAAAATAGTTTTAAATACTAATAACAACTCTGAGAAGACTTTCTGACTATTCTGAAAACAGATTTTTCAAAATGTTAGTTTTGTGGGGAAGCAAAGAACACTAACACTTTTTAGTGTCATTCACACTTCACCAAAAAGCTTTTGAGCTTTGTGGATCATTTCAGTCGTTTTTGATGAAAAATGCTTTGTTATTTTGGGGACTTCTTCTTACACTGTCAGATAATCTGTTTTGCTTGAATGCTGTGAAAGCTCACCTGAGTCCCTTTGAAGCTGTGGGGCTTTGGTTGCAAGTGAACCCTGGTATGAGTCGGCAACAGTGTGGATGCCAATGATCTCTTTGAGGACAAAAGAGCTAAAGTGAACAAAGGAGAAGAAACTTTGATCCCGCCAAATACTAAGAAGCAAACATGAAACTATTACATCAGAATGGTCCTACTGCCTGCAATATAAGCCTGGTCCGGACCACATTGGTCTGCTCCTGACCGGTTTAGAATGGTCCAGGCAATTCAAGTCAGTGTTTTCATTAAGTGTTAGACCATGAAGGTGCATGTGGGGCGACTCCGGCGGTTCTCCGTATTCGCAAATTCTGCATGTCTTAATATTCTTTGCATAAAATTGTGACCGGCGACGAAGAAAACAGCCAAAAAGAGGACAACATTATCGGTTTGGATCTTAAGTCAGGAAAAGCGCTGGTTGGACGCTTGCTGTTGTCGTAAGACCTTTCCGCCAATCAATGGGTTACATCGTGTGACGACAGAAGCTCCGCCCTAACCGGTCCATTTCATTTTTATATGGACCTACAACCAACGGGGTACCAGAAATAGTACGAATCAGTCCGGCCTAATGGGTTCATTTTATAATGGAAGCGCTCAAAATTCCGTACTGGTCCGGTCCAGTCCGGTCTGGACCGCTCAGTGGAAATGAGGCAATGGAGTGTCCTAAAATGTAAGCCCTCAGTCAAAGCAAGAGCAATCGTCACCTTCTATAGGATCTAATCTCACCATACAAAACTATATAAATGGACTTGTTCTAAATGATCTGTAAACAGTCTGGCCCACAATTTTCAACTATATACTTTATTTTTTTATAGACACCATATGCGATTTTTATGTAAGCGCTCCGTAGTGAGGAGGTCAAGGCTCTAACCAACATACGATAGTAGAGGGGCTGTTTTATTTTTATGGCCAGTGTCCGTTTTGAGTAATGCTGCCCCCAGTTGTACTTTCATGACTTTTCCAGACATTTGGTCTGCTCAGTGTGAATGCAAACCAAACAAAACGAAAGTGGAAAATTTGGAGGTATTCTTTAATCCAACAGAGCCTGCTGTCCATGCACCCCAATTCTGCCAAAGCAAACCCAATGAAAACATTTTACACAAAATACTCTCTATAAAAATAAGAATACTTTGGGCCACCCCCGTCAATGAACCCGACTAGCCACGATGCCAGCTTCTTGGCCAGAAAAAAAAAAAAAAACCTCAACAAAGCCTGGTCTGTCAGATCCCTCTGTTAACAAGCGTGAAGTTATGGTTCAAAGCTTAAATTGACAGGATATTGGAAGAATTATCCTGGGGGGCCACGACTGTTAAAGGCTGTGTAAACAAGGCTGTGTGCATGAAAGTGTGTTGTCTGTCTGTGTTTAACTAAAAAAAAAAGCCATTTCAGAGCCCAAAAGAAAATACTCAGAAGATCAAGTCCCTGCAAACATGCTCACAGATGAGCTTGGCCATTCAGAATTGATGGGCTCTGCAGCAGAGATAATTGTGTCTAAATGCAGGTGTTTAAAGATAAATGAGCAGTAGCGGGTAATGATGGCTTATTTCCCATTTGTCTGCACATTGCAGCACAGAGAAGCTCTGTGAAGGAACATCATTTGTCTCACACATGGGAATTACAAAAGATGCTATTTTAAAACGTTTTAAATGGAGAGTTTAAACTTTTTCTTTTTATAAAGCAGAAATTGTAATTGAGATTGTTAGACAAAAAGGGTGTTTAAAGATGGCTTAATGCTTTGCATCTTAATGAAAACTATCCCTCTGACTTGTATTGTTAATTGAAAAAGCAGCTGACAACTGTAAGGGAAAAAAAGGACAAGTTTAGAGAGAAGCTTTGGAAAATGTCCTGCACGCACTCTAACAGAAATCTTACAGCTTGAGCGGGAACGAGGAAGAAAAGCGCAGCCCTTCTCTTTGTTGCTTTGCCATTATTTTGTTTACAGCTGTCTAAGATTCATAAATCTGGTTCCCTCCACCTCCTCCTCCTTCTTCTCTTCTGGCTCACTTTTCCTTGCTTGTGTTTTCTCTTCTTCCCATGCGCACAAGCCTGCACACACACACATACACGCAAGCACGCCAAACAAGTCTGGGGCATGCAGGTGCAAAGGTTGTGTAAGCAACTTAGTCCAGGTGCAGATTAAATGTTTCTCCTATGACAAAAGCAGAATTGAATTTCCACATTCCACTGCTTTATTAACCTTGTACGTCTTTCTAACCGTCTTCACGGCGAGGAACTGCATGTCAGATTAAAACCCTTCAGACATTTACTGTTTCAGGTCTTTAAACATGTTGACTTCTCCTATTTGAAGGTATGTGGGTGCAAAGATGTATAGTTGAAGCACTTTTTCTATAACTTAACACATTACTCCACAAACAAAAGCTGCATCTAAATTTAACCTGAGTTTTCGATACTGAAAAACACTTCTTGAGCAATTCTTAAAATATATATTTAAAAAAAAGATAATATTTGCAAAAAGAGAGAAATACTCCAACTAAATCTTTGAATGCTATATCTTTCTCTTGAAATTCTTATTCTTGGTTTCAGAACTATAAGGCCTCAAGGTGTCTGTTTTGGCTTTCTGAAAATTTGGTTTATGTTTCTAAATAGAAAGTTCTTTAATAATTAACATTTTTCATGAAATTACCACCCTAAACTATATATTGAAACTTAGTTTTTGCCATTTCCAGGGCAGAATTGGTTTGCAGTTTGTAAAAATATTAAAGAATATTTAAAAAATGTGGTTAGCAATAGGAAAGTACCTGTTTGACACACTAAATATGTCTTTAAATTATTTTTATGGTTGTGGCCCATACACTCGGTTTTTATGGTCATCACAAGCACAGATTTTCCTTACAAATAAATTGCCCTTTTAAAAAATATATATTATATAAGCTAAGATTTATTGCTACTAATCATTGATTCTGCCAAGTGAAGCTTCACAGAGAGGTCCTCAGCGGTTTATACTCAGAAAGTGAAGCACCAGAGCAGTCTCTGCAGTCCATAGCTGCTCTTTTTAAATATTGAGTAAGAAGCTGTTGTATACTTTATTTGAACAAGCTAGTTTATTTAAAAAAATCCAGTTTATGTCGTGGCATAAATGATTCGCTCATCAGCTAAACTTGTTTCTCACAGTTGCTGTTTTTTATACTGTAAAATAAAAAAATGTACACATAAAGATTTGATTTATTAATTAAAAACATGGTTGGTGGGGCTTAATATTTCAAAATTTTAAGCAAAAACTTTGCAATTTCAAATATGTTCTCCTTGATACATGGGATGTATTTCTATTATTTTGCATGATAAGCAATTGAAGCAGAAAGGCAGCGAAGGCTATAGGCTACAAGTGCAGCAGTTGCACGTGTGAGGTAAATGTGCACAGGAATGAGCTTGCTTAGCTTTTTTTTTTTTTTTTTGGTATTTACCACCTTTCAGGATGAAAGATACTCAAACTTTGGTGCACGAGGCCACTTAATACCACCTGGTGAACACAATACATCTGTGACAGCTAGGTCTGCTGGTGCTTCTCCCTTTTTATTTGACCATTAAACAGGCAACTTGATCAAGTTCTTGATCTTTTTCTGCAGTTTTAAAGGCTACAGCTCTGAAGACTAATTTAATCCACGATATATCTAAAACGCACTATGTACAAGTTGGAGGGGCAAAGTACTGTGTATTAACAGTTACCCAGGGAATGATAGGGAGCTTAAATGCTAGCTGATCCTGACTTGGGGCTGTATAATAAAGTGTGACTGATAATCCTCTAAAGCGTGGTCCAACTGAAGAAACAGAGCAGGAACAAACACACAGACTTCACAGTTTTATCAACAGAAAACCCGCATAACAGGGTTTTTGCTAACCTGCAGAGATATGACTGTTGGAATCATCTGCAGCTTTCACTGTTTAACAAACAGCTCTAGGTGGAGAGGCAGTATTTATATATATTTACAGGTAAGAAAAAAATTGTGCATAGTAGCACACAATGGAAACGTTCAGTCATAGAAATACTGAGAAAACTATGAAAATAGCAATAGTGATCAGACAGACGGTTACTATGATGTAATAAAAAACAATACACACTATGAGTAATCAGATGGCACCCAAAGTATAGTCTGATTTAGTGAATACATTCTGAAATGTAGGTTTTGATTGCTTATGGATGGATGGATGGATGGGTTGATTGATTGACTGACTGAGTGATTGATTGATTGATTGATTGGTTGATTGGTTGATGCCATTTCTACAGTGGCCCTGAAGTACACATCCCAAAATCACTGTGCAAAAACACAATTAAAAAAGCAAAACAAATAATAACAGAACAAAAGAAAATTCCAGAAACCAAAATGTAAAAAGAAAAAACATTTTGAAAAACAAAAGTAAATTCCAGAAAAAAGAATGAAATTGAAAAAAAAAAGATTATATTCAGTATTCTTTCTTGTCAAATAACTTTTGGCTAAAATTATGGACAAACGTCATCATCCAATGAGCTATGTATGTCCAATAGTAGCTACCTTTTCCAGTTTCTGCAAAAAAGAAAAAAAAATACTTTTTTTTTCAAAAAGCAAAAGTAATGTATAGAAATTAAAATGAAATGCTAAAAATGAAACACAACAAGAAACCAGCAAAGATAGCTACAATGGGACAAAGCTGATTAGAAGATGATGTCTAACTTTTTTGACATACAGCGATACTGCATGGAATCACGGAATTATTGACGTCCCACAGTACCTACTTTTTCCAGTTCCTTATTGTCTTTTGTTTTCCTCTGTATTTCATTTAGTTTTCTGGAAAATACTTTTATTTTCCAAAATGTTTTCATATTTTTGTTCTTTACACTTAGATTTCTAGAATGTTGTTTCGTTTTCTAAAATATAATGCTGTTTTCATTAAATTCTTTATTTGCTTATTGTTGAAATGTTTTCGCTTTAAGTGCTCTGTTGATGGGATTTGCACTTTAGGGCCACCATAAGTTTCAGCAATAAAAAAACAAAGAAAAAAAACAATACAAAATACATAAATCCATCAAATCTATTTTAGGATATTATTTCATAAAGTTATCAGAAAATCAATGGTTCTATCTTCTTGATATTGCATTTTTTCTCAATCATAAGTAAACATTTTTGCACTTTTGTATACAGTACACAACACTGATTTGTTTAAACATAACGAAAGAAGAAGTTGGAGGAAGAGAATTTATATAATTCCATTCCTGTCAAGGTAAAACTTTGGAAAAGTATCTCCATATAGCAGGATATACTCTTCAGAGTAGGAAAAATGGTGAAGGATCTGTAGGAGGCAGTGTTTCAGCTTGGAAAACTAAAGCCCCTTCAATCCACCACACTTCAATCCACCACATACATTATTTACTCACCTTAAAAAAACATCGTTTTACGGTTTAAAAGTTACACAGTGTTGTTTCAAATGAGCATGTAGCGTATAATTTGTACCAATTAGGTACAACACTGTTGAAAAAATTGCTGGCATGAAAGCTTTCAATCAAAGGCAGTTAGTTCTCACTAGCCATAAATATTTTTCGAGCTGAACTTGGCTCAGACCTAATTTCCCTTCATGAAAAAAAAAATTAATTGAGACAGAAACGATAGCTCAAATCTGACAACAGAATAAGGGGACGGATGAAAAAAATTGGAGAGAGAAATAGTGTCTTGTTGGCATTAGACATGTGAAACTGTTGAGTTCCTCGTCACGCTTCTGCACTCAAACAGCCTCAGGTAACCATGCTAAATAAGCACAACAAATTCAGCACACAAGGGCGTGCGTGCGTGTGTGTGTGATCTCAGAGATGAGGAACATCCGGCACTTTTGACATGTAGTAGTTCCTTCCCAGTAAAACAAATCGACTCATCATGTCTGGAGTGCAAAAGGTCAGACTGATCAGAGGGAGTTAAGCTGTGCTGGAAAAAGAATGTGAGCGGCGATTCTGAGGCTGTAATGGGCTAATGAGAAATAAACGTAACCTGTTGAATGACCCCAGCTGTGAAATACAGCCGTGTTTACAAAATGGGTCTCACGTGTCCGCATCTCCACATTAAAGTGAATTTTAATGCCTCCCTTTCTGTACAAATCCAGACGCGTGCTGAGTGTTCGCATTGATGGTGCATGTAAAGCAGGCCAGGAAGAAGAAGCTTTTAACCAGTGGATATTTTGTGGCTTATTTGAATCCAACCAAATGCTACCAGACACCAGAGGATCCATGTGGAAGACATTTTTAAGCCCTTCTGCTGAATTCCCTAACAGAGTTCTAAAAACGTGCCTTTAAAAAGGATCAAACTGATGAAAAATGTTAACAGAAGACCTTGTTAGGGTACTTTGAGTCTTAAAAATAGGTTTTCCAAAGCTCTAGCTTTTGGTGCTTAAGGATGTGCATGCAATGAGTAGTATGTGTGCATGACTATGCATGTTGCTCTCATCCACTCACAAAGATCAGATCACCATTTTTTGCTGAGGCTAAACAGGGAAACTAAAGCGTAAGGTGGTTGCAGCAGTTTTAATGCATTTCTTTTGTTTTTCTGTTGGGGATTTTTCAGATATACTTGATTAATGAAGGAAACTTTAGTATTTAGTACTCCAATATTTGCACTAAACGTACAGTTTTACTAAAAACTTAATAATTCACACTCAAACCCCATGTTTTTGTAAAATCGCTCCCAGTGGTCTTTTTATTATGGTTATTCAGTTTTTAGCAAAAATTTAAAAGTCTGTCTCATTTTCTAAGGCCTATTTTCTGCAGTAGGGGTTTGTTAGAAATTCCTCCTTTGGGTTGTGGGCAAAACTGTTGTCGCAGAAGTTAGCGCCACTAATTTCCCATTAACTCTTAATTTGCACTCTCCCCAACTAGCTTATAGCACATCGCAAACCCAAGCTAACATTAGCGTAGCAAAAAAAAAAATATATATATATATATCCCAATATTTGCATAAAACATAGAAATTGTCAAACGAAAATACAAATTGTCCAAAAACCAAATAACTTGGCTTAAAGTCCCACTCCCAACATTTTTTTCTATTGTAAAATTGTAACCAGGGGTCTTTTATTTATGACTATCGGTTTTTAGTCAAAATTAAAATGCCTGTCTTGTTGTTTTTAATCTTATTTTCTGCAGCAGAAGCCTTTTAGAAATCCCCTCTCTTTGAATGGAAGTTCGCTCTTCACTTTGTTTACACTTCCCCCCACTAGCTTATAGCACCTCACAAGCCCAAGCTAACATTAGCGTCACAAAAAAATGATAAGCAGCAATATCTGAGCTATCCAGCTGTCTAGTTTTGAGCCAGATGGCAAGTTTTTGAGTATGTCTGAATTCCTTCACTACTCATTATATAGCGCACTATATAGTCCGTTTGTCAAATCATAGTGATGACCGAATCTATGATTCCAAAATCGAATGCCTTAGAAATTTTCCAGAAAACTTTGTGAAAAACTAGGGGGCTTCACTGCTTACTACATAAGTGAATATAGACCACAATGCATTGCGGTCAAACAAGTTCTGCCAAAACAAGTGTTTAAATGTCATTTTTAAATAAATCATCCACAATTTCATCATCAAAACAAAGTGGAGTCACAAATAAAAGTCGTTACATATTCGTATTGGTTAGACTTTTATTTTGTGAAATCTTTGAAATCATATCCACTGTTTAAAAAAAGAAAAAAGTAGTGAGCATCGTGTCTGAATTGCTTTTAAAATTCAGGGCGCTAGATAGTCTTGCACTATATAATTTTTAAGTAGTCATAGAATTCAGACGTAGCTTTTGTCTGCAAGAGGATGGATTAGCAGTTGAAGGGAGACTTTAGCCTGGGTCACAGAGGTCGTTTTTAAACTGCAGGTTTTCATCTGCTGATCCAACAGGATTTGTATAAAGAGATGCTCTGAAACTTAAATTATTTTGTACATGTCATCCATCATAAGAAAAATGCAACAAGAACATGTTAGAAGCACCAAAAACATTTTTTTTGGGAAAAAAAAAAAGGAAAAACATGAAGGCAAAACTGGAATTAGAGGGGAGCAATATGACAGAAAAATAAAGAGCCTGACATTCATAATAAACTTAAACCATGAATTTAAACAATTTAGGTAAAATAGACTCCAAGGATTTTTAAATACTCAAACCTGATGTTACTCAATTAACTAATCCTCATAAAAGATGACAAAACATACATAATGAAAAAGAAACCTGAACATGATTGGAGTTTATTTTTCTTTTCATGTGTTTCATTGGAGCATGACTGCAAAAGCATAACTATAGAGACTCCTCGCCCAGTTTCTAGATAATATGTGATAAAGGTTTGGCAAAAAGAAAGGAGGAAGCATTACTGTGCTTGTCATCAGCAACTGAGCTGACTCAAAGCAGCTAAACAAGGTCTCCTGGAACTTTCAGAGATCATTCTGCCAAGAGGAATTTTACAAAAGGAGACTCGGAGGTCTCAAGTCCAGACAAGATTCAGAAAATCTGTTTTATGGCTTTTTCTCCTGCAGGCTGGACTACAGTCTTCAGTCTGCTTCTCCAAAAGAGACTTTTAGAGAGCTGCGGCTCATTCAGATCAGTGCTACCACAATATCAGCCAGTTCTATTCTAAAGTCTTTATACTGGCAAGCAGTTCAAATATCGAAGTTAATTCAGAATAGCATTGCTAAATTTTAACTTAGTAGTAAAGGGTCTGATTACAGGACATGTCAGATCTCCTCTTGGAACACAAACCATGCAGGGCTTTGAGGTTTTCTTTTAAATGTTTTCTTTGAATTTTGTCAACATTTTGTTTGTAAAGTATTTTATATTAGTCCAAATATAGTTGCTTTGCTTTTACAAAGGGGTAGACTGCAAAAACTATATTTTTAAGAAAGTAAAAAATGCATAGAAAAATAGGCTCATTTTCTCCCTTTAAAGAAAAATAAGCTTTTTATAGCAAATTAATCTTTGAGAAAACTTGTCTTTGCGACCACATTTTTTTCTTAAAAAAGAAGAGTTTTGTTCATTTAAAGAATGATTTTCAAATTTTACCATTTTTTTTTTACTATTTCTAGTGGCCCTGTTTCTGCTGTGTAATATTTAGCAATAATTATAGACAGTCTTCAACAAAAAGTAAATTTCTCTGTTAAGATTAGTGGTGATTTCATTTACTCACATTTGCACCGGCCATTCCCACAGCCATGAAATGATAATCATGAAAGTGCTTTAAGTCCTGTGTGAGTTCTGAAGTCCCAACACTACCCTGAGACACAAATGGTCAAAATCAGGGACTGGGATGAAACAACACTTATTCACATTTGCATCCTAATTGGTTCTTCTTGGTCAGTCCTCATTTCTTTGGTTTCTGTGAGACCACAGCTGTTTAAATGCCCAGGAAGTCTGCTGCAAAGCATTCTGGAAGTCTGCGTTTGCAGCAATAATATTAAAACCAACCAGAAAAAGATTGTTAAAAAATGTTTTGAGCAGCCTAACGTTGTTTCTAAAGTGCTTCATTGCTTTCTTACTGCACTGTGGCAGTTTAAAAATGCCAGAATTACAAGGAGAGGTGTGTGCCATGTGAGAATGAGGGGTTTGCTTTTATAAATGGAGTCTAAATAAAGCAGAGGAACAGATTTTTGTAGGTTTGCACAATTCTTTAACTGCAGAGAACGGTTTTAACAAATAATTCTCTTTAATTTATAAGTCATTCTCTAAAACGATTCTCTAAGTGTTTCCCTGAGGGAAAAGGATAATTTGACGTTTTTCTTTTTAATTGCTCTTTTCCCATAGTGAGTGCAGGCATACGCACACTCTTACACTGCACACAGCCCTGAGCGCTGCTCTGTGGGTTCTAAGTGTGCATAACTTGCCAGCCATTATCCTATTAGCAGCAGCAAAGGCCTAGGGGTGGGAAAGGTGGATGAAACGAAGACAGGGAAAAAAATGGAGTTGGTGGGCACTGCAGCTCATAGGTGGCAGCAGAAAAACTGGATATGGATGAAAAGGGAAATGAGAAAGGATTGGATGTGAGTTTGGGGCCACAGTGATTGGACTAAAGCATAGGAAATCCGCTGCATGCAGATCATTACAGTATGCTCTTGGAGCTCCACAAACTCCCCTTTGAACCGCACAAATAATGCACTGCTCCAACTGCTTCATTATAGCATGCAAATGTCCATTATGATGGATTAATCAGTTGTGCTCCTCCTTTTTGCAATAGACCCAACACAAGAGCGCCATGCGGTCACTGGGGGCATGTTGATGGACTTATGCAACCTCTGGACCATCCCTGCTCTCAATTACTCCCCCAATTGCCTTCTGTTTTTTTTTCTTCTCCTTCAATCTCCAACATCCATTTCTCACTTTCTCTCAAAGTATTCAGATACCCTGTCCGAGCTCCTTTCATAGGGCCTCTATTGAAGTGAGGGAAAAAGCCTCAGCAGCAGCAGCTGGCCACTCTTTTCTCCAGGGCAGGTATAGAGGGGCTGGGAGCTCTCTGCATGAGTGAGCCCCACTCCTCCAACTCCATTCAGCGCCGCCTTTGCCTCTGCTATTCAGGAGGCTCTACTTTGTCAGGAGCAAGGGAGCAGACAAAAAAGAAGGGATAAGCTTTTTCTCTCTTTGTACTTCACATAGCTGCACAGGCATTCCTAAGGTCTCCGCTAATGAGTTGTTAGTGGGGAAAGAAGCAGGTTTGTGAAAGAAAAAGAGCTTTGATTTATGCGGGTTCCCTCTCTTTCCTTCCATGGAATGTCTTGTGTTCTTTAAGCCCACTGTGGAAGTACATTTGTTTTGTGTGTGCCCGCGTTGCAATATTCAGGAGCAGGGAGGGGGGGCTCGGCAATTAAAGTTTTACTGAATCACTGCAAATTATGTGGCGCAGAGCGGGAAAAAACAAGTTTCCTCCCAATACAGCGGCTGGTAAACACACACTCTGTGGCATCAGTTAACGTGCCGCCTAATTGCCGTTTCTCCACAGCTAATGACACACTTAAGATAACATAATGAATTTGAATGAATTGCTCGTAAACATACACAGCACGCACCCAGGGGGAGGCCTGTGGTTTGCCAGTAAATGAGTATCCAGTTACCTCAAATAAATTCAATTTTCCACCTCTGGTCTGTTGTTTCATGGAGCGCATTTGAAGACCTAATTCGATTTAGATTGGCAGAAGACTCCTGTTTAGCCAATCAGTGGATGTTGCAATAGTGGGCCAGTGTGCACCCAGCCATGAAAGTGACAGGTCAAATACGTTTGCTGATTTTAAATTGAGCAGTGTTAAATAAAGTCACTTTTTCTTTCATTTCTCAAACACTAAATGAATTAAAAATAAGTGTGAGTACTAAAAAAAGAATTAATTTAGATTATTCACTTAACTATTTTAGACCTTTGAAAGACGGTGAATTTGAAGGAGAAAAGACATTGCAAATGCATTAAAAACAATACCATAAAGTGTTGGCCCGTAAACGAACTGCTGCAGCACAAAAAACACATTTCAAATTGTGAAACAAGCACATTCCTCTGCTCGGACAGAACAAAACCCGTTCCAGGCCATTGCTTCTTTTATGAAATATCCTCCTGACAAGGCCTAATAATAACAACCCCAGCTTGATGCACAAGAGCTTCACCTTTCCCCACCCTGCCAGCCAAAGAAGCTGCAAAGCAACACGCTTTGGCTTTGGTTTTTGTCTTAGCAGGGTGCCGATGTCGGCGGCATAGACACAAGTAAACAACCTGTTGAAAAGATGGGGAAAGCTAACTGCCATTTTGGTCTGACATGAGACAATGCATACCTTCGTTTCAGCTGAAGTGTAAGCACAACAGTGAAGGTGAGCTGCTCAGACCGCGCCTTCCTCGTGATAGAACAGGTTATAGGAGGATGGCGCGGTTGGCCTCTCAGTCTTTGCCGTTGGGCTGACAAGCTGTGAGTTTCACCTAATGACAGGAATTTGGCTCAGCACAGCCTGACTCACTGTGCTCATTAGACAAACACTGATGAGGGCCACAAGTCTTGACATTCTTTCAATAAGACAGATAGAAAAACAGAAGAACAACCGGCATCCTGGTGTTTAGACACCTGTAGGCTCTGTGGCGTCATTGAATGCAAACACATCTTTGTAACTGTGTCTATCATCACTATTGTTATTTATCTATAAAGCTGCTAAGAAGGATCAGTTCATTCTGGTACCAACTTTGACATAAACTTAAACCTGGGGTCGACAACCTTTAACAGTAAAATAGCCATTTGGGCTTGTTTTCTACTGATCAAAACCTAGGAGGAGCCACATAGTCTTATTTTAGCCTTTAAGAAATTCGGATTTGCATTCATGACCTTATTTATTTTTTTTTTATAAGAAATATGAATTATGTCTATTTTTGGCAAAAACAAAAGCAAAAATATAAAAAGAGCTTAGCATCTCTCAAAATGTAATTTTTTGTCTTCAGTCGTCTTAAACTGCTAGGTTTTGTTATTTTAGTTTGGGGCTGGACCTTGGTAGTCTTAGTTTGTGGGCTTTGTTTATTTGTTTCTTTAGGTAGATTTTGGTTAGGCAGCCTTTAGCAGGGAGCTGCTGACTCCGACAGTCGACATGACTGGGTCAGCAGTCTCCTATGTTTGGCCAAGGAGCCACCATGGAGAGATAAAAGAGCCACATGTGGCCAGACTGTTCTACAAATCCGTAATCAGACATTTGAAAGCACCTGCACTTCTTCACTACAGCATGTTCACCCAGAAGACATTTTCCTACGTTTAAGGATTCACTCTTAAATCTGTTCTGTCATTTTTCTCATCAAAAAGAAGTATATTTAAGTGTTCTACGGGTATACTTAGACTATGCGGAAAGTGATGCAGTATACTTGAAGTTTATCTTTTATATACTATGTATATACTTAAAGCCTAAAATGTTAGTCTGGAGAAGTATTCAATTAGTACACCTTCTACCGTACATGTGCATGGTCTGTAGTATACTTGCCATACTTATACTCATGTATACTTAAATGAACCTCAAGTGAACTACTTTTTACTTTATTTTCTCTTTGTCTTACATAATGCACAACCCTCGTGAGTTTTGATCCTCCATCATTGTCCTTAAAAAGTTTGAGTTTGTATTCACACAGAAGTGAACTGCACCAGAGTCCACTTACAAGTCAACAGAGGCCCTCATTCTGAAGCAGACCAGTTTATGTGGCTTAGTCACTTTGAAGCAAACTAACCTAAGATGACCCTGGTTCAGATCAAACAGGCCAGTCAATACTGTATGTACATAATATAAAGTCAAATTTGACTCCATAAGTACTCAGTGTGTATTAGACCATGTGAATACATCAGCATTAGCAGAATATGTATGTATATATATATATAAAAAAAGCTTTTTTGTAGGAGAATAAATGCAAAAATCTCAGACAAAAGGATCCTGTTTTTAACAAGGACCATCTCTCGGCATGTTTTTGCACATTTTTCCTTTCTTTGCTCATGTCTCCCACCTTGCAGTCCAAGTTTCATGCATCAGAGCAGCCGGTTGGGTACTGACAGAGATGTACAGGCCGTTTCTGCTTCCCATTAGCAAGGCATTTCCCTACTTGTACAACACCCGTTAACCATCCAGTCCCAATACGATGAGTTGGCTGAGCTTCACGCCATTCCACTTTAAAGTTGATGAATGGCCGCAGCAGATGGTTTGTTATCTTTGAAGATTCCTGTAAAGGGGAGTGTGGTGAATCGCTGCAGGCCTTTAAACACCAGGAGAATCACCAGTCTCATCACACTGCCTCTCCAAACTTTAGAAAATTCAAAAGTGAGCAATTTAATTTAAGACAGAGCTGTTGTACTAACAACAATATGACTGAAGAGGTTTACAAATAAGTAAAAGTTGATTATGTATTTCTGTAAGATAATTTTATTTATTAAAGTACATGTATGATATCATCAGAGTGTTTAAGTTTATCATGAATGATCTCCAAAAGGATGTAAAAACTAAAAGGTGAAATATATGTATTTATAAGAACTGATTTAATGCTCGATAAATATATATGACTCTATTTTGTCTCCAGTAAGCTTTTTCTTTTTGTTTTTTGTCAATTAAGTTCTAGAAACAACCTTTTTCTGAAAATGCAAAAGCTAACACTTGATGTTCTTTTGATATTTAACTAATATACAAAAATAACAGAATTCTTAGTAGCTCTCTTTTTTTAATAGTTCACAGTCTTTTGGTGAATAATTTTATTAATGTTTTTAAAAGATGAAAAAAAAATTAATGAGTTTCTGTGTTTCTTGTGAGACACATATGATAGAAGATAATTTGACCAAATTCAATATTTGCAGAAAGTATGGGAATGAAATACAAATCTCTATGCAGCATGAAATTATTGCAAAACTAAAATTAACTGAAGCACATTTGAAGAATTATTTTTACTTTGTTCAAACTCTCAAAACATAGTTAAAATGTGCCTTTTTAGATTACAATAATTCAAAAATCTTCTTCTACAGGATTGATCACCTCAACATGATTTCCAACGTTAGCCAGACTTTTCCTAATCTTTATTTTGCCTCAACCAACAGGTGTTCAGCCTTCAGTTTGACGTGATCTCTGGTGGCTATGGAAAGAATGTTATTTTTGCTTGTAGGTATGCAGTTGTTTGTTAAAGTAAGAAGGTGAACTTTGTCTCTAAAACAAATGACAGAAGTCTGTTGAAAGACAATCTCATAGAACACAAAAGTGCAGCTGCAGTAACCGCCTTTGTTTTTCTTTGGAGAAATTGTGTGGTTTATGGGATGTGGATGTTGTGAGTAACTGGTTCTGTTCAGTCTCCAGATGGGTCTTCAAATGTTTTACTATCTAACTTTTTTTTTCAATAATATGAACACAATTCATCATATTAAAAAACTTTATTATGAAACAGGTCTTTATAACTGTTCCTTCTCCTCCCTCAGCCAAGATTTCATGACAGTTAAACTAAAAGCTTGTGTCAACCTGTCCTAGCAGTAGGTAAGATGTCTATTTCGTAATCATCCAATTTGTATTTTTTTAAATGACTAATTTTGTTGTAAATTAAAATTTAACTTCATCAAATAATTTGTAGATCCTATGATAATTATTTCAATTAAAACGTACATTTTGAATTGTCTGCTTGGTTCCATACTTCCAGTTAGATGTGAAAGAACTGAAGAACCATAAAATCTTGAAATCTCAAATGTCAGTTTCTGTCATTTTAACCAATAAATCAAACTTTCTCATGTTCTTGAGGCCCGATTGTCCGATCACTGTTTAAAAGGACCTGCCCAAGTCCAGGAATAAACATTTCAAGAAGTATTTAAAGAAAACAGCTGTCAGCATAAAGTCAGACTCACAACTTAAATATAATGTCACATAAAATTGATTATACTAATAAAACTATATTTTGTTAGCAATAACACCTAAGTCAGATCAAAGTCCTATCTTTAATCATTCACTTCACCCAAATTCAATTTTAAGAACAAAGAGATCCTGCAGATACTTTTGAAGGACATTTTTTTTAATATAATGTGGTATATCTGTGCCCTTTTTATCCGAAAACTGTAACTAATCTGGTTCAGTTTGAATCAGTATAGCACAAAATATAATAACATCAAATACATTTGTTGTTTCAATATTTCTCCTAAACACTAAAACACAGTTCGGCTCAGATGAAATGTACAAAAAATCTCATTAGTCAGATTGGATGATTATCAGCCTAAATGAAAAGGTATTTGTAAAATCTTTTTACAGGAAGGAAAACAGTGTATGAGTTATGAAATTGCCACTCAGAATTGTTCGAGAGAGAGCAACAAATGATTTATATTTGACAAAGAAAGCATGCTTTCCTTTTTTAAATGGACAGCTCTGTGGGGTTTTAAAGCAGACTGGTCATCGTCACACATCTGAACTTATAAAGATGTTCTTTTTTGGTTGAATGAGTGTTTCTATTACCAAACAGACCTTTAAAACATAAAATCAAGACAAACTGAAAAGTACTAAACTAGAAATCAATAGTTATATATGAGAAAATTGTAGGTCTTTTTTTTATTATTGAATAATGAGACAAAAAGGGCATTCCCTCTGTATAACTAATACACACTAAAAACTCCATTGTTAAAAGTAACCCGAATTAGGTTATTTTTAACCCAACTCAAAGGTTTAAAAAGCTAATAACTAAGTTGTGCTGGGTTATTTTAAATCAAGAAAAGTAAAATTAGGAAAAAACATAAATTGGTTTTAAACAGGGGTGGAGCTGTAGGTTTTTTTTTTTTTTATGTAGATGGGTTTTTATCCTTTTATTTGTAATTATTTTTCACTTTTCACCCTCCCTGGGTCTTCTGCCCCCTCCCACCCCCATATAATGCGTTCAAGCTCCGCCATGGGTTCAAATGAAACTACTATAACTCCCCCCAAAATTGTATTGTTCTAAAAAGTAACCAAAAAATACATTCCAACATGAATAAGCCAAGAATTGGGCTAAAGAAACAACCCCCGTGGTTTAAGAGTGTGAGTCAAGGTGAGAGTTAATGGGTATGTTTACATGATTGTTTCTTGGAATATTTATTTCTTTTTTTCCTTGCAAAGCCATGCAAAGATTATGAGTCTGGGGTTCTTGGAACTTTGCTGCAACGTAAGCTATTCCCAGATAATGAATTTCAGTGTGGATCCGAAAGGTGGATTTGTCTTTAACCTTGGGCGTGGGACTCTGTAGAGAATTGTCCTCTACAAGCACCTTTTTAGTTAAAGTTATTTGGGAGCCAAGTCACCCACAACAGGTCATCCATCAAATAAATCACATTAAAAGACATGTCAGCAGCCCTCTCAAAATAGACCCCTAAAGTACCTGTGTGCACACGCTGTCTGTGGAAGGAGCTTCAAAATGAGGGGTAGAGCATAGTTTGGATGGCTGTGATGGAAGATCTCCTCCTACATGGGTCAACAATGTGTGGAGAACACAGATGGTCAAAAATAACAAATCACAGTTAAGAACGTGAAAATGAAATGATATTAGGCATTATGTTTAATGATTAAAATTGTTATTTTTTTCAGAACAAAAGACTAAACCTGAGAAACAAATGGACACTTAAACAACTTTATTGGGATTGTTCAGCAAACACAAGATATCCAGCTGATTTAAGATTGTTTTGTCTTTTTTGCTTAGTTATTATGCCTTTTATAGCCGTTTACAATTTAAAAAGAACATTTTCTCAAGAGTTTTGTAGCAAACAAATGGTAAGATTTTGCTTTAACATTTCAGTCATTCTCTAAGTTTCTGTGACCGCTGAAGTCGTGTTTTGACAGCCTCTCCTTTCTCAGATCATCTTATTGCTTGAGTTGGCCAGAGGCTTCACCTGCAGCCTTCAGCGCTCGCTCACAGAACATGATGCAATGTGAAACCCTTTTCACTGGAGCGGGAACGCCAGCCGGACGGAGCAGCCTGCAGTGTTGCAGGTGCGAATATTTGTGTCCTTGCTGAGATAGTGATTAATGGCAATAAAATCTGGGCCTCCTCCCAACTCCAAGCCATCACAATAGCTCTAACGAAAATCAATCAAAACAATCTGTCAGCGCCAAGGAAAAAAAAAAAAAGAAGAAGTGATGGTGGGGGTGAAGGGGGGAGTGCTGTGGCCAGGAGGCCAACAGCGAGGCTGATTTATCACAGATGTGCATTTCTGAGGTGATGGGCACATGTGATTCCAGCATTTGGGAAGAATTTCGTGCTATTACGTGACCATCACAGGGCATGCTCAGATGCTGGAAAGATCAAACTGGATGGACGAAGCACACCATGCTCAGACACACCTGCATAAATCTTTTCCAGCTTTTGAAAATGTCCTCAAAGCCAGAACTATAAAAGACTCTGATCCTTTAGAGGTAAAAAGGTATTAAAAAGGCAAATCATCAAAAAACATGAATATTAGGGGTGTAATGATTAATGTGAACAACTATTTGATTTCATATCATAATTTATGGTTGACAATACGATGCATAGTAAATATTGATTTATTTTGAGCGATCTGATTCAATCCAAATTACTAATCTAAAACCAATCCAGGATCTCTTTAGCCTAAAATTCAACCAGTGTGGCTCAGAGATAAATATATGCAGGTGAAGGTTTCAAAATTTCTCGTGTTTCTTACAAGATAATCAAGTGTAAATTAAATATGTGTACAAACAAAGTAGTAAAAAGAATTGTCCACACATTGGACTGTAGTGACTTGATCTTTTTAGCTGTAATCACAGGTGTGTTGTCCTTTGTGATGGCACTTGATTAGTAAAATAAACCAACCGTCCCTCAATCCAAATGTTTTATTCAAGATCAGTTATAGATCAATTTATATCACTTTGAAACAATTGTTTAATAGTACCGGTCGATTGGATTTGATTAACAACTTGCCTCAGACAGATCAATCTGGTTGTATAAAGTGATTCATTGATTAATGATGTTCATTGATTAATATCTACACTGGCTTGTATCATTGTAAAGTTTACAAAAACTGTTTTTTTCATTCTTAACTCCTTGATGGACTACACAAATAATCGGTTATAAACATACAGAGATAAATGAATGTCCTGATAAGAATTTGCCAAAGGACTCTAATGACATTAATTTCCTTTTTGTGTTTGATTTGTCTCCCAGCTCCCCCGAGTAAAACAGAGATTTAAAAAAAGTTTATCTTTTATTTTCTATTTCTTTCTAATGTAAATCTTGTGGTCAAAATTGAATAGTTGGGCAGTTCAAACCAATTAGGTTATTATGGCTTGTTATAATGCGATTACAGAGCTTGATCTGGGTGATTGTGTCTTTAAGAAGCAGTGAGAGTGAGGGGAGGTCGTGCGGTTTCACACCCCGGGGTGGGAAACATAGGCGGACCAAGGGACCGCTGAGTGGCAGTCCCTCAAAAGCCCCCCTTTCCTCTCAAACTCACCGATGAGAGGGGAAAACAGAAGCGACCAATCAAGTTCCAGTTTTCTTCGGCCAGCAATTTGCATCAGCCAATTAAAACGCTCGGTGGGCGGGCCCTGGACTCGCTGTTGTGCTTCCAACGTGGGACTACCATAGACTGTAAAAATTAATGGACAAAGCAAGCACCGAGGTCCCCCATTGGAAATGCATTACTTCCTCTCCTCGTGAAAGTAGGCCGCCGCTTTCCCCGTCAATTCCTGAAATGGATACCGCCATTTGCAAACAATCTCCAGCGATTGGTCTGAGTCATAGCTGAGTCATCGAATCTACAGGAAGTACTGTCGCCAATCAGGAGTGAGATTATTGCAACCGTCTGCCTCTTTCCACGCCTTTACCATGGGACCGCGGATGTAAACGCTGGCTCGAGACGACCGTGAAGCTGGCTTCCGAATTTTCCGAACAGGACCAGTTTTTAGGTGGTCTGAGTTCGAAAAATACAGTGGAACGCTCTCGCTGTGAATCGGAAGCCAACTTCATCGTCGTCGCCTCGAGAGAATTGTACAAGTCATTGCTGAAGCCGAGGGAGAACCATTCCAACAGTTGATTCTGTCAGCGGTCCTTTTGGATTTACTTACATTTATTCCTTTTTGTCGGGATAAAAGGAGCATTTGGGTGACGCTGTGCCCGAACTGCGCGCGGCCCCCTCGCGCGAGCCACAGCGTTACTTCACATGCAGGTTTACAGTCTGATCAGATGCACGTGAGAAGCGCGTTCAGCGGTATTTAAAATAAATAACTATCCTAACAAGTGAACAGCTGGATCTTTTTTCTGTTTGAAAATACGAGTGAAAAGTGAAAAATGAACATTAAACAAAGAAAAAAGTCCAAAGCACATAACCTCAGAGTGAAATCTATTTCTACAGAGTAAATCCTCATCTAAAAATGTGGAGAGCATGGGTCTCTTGTTGTTTTAAACTGCTGCATCGGTACATTCCATTGAGGAAAACAACAGTAGAACAATGACTGGTAGGTACATTGTTGAATTGTAAAGTAGGTGTTAAAGGTCTTTTGACGGAGCCATTGATGAAGTCTGCTCCCATTGGCTACCCGTCATCTGTCACTCAAACCCCCCAGACGGTCGACGTCAGACCCACAAACGCTTATTGAGCCATCTGATTGGTCAATTTATAACTCTAATAACTTGTGATAATGGAAAAAAATCTTTGAAAAAAAATTAGGATTAGAAAAAAGAAGTTAAGCAGAAAGCAGCAGAGGAAGATTGATTATTCTGACATATAAAATGACTGAGAAATAACTGTCTGTTTCTCAATGTAAGTCAATGGGACTTTGGCCTTTTTGCAACCCAGTGGTACTTCCTATATGGAACACGGAAGTAGGGGGGCTTGCTCTGTCCAGTTATTTTATATACAGTCTATGGGGACTACGGAGCATTTTCATCCAGCGGAGAAGGGAAAAAAAGGGAAAAGTACTTCAGGAAAGGAGAAAACTCATGGTGGTTATTCATGGTCGAAAGGAGGGGACAGTCGAATTTATTATTAATCGGATGGTCAAGAATTTACCAACGCAGACTGCACCTGATACGCGGATCGTCGAGTCTTCGGAGTGCGCATTGGAAAGTTGGATGTAAAAAAAAGTGGACGATACTCAGCTCTCGCCTTTCGGGATCAACTCTTGTTTATTTTTTCTATCTGATCTACTGACTTTAACCACTTTAGTTGAGTTTTTAATGGTGGATATTTTTCAGCTACGCCGGAAGTATGTTAAGCCGTTTTATAAACTTTTTTAATTTGTAGTAAAGCAGTCACTGTTTAGGTTGCGGTGTTGCACAAGGCTTTTTTTTTTACGAACGTTTCCTTGTAGCGAACACTTTAAAGTTGTTGTGAAGTCTCAATTGAAACCTTGCGGTGGGGGAACTATGCGGGTTCATCTGTGAATACCTCTGATTTAAGCCCGCGTCCGACGCCGGACAAGAAAGTTGGGGGGGAAGAGACTTGGAAATGAGTGCTGCTGGGACAGAAAAGCTGCTGCTAGCTCTGCTGCTGCTGCCTCGCGCTTATCCCTACTAGCACCGGCTAACGAAGACTACAGTGAATGCGCTACGAGAACCGCACACCTTCACCGAGGCAAACTTCAGCGTTCGGCACCGGGGGTAGTGCTCTGCGGTCGCGCTATTAAAACTGGATACAAAATGGCGGCGCCTCTGGGACCGTTTGGATTTGTGTGTAGTTTGGTTTTATATTTAATGCTGACGGTGGGAGTGTGGAACCGCGGCGGATTGGGTTCAGAACTACCGTGTGCCCAGAACTGTACCTGCGACGGAGATTCGGTGGACTGCAGCCGCCTGGAGCTCACGGCGACACCTCTGGACCTACCGGCCCGAACTGTCTCCTTGTGAGTATAACACCGTCCGGTTTATCAAACAGTCCATTATGGATCTAAAAAGGGATGCTATAAAGTTTTAAAACTTTTTTGTGAGCTTTAACTATCTTTAGTTAGTCCCACGTTGTTAACTTTTCTGTAAAGAAAAAAAAAACTACTTTGAATCATTTTTTTTTTATTATTATTTGGCGTTAACCGTGAAAGTGAATATTATAAATAAAGTTATGTTGAAAGCTAATGTTGACTCCCCTGCTGCCCCCTCCCCACAAGACCATAAAGATACATAAATACCCCCCTCTGAAGACTAATGTGACAACTAACCACCAACTTTTATTTTCTTGTTCAGACATCACCTCATTTCTTTGAAATATGTTTTAATTCTATTAAGCACTTTGTGTTACTTTTGTAAGAAAAATACTTTATAAATAACGTTTTATTTGTTATTATCACTCCTTATGCATGTTATAGATAAATAATAACTATTCAGAAGAGACTAACCATACTAAATCAACGTATTTTATAGATTTGTCCAAATTTAATCTAAACAAATTTCATTATTTTTAAGTTTTGTTGCAGATAAAACACCAGCATCAATTAAAAAATGCCCCTAAATGTATTTGACAGAAACTTTTGCAAAACTTAGCATCCTTCATTAGTATCATTCTGATTTATTAAAACCATACATGTTGAGAAATTTCTGTATTTCAAGTGACAAATTGGACAAACTTTCCTCTCAGAGTGAGTCATTAAAATATGCAATAAGAAAGAAACATCTGCCTTATTGAATCTGAATCATTACAGGTGTATTACCCATGCTGTTACCCTCGCTGTGTTTTAAAGCCGTAGCTTCCAAATTGTTTTTTTTTTCTCACTAAATAACTTTCCCAGCCTGACAACAGTTGACCCCCTGTTTGTCAGCTCATCTAGGAAATTACCCAGTTTTGTGGCATTTTTCATGAAGCCCTCTTCAGTATTGAGGGAAATGTGCTACTTATCAAGCTGAATGACACAATTTATTCAGAGACAACACAGCCCTCTGCTCACAAATAAGGTTTTGGCTGGTTTTGCAGGGTGCTCTGACCAGGAAAACTCTCACTAAAAACAATCCATCTTGTTGCAGGTCTTTTACAGAATCTGTTTGAGGACTGAAGGTGAAAATCTTCAGACTCAAATGCAACTCTGGCTCCCAGGTTCCAGTCTGAGGCAGTTTATCTTTCTTTAGGAACTTAGGAATGCAACCTTAAGAAAGTCCTTCACACACATGAATAACGGTACTTGTGTCCCGGTAGCCGCATGGCCCTGAAGCACCACTTAGGCAAGATCAAGTGCACACGCAGTTTATCATTTATACAACACACTGGTCTGCACAGGGACTAGGCATGTCCGTTGGGGGACAAATGCCCTGTTGGGGGCAGCTGCTCTGAACCTGTGTGAAGATAGCATCCTGTGTGAGCCCTGCTTCTCTGCGACTTACCTCTCTTATCTTGTCTAAACCTTATCTCCAAAGATTTAAGCACCCGCAATCTTTCTGTTTTCAAAGGGAATGGTTTTATGGCTTTGAATTACCTTTTTAAACACCTAAGGTCGCATATTTCCACACAACTTGAGATAATTCGATCATAGTTGTAGGTAACTCAAAGGGAAAGCATTCTGTTCTTTTCAGAGGTATACATTTGTGTTTGGGAGCAACAGTTTTGGCTTTATAAACATTGTGAAGGGTGAGTGTGCAGTGGAAACTGTAATATTGATGCAAATCATGTTGCTGGACTCAGCAGTTCGGGTTCAGAGCAACTATAACAGCTTAACTCTGTCAGCTTAGCTTTGTATCAGTTTGTATTTGGTTTTAAATGAACTCTACTTGTCTTTGGATGCAAGATCAGGGTGGAATCAGTTTCCTGCAGAGAGGGAGCAGCAACAATAGTGGTGTTAATACTTTCTGGGTGTTGGTAGATTTTGCACTTACTGTATTCCAAGCGTCCCCCCCCCCTTTCTTCTCTCCAGGTACACCTCTAATAAATAAATAAATTATACACACATTATTTGAATAAACTTTCATGAAGACATTTTTGTTAGTTTTCTGGAAACAGTATCCTCACATGTTTCTTTGTGTCTCTCACAATCAAGAAAGAAAATATTTCCCTGATTTTTGTGCAGGAGAAAGTGGTTGCACTGTCTTGTACCTCTCTGCGTTCTCTTGAACTGGAATTACAGTAATGAACCTCAGAACTTGTAATTACACAGCTTCTCGTAAAGGGAAGCCCTCCTTTTTTTTAGATGCTTATCTTAATTTCAACAGGATGTAGAGAAGTTTTAGAGCTTGACGGGTTTTATTTTTAGCACTTAGCAAATGACTAATGCAGGATTTTGTGATTCCATTATGTAAATTACAAAAAATAGCTTTAAAAAAAATCGGTGATATTTGTTGTGTCTTTTCACTGAAGAATTTGTTTTAAACACCACCCGTGTTCACCAGTTTTGTTTTTGATGTAGTTTGTGTGTGATTTAGCAGTGTCTTAACCACTTCCTTACACAATTCTGCGTCACTTGAAATGAATCATTTTTGTAGTAATAACAGCTAACCAAATATGTGCATTCATCAGAAAAGGAAAAAGTGCTTTGAATGAGTATTTGTCCGGGCAAGATAGGTGGCTAGAGGGCAGGTTTCATCGAGTGGTTCATCCATCAGTAGCAGTCTTTCGTCCTCTGAGGCCCAAATAAGACCACAAATCCTGAAACTTAAAAAAAAACCACTAATGCTTTCCAGTTGTCAAAATAATCACCCTTCAAGACCCTGATTTTAATGGTCCCCTGTGAGAAAAGAGGCTTGATGAGGATTCAGGAAAGCAAATATGTTAGCACATCCATGGCAGGTCAGGCTGAGCCAAAACTGGACTGAGGGGTAAAAAAATGTTGGGGAAAGTCTTCATTTAAACAAATGAAACATAAATTTTAACACATTTTTACTAACTGCTGTTTTAAGAGATTATTTTGGGGAGTAAGATTGATTCCATTGTGTAAATTTATGTATTTTTCCCACTATCTTTATTCTCCACCACTGGGCTTTTTACTTATTCTTATTCTTCTGTTACGAGTTTCTTTGTCAATTCTATCTGGATTCTTTTCCCATCAGTGCCCCAAACATTTTAACAAGCTGACCATTAGTCTCAGATGTTTTCTTATTTTTGATTTTTTAGAATTGATGAATAGCCTAACAATGTTCAAAGCAGGTTTGCTTGCAAAGAATCACATATTCCCTCTCAGGAATGGTGTTTTATCTCATTTGCAGCCACAGTAATGTGTACAAAAAGCATTACTGCCCACAGCGCCACTGACATAATGGGATTTTGCAAGTAAATAAAAGCATGAGCATGACTAATTTTGGCCAAGATTGCTCTGTTGGATACAGATGAAGGAGATACTGGCTGTCTTTTACCGGGCACATCTCCATCTTTTCTTATAGTAAACCCTTTTTCCCCCCTGTTATAGAATGTAAGATCTTCTTTACTGGATCTGATATTTTTTCATTTTGGACATACTGGTTTTGTGTTATCTCCTCTATAGTCAGGTTTTTCTTACAGGTTCCCTCCACGGGGCTTGTTGAACCCTAAAGCTTACAGAAACTCTTGTCCGTGTTAAAGCTCTAAGCTGCACTATTGGTACAACGTCGATTGTTGGTTTTGACTCAGAAGAAATGGGTTTTGCGTCAGCGGTTTCTTGACAAGTACTGGGAGTTGGGCCAGCCGGTTGTGGACTGTTTTGGGGAGGGAGTGGCTTTGGATCACCTGGCTGGGGAATATGAGGAACAAGCATGGGGGGAGCTTTTTCCACCCACTGCATGGAAGTGTTGTGTTAACGTTATGGTCTGCTGCTGCTTCTGCTGCTGCCTTCAGGCTGGTTTCATAAGTTGGTTAAAGCTCTGTTAGTGGTCAGAAACCTCAACCACGGTCTCACATGTTGTAACATCCACAGTAAAAGCCAAAGGAAATGAAACATCACAGGAGAAACCAGCTGAAAGTCATATCTCATTAACTGCAACCCTTCTATTTTTAGGCTTTGTATTAGTTTGTATAACTTGTCAACAGGCATACATAAAAAAATGTTACCAGTTCAAGGTCTGTCCTTGTTATAGTGTTTTTTTTTTTAGTGCGGAAAATTTGTTGAGCCGGATTGAAGGACTGAGTCATGTCCAGAGCGAGTTGCAGAAATGTGTCATCTTCTTAAACATATGAGCATTTCAGCAGTCGAGGCAGGGATGCAGCAACCACTCAGCAAGACTGAGCCCCTTGTGGTTTCTCGGGCATTTCTCGCTCCTCAGCCTTGTAATTTTGTGGTTTAGGGAGTGATTATACCTAGTTTGTTTATTGTCATAGTTTTGCTAGCCTCATGTCTCACATGTCCTCTGGCAGATATTTTGAAGTCACAGCTTCAGTAATCACTAGCCCTGATTGTTGTCAGCTGTTCTTTCCATTTTCTTCACTTAACTGGCTTCTATTGGATGCAGTGGAACTTCTCAAAAAGATATTAAAGGGGAAATTACAGTTATTTCATTTGTGCTGCATGTTACCTGTGGACAAATTAGTTTGAAATGGCTCAGATGAAGGCCCTTCTCCTCATAACAGATACAATCTGACATCAAGATGAAGACATGGATTGAGCCCCATGGTTTCACTGATTTTAATGACAATCAGACAGCTGCTGCCACAAGTCATTTTGCAGGAATTCAGTCAGCAGAATAGATAGCACTTCTGTAAAGACTTTGTAGGGTGCCAAGTTTTTTTTTCCCCCTCTCCTCTCCCTCAAAGTCAGTGTCTACAAAGTGAGTTTGATCAATGAATCATCTATGAACCCCCCGACATCTGGTAAGAGTTTGGAAATCTGGAGCAGATAAAGGAGCGTGACTTGGACACAGACGGAGAGGTACTGCTCAAGTAAATCTGCTTCTGCTCAGAAAACATGCAGTCCTTAGAAGTGTGAGGAGAGACTTGGAATGGACACTTTTTGGACCCATAGCATATCTGCTCCTTCAGCCTTTGCGCCCTTTATGGCTATATAAAGGAGCATTAGAGCTCCAGCGTCTAGACAGCTTCACGTGTAATCATTATTTCCCGTCAAGAAACAAAATCTGTTAGCAAAAAGACAAAAAAAATCCCTCTCACTATAATTAAGATAAGAGCATAAGGTCAGCTTTCTTGTACTATAGTAATAATAGCTGCACTAAAGATACTTGAAGTGGTTGTTATTCTTCTACGTTAATTGGGGGACACTCATTTCCTTCCACTAATGTCTGGCGCCGTTTGTAACAAATTATTTTGTCATCAAAATAGAAAGCAGTGTTTAATGCAAGCCCACGATTATATGCGTATTTGGGGTGAGTTTGCATAAATACGTGCAGTGCAGCGGCATCAGTGTTGTTGTTCTTATGACATTGTTGGGCTTGACCATGGGTTCACGCGATGCCTTAGGCTAATGCACACTTTCCCAGCCTTGCGTCTGTTTGTTTGGAATGCCTCGCTCCATCTCCTGCTCTGGCCCCAAATCAGCAGCACACAGAGAGGTTTCTGCACGTGGCCTCAAGATGTGGCCTGCCATTAGAAAGAGTCATGCTTTCAGACTAGCTAATTTCAAAGGCCGGAGCAGTTTCTTTTGTTGGTCGACTGCATATAGGGGGGGAGTTGGGAATCTGTTTAGCAAATGGGAAATTTTGCCAGCAGAATTCCTCTGAAATCTTGCACCTATGATCTTTTTGCTTTCCCTGGATTTCACTCTTGCTGTTGCTCCTGCTCAGAATTGAGCAAATCAGATTTATCATGACTCCAGCAAATCTCGTTGGCCGGCTTATGCTTTTAACCTTGTCAGAGCTGATAAAACATGGGTTCCTTTTCTCCCTCCTATGACTTGTGTAAATTAGTGGCTTGGAGCTGGTGTTAGCTTTGTGTACACTCTCACTGCAGTTGCCGGGCTATAAACTGGCCCTTAATGACAGGAAGAACTGCATGTATGTGTGTGTCTGGCTCTCTGACAAGCAGGTTATTCTTTTACCAGGTTTATGATGCTCTGAAATGGACCGCATTAAAGGCCTTTTGTCTTACAGCTGGACCATAGAAGACTCATCACTGGCATCACTTCACACTTTCAATGAGCAAAGTTCACACTCGGTTTATGTATTGTTGAAACAGGACAGTTAATGATGATGCATCGCCATATGTAAAGATCCACTCACTGATTATTGTCTCTCCCCCACACACTGGCTGTGCATTCACTTACAAGCATGGTGTCATGTGCTATGACTTCACCCTGGTACTCCCAGTTTATTGTAGCTGTACTCCCTCTGCGCCAGTAACACACAGTTTTCAAGGCTTTTTACTGAGTTTGATGTTACATCAGCTGTTCAGCAGTGGTAGTTCCCTTCACTTTTATAAGTTGGTCACATTGTGTTTAAGATATGTATTATTCTTATTTATATTTGAATAAGAGGATGTATTTATATGAAACTTAAAATCTAATCCATTTAATCTGTGTTTATGAAGCAAAACAACTCATTGGTCTGAGATAGAACTCTTTAGTGAATAGTAGCACTTTTTCTTTTTTTTATTCCAGCTCTGTGTTTGTGGAGCCGAGACGTTCTATATGAGTTGTGGAAAACTGGATTTTAGAGGAACCCCCTTTTTTCCCCAGTGAGCCCTAACTCTAGCTGCCCCACTTGGTTTTATGTCTGGAGGTCTGCTGACAAAAGTTATGTAGACCTTTGTGGTTACTTCTAGCCAACCAATGGCTTACAGAGGAAAAAAGATAAAAATGAAGCTAGTTTTTGGCCCTTACTGAATGCTTATCTGCTTCAAAACAGATCCAAGTCAAGCAAAATGTCATGTTGTTCTTCTTGTAGCTTACTTTCTGGAGTCTTGGAAGGCTTTTGATTGTGCTCAATCTCTTCATCTCTCAGAACGAAAACATTGGAAAAATTCTTGGCATGTTAGTTTTGTACCATATTTTACCAGATCTTACTGCTTCTCTAGCTAGTTAGATCATACATAATACATTATAGGAACATGTGAAAATGTTTTAGAAAGAAAAACCCCTTGTGGTACTTGACAAACTTTCTATTTTTCTGTCCTATATATGTCGACTGTTGTGAATCTCGAAGAATATTTACTCTTGTAGTTGTAGGATTAAGGCAACTTTCAGTCTTCCTTCTACCTGTGAAGAGAGATGGAGCTGGGGAGGGCTGGATCTCAGTCTTATCATCTTCTCTTTTCACAGTAGGTGTTAAAGCACTGTGGAAGTTATCTGATCTGATAGGTTAGAGAATAAATCTGTTTGAATGAAGCAAAGTAGGAAGATTGCCGTCATGTAAATACTGCTTAGTCAATTCAAGAAGAAAGTGTGCTCAGTTTTAGATCAAAATTTGCAGATTAGGACATTAAAAAAACATCATTCATTTCAGGTCTTCAAAAAAATAAATAAATAAACTAAAGGCCTCCTCAGGTAAACAGCAACGCTGGTTATCTAATGAGGAAATACCCTGCAAGATTTTCATGCATCGAGTTTGTTGCAGTTAGTTATTTTAAAGCCTTAGACAGAAGAAGGAAAGCTGTTTACTCAATCTGATGAGTTTATTGTGAATATCTTTAGTGGATTTTTTTTATTCTGTGCAGCCATCATGAATGTTTATGAAGTTATTATGAATGAAGAAATCAGTCAATCATCTTTTGTGCTATTTTAAACTTAAAAACCAAAACATGTGAGGCATTTAAAACTAAGTATGACCATTTTTTGTAGACTAGAAACTACCAACACAAAAATATGGTCTGTTTTGATGTTATACTTTAAATTGTCTCTTAAAATAACTTTAATGGCTGATTAGCAGTGGGTGCTACTTAATTGGTGACATTCTGTGTTATTACATGATATGTTTTTTCCTAATCTGGAATTGTTTTTAGCTAAATTTAAGGATCTGTTGAATATTTTTTTTTGAGTGCGGCCTAAACTTTAAAATATTTGATCTTAAAGAAAGTGTTGCTTTTAGGACAACTGTTAACAAAATATGTTATGCTTGTTTGTTCTGGATCCAAGCACAAGTACACCAAGTTTAACTTTTAAACAAGAGTCTTCTTTTTTTGTCTTAGTCATCTGCTAATGTGTGTTTTTGCCATTTTTGCTCTAAAGAGAAGTTAATAGAAAGTCTACAGTGCTTATCCAGACCACTATGAAGTTTACTCAGTCTGCATGTGTCTGTATTGGCCGCTTATAAGCGCTTCCAGACAGAGGCTAACAGTGGGAATTCTGTGTTTTACTGCCAACAATAGGGGATAATTGCCTCCTGTTGCAGGGGACAACAATTTAAAAATCAAGACTGAACTAGGAGGGGCCTCTGTGTACGATCATCTCTGACGCTGAAGCAAACGCACACCTCCTCATCAGGCTCTTGCCTAGAGGGCAGACACATGCTCTGCTATTATCTTGTCACACTCACACGCCAAGTGAAAGAATTGCTCAAGGAGCCTCTCATTATCTGCAGTTTAGCACAAAAAAGGAGAAAGGGAAATCTGTCAAGTGGGACAGGGATTGAGACAGATCTTTCTTTTAAGAAAGCACTGTGTATAACATGTGCTTGAATGGTCGTTCTTTGCTATATTATTAACCCATTTTTACATGTCAATCATTTTACTACTGTTTTCTCTGAACTGTGTGGCATGAAGGAACAATTGTTGTCTTGCATAGGGCTCTTAAGGTCAGGGTGAAAGAAGAGAATGAGGAATGTGGTGCATCAGGTAAAAGTGGCCCCTGTTTTTAGGAACAAGCAGTAAACTCTCAGCAGGGCTGTGAGGCATTCCTCTGCCATCTCTCACATATGGAGGGAGTCGACTTAGAGCTATGGACTTTGCGTTGTCCTGAATGCAATCTCAGAATACACACACTGCTGACGCAGCAACCCTCTTTTCGGCTAACAGGCCAGGGGTGAGGGGGGTGGGGGGGTGCCAGCTACACATACCGCTTACTTATATGTGAAAAGCTTTATACATAGGCTGTGAGAATCTTTATCTGAGATGCAAGTGTTTAAAACACACCCCACCCTATAGCCACTTTTAGTCCTCTGACAGTAATGAAGTTGCATCACTGAACAAATTACTGTGTGATTAGCCTGTGTAGAAGTCAAGTGCCAGCTATTAAATACACTGTTAGCCTAAAGTGCAAATTGACTGCAGCAGATGAATTGCCTGTGGGTTATGTTTGGAAAGTGAGCCAGGACAGACTCTGTGCATTGATAGTATTGATCTGGGCCCTCCTTGAAGGCTTACTGAAGTGGACTGCAGTGTATTCAAACAGCTGTGGATGGATCAGGCAGGCTGTCTGATGGGAGATGTAATTGTTGCTATTGATCCGACTCTTTCATTTAATTACTATAAGAAGGCTTCTGACAAAATGAATAAAAATATACAAGAGTTGTTGCATTTTAACAGTTGTCTACAGGGGATTTTATTAATCAATATTTAAACTATTTTTTGTTTGTTTGTTTTACAGGAATCTTGGGCACAATAAACTGACCTCCATCAATCCTGAAGCTTTTGCCAACCTTCCCAATTTAAGAGAACTGTAAGTAGCCGCCAACACAAAACCGCTAGATTGTTTTTGTCTGTTTGCTCTAGTTCTTTTCTTTTTCATATCATAAAGTCTTTTGTGAAACATTTTCTCAATGACTCGATACTGACAACCGTCACTCATGGTTTCCACTTTGCCTCCTCGCAGCATCCTCGTATGTGTTGCCTTGAACAAAGTCCAATTGAGAATTAAGTGGTGGTTTTCTATATTAAGCTTTCTCCTCCATCACCCGATACTGTGGCCAAGTCTGGCCTTGTAAATATTTTATATGGTGAGGAGAGGGCTTGGCTTTCTGTCACCCAGTGCCAGTATACTCCACGCACACACACACAAACACACAAGCTAACCAGTAAAACACACACTGGTGACATCTTTGGCAGGCTGGCTGAACAGTCATACGCTCCTGGACATCTGTTTTACCCCCGTGTCATTTTTGATTTTTTAAAAGGATGACTTGCCACTTGCTCTCCTGCAGACGTGACAACTTGTGCTATGAATCTTTTGATTTATGCTTGGGTTGAATTTAGTTTTGTGTGATTGAGCAAACTTATAGTGCTCATCACTTTTGAAACATGCAGGACACACATGGTTTATTTCTATTTTTAAGTACTTTTAGGATTAGGGTTCTCTTGCTCACCATTTTAAGAGAAAAATGAACATTTTTGGGAGAAAAAAAGTCTCATATTTTCTTTGATTATTCTGTAACATACTATTTATCTCTTTCAGGCGCTTGGATCATAATGAACTGACCTCAATACCAGATTTAGGGCCAGCTGCCTCCAAGATTGCGTCTTTGTACCTGTGAGTACCACTTCACTTACTACTCTTCTATCAAAACAACTCTTTCACATTAGTCCCATGTCAGGCCTCATTCAGATTCTTTTTTAATATTCACTTTAAACCCAATAGTCCTCTGGTTCTTTGGAGTAAATCTTGTTCTGATCAATGTTGACTCATCTGCATTATAAAGCCACTTTTCTTTTCAAATCGGTTGCTGTCAAAGTTCTATTAGCAAATGGTAGACTGACAAATCTTATTAGCAGGCTCTGTGGTCCTGTCTGTAGTGAGTGGAGCTGGCTGTCAACTCATATATAGTTTTGACTTGGTTGCTCACAGTTGTGAAACCTTGCCTGTGGGGACCGCCTGCACTGGCATCCCACTGGAAATTTACTGCCGTATTTGGGAAGGGCGTGTGTGCGCTTGTTAATGTCACAAATGTGAGCTTCACAGTCCATCAGCAGCCTGGTTTTTAACACAGCTAGCAGGATGCAAATGATGTATTTAGCTGTAAATGAAATTACACAAAGAAACGTTTGGAAACTCCCCGAGAAAAATGGATGTTCGTGTTTTAAATCAGCTATAACAGATAGGATTATACGAAACTGACATACCACTGTGGAACAGTCTGGTTTGTGCAACTGTCAAAATGAGAACCTGGGCCAGACCTCATTGTGTGTTTAAACTAGCAGAGTGATCACATGCTCGTTCAGCAGCAGACAATGAAAATAAAGTTTAATTCTAATCATGATTAAAATCAAAGTATAAATAAATACTATTTAATCAATCTTGTGTTTTTTTCTGTTGGGTGGGTTTATCAGCAAATATTCTCAGGTCACACTCGACCCACAAAAACAAAGTTAAGCCCTCCATAGTTTCACATTGTATTTACCGTCATGGTATCTAAAATTACATAAGCTTCTATCTATATTTATTGTTTGCTTATAAGAAGTTTCCTATTTTCTTAACTCGTCAAAGAACTCCTCAACAGTTGAATTGATGAGTTGTCAGTGGATGGATGAATGATGGATTGTGGGGTGAGCTGGAGTGATTTTGTTGACTCTTTCTTTTCTTTCACACCTTCCTAACATGTGGGCCGTCTGACAGTAGAGTAGGGCTGCTGCCTTTAGTCATGTTTGGCCGCCGTCGTATCATTTTCAGCATTGAGCTCGTTGGGAGTCACATGTTCGCCTCTCCCTGTGTGTCATCTGTCTGCTTCTCAGAATTTACCATGATGCACTTATGCGGTCAGAATATTTTTGTAAGTGTGGATCGTTACTATGAATTAGAGTTTGATTTATCAGCTCCTGACTGTGTGAACGTTTTAAGGGTGTTTTTTTTTTTTTGCCTTTTTCCTTTTAAATCTTTGGTCCGCCTGTATTTGGTGTGAAGTTTTTCTTTGTCAGGCTGAGTTTGTAAGATTGAACTAAAGTTTCTGTTCTTTCAGATTGAAAACAGACTGGAACAAGTTCACCTTTACTAGCACAAACTGTGGAAAGTTGCAGGCCCTCCAAATGATTGGGGTGTCTTTTTTTGGCCTGACTTGAAGCCTGTTGCTAGGGGGGGAGGCTTGTAGTCCTGATGGGAGTGGAGGCTGGAGGGAGGGTCAGATTTTTACAAAGCCATGCAGCTGAAATGAAGGCCCGCTGAAGCACTTGCAGCTGCAGCTGTCAGTCACATGGCTTACAGTAAAATGGGTAACACTGAGCAAGGAAGCAGGGATGAGAAAACAGGGAGGGAGTAGGGGGTACGCCATGTGAATGGTGTCAGATCAGGCTGACATCACCGCTTGTTGAAAAGAGCACAGTTTGGAGGAACTAGTGGGAGGTGTTAGGAAGTTAAAAAAAAAAAGCCAGATAAGAACAGGATTATTTTTTTAAATATCTGTTCAGTTCAACTTGCAAAGCACCAAGTCTTTCTAGAGCGAGAGTTTGTGTGCCCAGGCAGAAACAACATTGCATCCGTGCCATTGGTCAAAGATTGTCTGTCTGGAATGTTGTCTGACAACAAGTTTGTGTGAGACAGTGGTTAACCCACACGCTGGCAGACGGTCCGATCTGTCCTCAGCTGCTCATCAAACTGTAAACTTTACAAAATGCAGAGAGGTTTATGTGTTCTTCATACAAACCCATCTCCATTATTTTACCTCACTGCTGCTCCTTTTGTAATGTACAAAATGCAGAAGGAGCTCAAGTTTTTGCTAGCGTGCATTTCTGCCAACCATTGAAGAGAAGTTGAGACATTTAGCCATTCAAGTGGCCAATTAACTTTCTATTTCTGTGCTGTATTGGCAAAGAAAGCAGTCGTTTCTAAGAGAGCTTTGTGCAAAGTTTTCTCCTTTTGAGTGTACCTCTGACAACAAATGGAACAAAGCTTCATCACTTATACAGTGCATGGTTCAGAAGTCCATACAAACCATATGCCAGGCTCTCCCACTCTGATTTATTTGGCCATCCCACTGAGTTCCTGCCGACTCTTGAATGCCACAGCGTGATGCTAAAAGAAACGCAAAAGAAAAGCATTTTTTAAAATATGTCAAAATGATAGAAGAAAAACACTTTTTTTTCCCCAGTCAGAATCTCGAGGAAAGTGACGAATTTCACAGATCTCTGTTTGGTCATATTTTAAAGCTTTTGTCTCGATCTCCTGCTTCAAAAAGAAAGAGACAGGCCAAACAATAGATCTCAAAGATGACAGTGGAAACGGGAGTTTGGGTCTGCTAGTGTAAACCTCAGATTTTCATTCATCAAAAGAAGTGTTAAAATGAGCAGGCTTGCGATAATCAGATGGTCAACGGAGCAGGGTAATTAGATTTGGAATTGAAGAGAACCGAGGGGAATAAGGCCTCCAGACTTCAAAGAGAACTAGAGGGAACCAAGCTTGTCTTTATCAGAGATGTCAATGACCGTATGATAATCCGTTTTTATAAACGCTACTATTGTATGCGTGGACTTCAAACACATGGAACGCCAAGGCTTTTTATCTGTCTCTGACACGCAGCTGGGATCCAGCTTTGGGAGAGGGGGGGTGAATGTGGTTAATGTGGAGGAAGAGTTAGAGCGGACAACCTCTCCCACCAGTCTGAGACTGATCTGTTTTTCCCAGCAAAGGTCGCCAGCTGTTGACCCCACCTCACCCGAAATTTCCCCCTCACCCTTTTTTTCTGGGCCTCCATTCCTTCCCTCCCTCCATTATTCCCTTTGTTCAACTGTATCAACTGTCTGTGTGTGTCCGTTACTGGTATGAAGTGTGTGTTTGTGTGTGTGTGCTCATCCTTAACCATTTCTGCCACTGTTTATTCAGGTGGGCCACTGTGGTGTTGTGACCCTCCTCCTCTTCATCCTCCTCCTCATCCTCCTCACACACACACACACACACACACACAGACGTTTGTGCCTGTGTCTCCATGTGTTTCAAAGCAAGACAGGAAGTAGGAACTGACCTTGTTTTGAAAAGGTTGACTGCTGAAACACCTGCTCTCTCCTGCTCTGTCTATCAACACACAAATACTTGCACTAGCTTGCCGTTCAACAATGTTGCTACTAATCGAGATGCTACCAAACTTTAGAGATCACAAGAAGTGGAATCGGAGATGCAAAAGACAAACCTGCTCACCTGTCACATGGAGTGAGCTTGTCTTAGAGAATTATAAAACGTTTAAAGAGCCACCCCAATAAAAATCATGTTTTTTGTGTTTTACCATGTTCTTATAGCATTTTTCCCATAATAGAGGACCTATATAAAATAATTTACAATTAAAATGGCATTGAGGATTTCTTAATTCAAATCGTGTTGGATCAGAAAACCGGATGCTAGAAAAATCTGGGACAACTACTTATCGGCGTGCCAAAGTCACTCTTACCACTCCACTCCTCCTTCTCCTTGTGCACATGTGTTTTTGTCGTCCGAGCTGCCCTCTGCCTCAAAACTGTATGGCTGGATTGATCCAACATTGCTTGCCATTGTTTTTGCACTGCTAATGCTAGCTTGAGGCTATAAGCTCGCGCAGACAGAGCTCCCGGGATTGCTCCAAGCCAACAGTCCCGCCCACAACCTAGACTTGTATATCTAATGAGCTACTGCTGCTGGGCATAAAATATGTCTCAAAAGACGACAAAAGCTTTGTGATTTTAGCTAAAAACTGCACTGTCATAATGAAAAGACTGATGGGAACGATTTTACAAAAGAAAAAAAATATGGTTGAAGTGGGACATGCTGTATACACACCAGGCATGCGATGTGCTTTTAGCATACGGTGTTCACTGGAGTGTCACTTCCCAATGCTAGCACATGTATTTAGTTGGAAGAGGCTTGGTGGGAAATCTCGTTCCAGGCTTTTTCTTTCACAGTTCTATTCCGATATGTCATTAAATTCTACCCGCCACAAACTGCAGTTATTATCTGTTCTTCATTATTAATTTTCAAATCATTGGCATTTTTTTCTTCTGGGAAAGATGCTACCCATATATTACCACCAACTGAGAATCCCTTTTTGGTCACAAGTTCAACAGGTTTAACTTGTATTTAGAGCCCAAAAATGAACTTAAAAACTTTCACAGTGACCAGTGACACATGAATGCTGAAATTTTGAACATAGTAGCATGTAATCCTTTACACGTTTACATGGACTTAACATTGGAAGCGGTCGCTGGAATGCACATTTCTGCGGCTGATGTGAACATCCCATAAGAATTTAGACGTATTCTATGTTATGTTAAAATATAAGAAAAACGTACTGCTTGCTTTTTGTCCTGTGACATATTTCCCCCAAAATAGAAACTTTTTTACCTTTTCTCCCCATTATTAATCTGAACTCCTGAATAACCCTCAACAGATGTTAAGAAGTACTGGAACGGGTGGAGCTGCCTATGAGTCTCTATTCCTCATAAGACTCCTAAATGTGTCTAAAATGAAAGAAATGTGTCAGTTTTTGTTTTCTCAGGCTTGTGGTTTAACCTGGCTTGACAAGATCTGGCTGAGACAGAGTTTTAAAACTTTGGTTTAAACTTCTTAAAGCTTAGTGGTTTTTCAGTCGAGTTCACAAAACTCTCCTGATCTGTCTCAGACACGCAAGCCATCTTATTTCCTTTTAGTTCCAGCTGTTCCAAGCTTCCTTTTTGCCAGTTGGAAACTACAAGTTGTTCAAACTCGATAGAAAACGTTTATCATTTCACTCTTGCACCTCTTGAAGGACTCAGAAATCCCCCTGAAGTGGCTCTAGTTGACTAACTGAAGCTCTAGGTGATTGCTCCTTTGTGCTTGGACTTGTTTAAAGAAGGTCAGCTTCTGTTTGCAAGAGCACATCTGTGGTGGATGACAGAGATTACTTTGTTATGCATACTGTCCTCTCTGTGATGGGGTGAAAGTTAGGGGTCTTCCTGCTTTACAGAACAGAACAGAACTGATGGAAGGGTAGTTGGTAACCACGCCTGTTGTCTTTTGCATTTATTGTTTTGCAGACATCATAACAACATCCGCAGTATTGATGGCCGGCGGATCAGAGAGCTGGTTTCTGTGGAAACGTTGGACCTGAGCAATAATGAAATCACTGAGCTGCGGGGACACTGCTTCCCTGCAGGCCTGCAGATCAGAGACCTGTAAGTATCCGTGCAAGAGGAAGAGGAATGTGAAGAAACTTGATAGAGAGACGTGTTTTGATGCTTCAATTCTCTTTGTCTGTGTTCAGGTACCTGAGCAACAACAAGATCAGCGTGTTAGAGCTGGGAGCTCTGGACCGTCTGAGTTCATCTCTCCAGGTTCTAAGACTGAGCCGAAACCGAATCAGCCAGATCCCCATTCGAGCCTTTCAGCTCCGAAAGCTCATCCAGCTGTAAGTGTCTCTGAGGAAATGATCTAAAAATCACAGTTTGTGTTCTTGTAGAATCCCTAAACCCTTCCAAATACACATCCTTGATACAGAAAAAAACTGAAAAGCAATGGAGCAGTTTGTAGTGTGTGCCCATCAAGTTGTGTGTTTAACATTTGCATGGATGTTGGTGAGTTATCCCTCCAGGGGTGGATAAGGTTTGACAAGGCAAACACCAGAGCCATAATATCTGTGATTTATTGCCGTCTTCCATATCCCCAAAGTGGTTAGTTCAGTCCCTACATCATGCTCCATTATCTTCCTCAAACTTCCCTCCAGCTTAATGGCAAAGTGGACGCATTTGTAGCTCAACACCTTCATTTGTGAGAGCTAAGCCACTCATGTAATGGGAGTGACTCCAGCCGAGTCCCCAGGTGTCTTTTGTTTAGCAGGTGGTCTCTGTGACACTGTATCTACACATGCTAGAGGTGATGCACATGAGGCACAAAGGAACCTTGAGAGATGTTTATCTCTTTCAGACTAAGGGGTTTTACAGCCTCAACACTCAAGACAGCTGTCCAGATTCATTGCCATGTTAAAAAAAAAGCGACGATTTTTTTCATCATCTCATACCCTGTTTTTTATTCACTACTCCTTCTTTATTTCTGTTATTTTTGGAGCTAAAGTTTGTTTGTAAGCTGAAGCTCCTGGCACTACGGGATTGTCACCTTATAGGAATGTTTTTCTGCTAAGTGCTTTGAGTTTTTGTCCTCAATGTTCTTGTTGGCAAAAAGATGACGAAAAGAAGAAGAGTGCAGCAGCTTTGCACAATGTCCTCACATGTTTTTTGTTTCTCCGGCAGCGAACTCAACAGGAACCGCATCCGTCAGATCGAAGGCCTCACCTTCCAGGGTTTGTCAAGTCTGGAGGTGCTCAAACTCCAAAGGAACAGCATCAGCAAACTTACGGACGGAGCCTTTTGGGACCTCGCAAAGATGAAAGTCCTGTAAGTGTTGAAGAATGAAACCTTATGGAATCTATAACACAGACATTTTTTCCTGCATTTATTTTCTGTTCTCTTTACAGTGTGGACTGTTAAATAGTACTGGAATTACTAAAAGCTCAGGGAATAGGCAGGATTTTTTTTTAAACTGTTACTGGAACATTCAAGTAATCTTAGAAATCATACTTAACCAGAATGACCTTAATTGTAAGCAAAATAACTCAGTAATGATCACAAACTGCTATAACTTTCTTGGAGATACGACAATACAACTGACATGCAAATGGTTGAGGACGAAGTTCTCATTCAGATCCATCTTCTAAATTTGTCTCTGCAGCCACCTGGAATACAACAACCTGACAGAGGTGAACAGTGGCTCCCTGTATGGCCTGACCTCACTTACGCAACTGTTCCTTAGTAACAACTCAATAGCCCACATCAACCCTGATGGATTGAAGTTCTGCCAGAGGCTGAGGGAACTGTGAGTACCAGCATTTAAATGAGTCTGAACACTTCGCCTGTTGTGCCAGGTAAACCTCTGCAGAAATTCTTTGGCAGGCCAGTTTAGGTTCCTGAGGGTGGGTCCAAAGCTGGTGATGCAAAAAAACAAACCACTCCCGCCTGATACACCCCCACACCTCCTATGTCATCCATTTACCTTCCCCAGGGTTAAATGACACTCAGGATTAGCCTGTTTATCCCATAATCAGAGTGGGGCTCAACAGCATTCAAGCTTTGGACAAGACGTGTTCTTGTCAGTCTTGAAGCGTAGAGTTTTGTCAAACCGCCGAGTAATCCTCTGTTGTTTGTGCGGTTGTAGTTACACTTAAGGACGTCTTTCACCGCCTTTGTCTGCCGAGTTATTATCAGGAAATCTCCTGTGCCGTTGACATGTGTGTGGTAACGCTGCTGTACGGCGAGGTTCAGCTGAGGCGTTGTTAACAGCGAGGTAGCCGCTGCTCTTTGTGGCGCCTCTCCTTGTTTGTGTGCATCAGTCTGAAGGGATAAAGTGGTAGGTGGTGACCATGCCAGTTTGCTTTGTGTATCTCAGGGCTGTTTCCTGTGTGCACATCTTATGAATGGTAGATTGCTCCCAGTGCTGTTCTAGACTCAGCCTCCGGGCGCAGCAGCAGTGACCGGTTATATGATTTCATTATCAAGAGTTATAATGACTGAAATGAGTGACTCGGCTTTATGAGGAGCCTGTTATTGCATTCCCAATGCGCTGGGCTGAGCTGGTCATCGGGCAGAATCTCTGCACACATGACTGGCCAAGCAGACCTAAGGCCTGGCTGAGAGACAGCCAGAGGGCCACAGAAAGGGCAATAAAATGCACAAAACTGCTTTTGAACTCTGAAAGTTCTTTTAGCATTAAAGTCCCACTCCAGTCATATTTTTTTCCATTTTCAAAGTGTTCCCAGCAGTATTTTAATTATGATTATCCCGTTTTAAGGCAGAGCAGTTTCTTCAAAGCTGCAGGAGTTCATTAGAACTGTGAGTTGTGGGCGGGACCCCACTACTCCTCCCCGTTGTTGAGGAGCAGGGAGCTGGTGGCCTGCCCAGCGTGTTTTCTACAGCACAAACACGCTTTTTTTTTTCAAACAGTATGGTTTCATCTGCTCCTGATTCAAAAAAATTGAGAAAAGAAATTCTCAGAAATGCAATTTTAAACCTAAATTTCTTCATATATGTGCTCCATCATCAGAAAATGCCATAGGAACTCGTTAAAAACACCAAAAACATGATTTTCATCAGAGTGGGTCTTTAAATATGATCTCTTATGAGCATTTACTTCATAAATATACACAATATATATTTTTCATGTTTCTTACAGAAAAGCATACATATTGTCAGCTTGTATGTCCATTTTTTTCTTTTTGGGGTTTCCTACAAGCTCTTTTGGCATAGAAAGGAAATATTCCAGCGTGTAAAGATCCAAACTGTCTTCTGTGCTTTGCAGTGTGCTAAACTCATTCTCCCATCTTGGATTGAAGGAATACTAAGCATAGAAAGAAAAAGCATTTCAGCCAGGCTCCAAAATTGCAGGACAGCGATGTTTAAAAGCTGCCCTGGTGTTTTACCAATCTGTTATCTCATTCCAGACCTCACACAGAACTTTTTCCCTGTCTGCTCTTCTTTTCCACCCTCTCTTTCCATCTCTCGGCTGCCTCCATCTTCTCTCCTGTCCCACTTCTTTCTTTTCCCTTTCCAGGAATCTGTCGTACAACAACCTAACTCGTCTTGATGAAGGGAGCCTGGCAATGCTGGGGGATCTCCACACTCTCAGACTGGGCCACAACTCCATCAGCCAGATTAACGAGGGAGCCTTCAGGGGCTTGAAGGCTGTACGCATCTTGTAAGTGCGCCACTATTAGAGACTATCCTTCCTGTGCTGACGTACTATATTGTAACATTGAAAGCTAGACTCTTTAGAATGATGTATGTCTTTGTATGATTTGATATTTATTTATGTAGCTGCTCCATTCATTTATGTAGCTGCTGTCTGTTTTTCCTGCCCTTTTCAATGCTCACAAAAGTTTTGTTGTCATTGGTGACTCCTTTCCTGCCTGTTTTTTATTTTGCTTTTCATCTACTTTGTGTCCACCCAAACTTGCATTTGAAAGCTCCATTGATATTCCTCCCTACTTCTCTAAGCCATGGGTGAAGATGGAGGTTTGTTTTCCTTTTGAGTCGCCTTTTTTTTTTTTTTACACAAAAGCCTTTAAGAAAGAAAAGCAGAGACCCAAAAAGAGAAAGCGAGTGGATAAATCCAGTCAACGGACTTGAGGACTTGGTTCTTAATGAAGGTCCTCTTGGCTCTGCTGCTTCCTAATGAAAAAGCCAAAGAGAAAAGGAGCTTTCAACAATGTGATGGGCCAAAGCAAAGAGGTTTTCTCTCTTCTGGCATGTTGGGTGCTGTGTAGCATTTACAGAGGGGAAGATGAGATGCGAAAGGCACCTCTGATTAGCCTTTTCTTATATTTTTTAATCATTTTTGTGCTTCATTAGGATGCTCCAAAAAATCCCAGTCCGTTCTGTCATTTTTGCATGATTCCATAATACATGTTTGATTTGCATATTGCATAATTCTTTGTGTGTTTTTTAACTTGTGTGAGGCGTTTGAGGCAGACCTAATCTAATCAGTGGAGTGGGGTGGGGGTGGGTGGGGGGCATAGGCTAGGCCTTGAAAAGGAGCTGGGGGAGCTTTAATTGGGCCTACGCTGCCGGTTGTGCTGGCATGGGGCTGGAGCCTCCATCAGGGTGTGAAAGCTCCAAACAAGTTAGCCTGCCTTCTAATTTGGCCACGGGGGTCGTTGGCTCATCGGGGCCCACTTCTACTGTGCCCGGTCCCTTAGCGTCCCCCCACCCCCCTCTGCTAGCCAAGGCGATGGCCATTCACATTCAGCCAGCCAGAAAGAGTAGGAAATTGGCAGCCCCAGTTGAGTTTAACCAAGATAGTGGTCAGTGGAAAAGAACCAGAGGGGGATGAAAGATGCTGGAAAAGAAAAGGGAAAGAGCCAGTGGAAGGCGTAGCTGCCCATCACCCTGAAATGCCTTTTCTCAAGTTGAGAAAGAGCACTTTCAATAGTCCGGAGGAGCTCTTGGATTCTTTTGTTGGTCACAAAAGAGAAGAGCAAACGCTTTTTTCTGTAAGTATGACTTCACCTTAGAGCAGATTTCTCAGGAGGACACACATGTAGCCAAGACAAACCCCCAAAGTCCTTTTAAAAGAAGCCCTCCTTTTTTTATGAATTCATTGATCTTTTGTCTCCATGGTAACTTGGCTTGGCCCCCCTAACCCCATTAAAACCGTGGACGTGCCATACCTGCCACCACCATCACTTCCATCTGTCTGGGTTCTCACGTGGCGTTTCACTCTCGCTGGTCTCTCCATGCCCTCATGAATTATAGATGCATTTCTCTGCGCTGGAGTTTGGCTCAACACATCAGCGCACATTGCTCACTCCTTCTCTTCCCCCTTGAAGGAAAGAATGCGCTTGGCTGGCAGAGCAGAGCAGCAAAAAGGCTTTTAGGACCAGGTGCAGATGGGGAGGTGTGTGGGACATACAAACTTCGAGTGTCCTCTGCCACGCCTGTAAAACTCCTCAGAAAAAACTAGATTCTGTCCAAAATGATGGCCTCCTGTCTTCCATTTTTCTCACACACCCCCCTTTTCTCTCCTCCTCTGCAGGGAGCTGGACCATAATGACATCTCAGGCACAATAGAAGACACCAATGGGGCCTTTTCTGGATTGGACAGGCTCAACAAGCTGTGAGTGTTTCCCTCCCTGTGTAAACGTTTATTCTACAGAAATCTATGGTTGTTGCGTTTTGATCTATTGTAAAATCGTTCCCAGTGGTCTTCTGATTATTATGCAATTTGTAGTCAAAACAAGGATATCGTTTCTGTAGTTCAATGGAAATTTACCTCTGAGTTGTGGGTGGGACTATTGGTACAGAGTTACCCCGCCCCTGCTATCTGCTACAGCCCCTCACGCCCCAAAGTTAGCCTTACAGGTGCAACAAAAATGACAAGCAATATTGGTGGTATTCAGCCGTATGGTTTTAAAGCCAGCTTGGAGAATGTAAGAATGAATTAGAGCAGGGAACTTGTGTCTTTGCCAATTCTAGCTTCTACATCACATCTTCTTCAAATGGCATTTTTCAGCCTGCTCCTGATTCACAACAATTTGAATGAAGAAATACTCAGAAATCTTTATATGTCTTTCATCAAGAGAAAAATCTCATAAATGCATAAAAAAAAAATACAATGTTCATGGGATGGGTCTTCAGCCCACCCAGGTTATGCACATGTAGGCTTCTTCTTCAATAGAAAAAGGCAAAAGTGACCTTTGCGTTAAAGCTCCTCCCCTTTTGTCTCTCCTGATGTATTGAAGGTGGTTTTACCTCTCCCCTTATCTCGTGGAAGCTCCGGCTTTTTTCTCTCTAATTGAATTGTCCTGTGATTTCATTGTTTCCCAAAAGCCCGGTGTGCTCACCGCGTCTTCTCGGCTTGTAATGGTTCTAAAAGGGGCTCTGCTAAATTATGCGGATCTGTTTTCTATGAGAGGCTACCTCTGTTCTAAAGAACCACATTTAAATGTGAAAAGTCAGTGAGTTGTAATATTGCAGCGAGCGGGACGCTTCTGCCAATGAGCGGCAATCATCAACCAGCAGGATAAATAGATGATGTCCAGCCAAGATGGTTCCCAGTGTGAGCTCTCCAGAAAGAAAGAAGCAGAGAATGGGCTTTTCTTTGAGCTGGCGGGGGTTTGCTCCCCCAGTAGGCTTCTTTCAGTCCCCTCCACCTCCCCACTCCTCTAATCCCGTCACTCCCTCCCCACTCTGAGGGGCAGAGGGAGAAAGAGGGTGAAATTGAGGGCCGTATTCAGTCATCAAACATCAAACGCCTTAAACGCCCCGCCCTCTGACCCTGCCCCCTTTTGTCATGGCGTTGGCGGAAGCAGCGCGCCGCATCTTAAAGCCAGCGATGCAAACCATGGGAAAAAGACACGCAGAAAAGAGAGGAGGGGACATCAAAGTGTTACCAGCTCCCTGAAGGACGGATGCTTTACTGTTTAATGTCTTTAAGAAGTTTCTTTTAAACTTGTTAACTTTCTGGGAATCCCTAACATGGGATCATAAAGATGATCAGGAAGTAGACAGTAGTGCTTCTCCCTCCCACAGCTCGGATTAAGAAAATCATATTTGTTCACGTGGGGGGCACAGATGTGCATTTGAATAAATGAAGCCTGCCAACTTTTGTTCACTCAGTCACAAATAGCAGCAGTCACATGATTTGCAGCTAGATTTGCATTTATTCACATATTCAAATTTCAACAGTTGCATGTGGTAAAGTGGATGTTCTCCGCTTGTATTCCTTAAAGGAGCAGAAACTGTCATTACAGCTGCAGGAAGCTCATTGTTGCAAAACTCCAATTAAGATAAAAGTAGTCTTTGAAGAACAGCAGAGGCCAGGTGCCCTCCTCCCAACCCACAGCCTCAGTCAGACCCCCCCGGCTTCCCTCCACATAGTTCAGATTTCCAATACTTCCATCCCCAACACTCTTATCAGATTCAGCCGCACTAATTGTGCTCCTCTCTGCGTCTTGTTTTCCTTCCCGCCACCCCCCCTCTTCCTCTCCCTTTCTCCTTGTCAATCGGCGCCCTCCATGTTCTGGAACGGCAGCACCCTGTTTGGAAACAAGATCAAATCGGTGGCCAAGGAAGCCTTCTCCGGCCTGGAGAGCCTGGAACACCTGTGAGTATCCCACAAGGGAAACATGGAGTGGGAGGGCCCGGCGTAAAGGGGGGGGGATGCCAAAAGTAGCTGGCAGCGTGAAGGCTTCTAGAAATTTAATAGCTTCTTTGTAAAAGGAGAAGATGGGGGCTTTTGCGAGCACCCAGCTGTGGTTATTGTAGCACAGTTTCACCTTTTTGTGTTTTCCCTAAACCTAAGTTGTTAAGCATATGGTGAGGCAGATTCCTTTAGGTTCACAGTTACCATACGAGGTTTGTGTGGAAATGACCAACAGTCTAATATGCCGACAGGAACCTGGGGGAGAATCCCATCCGCTCCATCCAGCCGGACGCTTTCAGTAAAATGAAGAACCTGAAAAGCCTGTAAGTTTTATTCCTGCATTAGAGAAGCAGCAGCAGCTTGGTCATCCTGAGTGGAGCTGCAGAAGCAGTGATGGATGGGTTTTGTTCTCCAAAAGGATCATGGACAGCAGCAGTTTTCTGTGCGACTGCCAGCTGCAGTGGCTGCCCGGCTGGCTGCAGGTCCGCGGTTTGCAATCGGATGTTAATGCCACCTGTGCGCACCCTCTGAGTGTGAAGGGTATGAGCGTGTTTGAGGCTCCGCCCAGCAGCTTTGTGTGCGGTGAGTCTGGAAGACCTCTTATGTTTCAGTCGGATGTCCTGTCCTCTTCTGCATAATTCATCAAACTTGTCTTCTTCCTCCTTTCAGACGACCTGCTCAAACCCCAGATCACCGTCCAGCCGGAGAGCACGGCGACCGTCCTCGGCAGCGACGTTCGTCTCGTCTGCACGGTTGTAAGCAGCAGCTCCTCCCCCATGACCTTTGTGTGGCGCAAGGATCAGGAGCTGCTGCGGCACGCAGAGGTGGAGAACCACGCCCACATGCACGCTCCAGGCCAAGGCGTCACACCAGGGACAGGGGGAGAAGTGATGGAGTACACCACTATCCTGCACCTGCGGCGCGTCACTTTTGCACACGAGGGCCGTTACCAGTGCATCTTCACCAACCATTTTGGCTCCACCTACTCCAGCAAGGCTCAGATCGTGGTCAACGGTATGTTGATATTTTTTAGGGACTCATGTCTTGAAGAAGGTCATTTTCTTAAATGAGCAGGAATGTGATCCATGTTGGATCTGAATACCTGCGAGAAGCAGAGCTTCAGTTCTCTGATGGAGCTGCTGTGGTCTTCATCAACAGTGCTGCCCTCCTTCACGAAGACTCCCAGGGACAGCACCATCCGAACGGGCCACAACGCCAGGCTGGAGTGCGCCGCAGAGGGCCACCCAACGCCTCAGATCGCCTGGCAGAAAGACGGCGGCACCGACTTCCCCGCTGCTCGCGAGCGACGGATGCACGTCATGCCCGACGACGACGTCTTCTTCATCATGGACGTCAAGCCGGAGGACATGGGCGTGTACAGCTGCACCGCCAAAAACACCGCCGGCACCGTCTCCGCCAACGCCACCCTCACAGTGCTGGGTAAGACTGAGGGTCTCTCCGCAGAGAGCGCCGCCCTGCTGGTGCTGTGGGGACAGCACAGCCCTCATTCCCACATGTTGAGGAATGCACACTTATAAACAGCTGGACGCTCAGTTGGGAATCAGTCTGCCGATGGAGAATTCCTACTTTTTTCCCTTCTTCTTCTTTTTTAGCAGCTGCGGCCGGAATGCAGGTCAAAGGTCAGAGGTCACAGCAAGGGGTCAAAGAGGGGAATAGTGGGGGAGTGAGGGTTACTCACAGAGGGGTGTTTGTTAGGCATTCCCACCCCCTCGGGTGGGAGGGGCAGCCATGCAGGCCTCAGAGCTCCCAGTTTACTCTTTTACAGTGTTTTGTTTAACACACAGCAGACGCCCTCCACACACACACACCACGCTTGAACCGCACACCTTTCACGGCAGAGCTACAGCAGGAAGGTTCAGGAGCATCAGTCAGGGTTCGGCTCCCACATGTTCACATGCAGAGCGTTGATCCGCTCAGCCTGTCTGAGCGCCGAATCTGGGATGTTTGGGTTTGGGAGACAGAGGGGACGGGGCAGGGGGAGGAGGGGGGGGCTGCAGTTGAGGGGCCCCTGTCTGGAAATAGAGGTGGAGGGGAGGGTGGGAGCTGGAGCGGCGGAGCGCAGGGAGGAGGTTCAGGGGGCCGAGAGGAACAGAGCAGAGGGGATTGATGGAGAAAGAGAACGTATTGATAGAAGAGAGAAGGCCGACTGAAGTGGGTTAAGTGAGATCTCTTAATCTGTGTATGTCCCACTGTGAGGGGAAGTGCTCAGTCTGAGAGGCCAACACACACACACACACACACACAACACTTAGTCATTCAGCTCAATGCGCTCCTTTCAGCAGAATGTGAGGTTGCCCCGGGAAACACTGAAAACATTGTTCCAAGGAGGATCCAGCCTCTGGAGAAATCTTGTTAGTGTGTTGTGATAAAAAGTTAACTGATGTCAGGATTTATCAACATTGCAGATATGACCTCAGATGTATAAATATCATCGCTGAAGGAAGCCGTCACGATGAGATAAGCTTTTTGAGGCTCTGCCTGTAAACTCAGAGGTTCGGGCTGAATCACCGGGATCCCTCGGTGTGTAAACGGATCCCGTGAACAATCAATGCCGAGAACAAGCAGAGCTAAAACAGGAACCCGAGACTCTGACGCCGGCGGGTAACAGTAAAGCAGACCGCTGACCTCCGGACCATGATGGATTTGACTTCTGTGCTCTGCAGAAACGCCGCACCTGGCCCAGGACCTGGAGGACCGCAGCGTGGTGGTGGGGGACACGGTGGCGCTGCAGTGCAAAGCCCTCGGCAGCCCGCCCCCTCGCATCACCTGGCTGCGCAACGACCAGCCGCTCCGGCCCTCGGAGAGACACCACTTCACGCCGGGGAACCAGCTGCTGGTCATCGGCTCCGCCTCCCTGGAAGACGCCGGCCGCTACACCTGCCTAATGTCCAACACGCTGGGCACCACGCGGGCTCACAGCCAGCTGGCGGTCAGTCAGCGCAGAGGCCCTTGCACCCCACCGCCCGGGCCAAGCAGCGTCACCATAGGCATCATCGTCATCGCCGTGGTTACGAGCATTGTGGTCACCTCGTTGGTGTGGGTCTGCATCATCTACCAGACCAGGAAGAAGAGCGAGGAGTGCAGCGTGACCAACACCGGTGAGCATCACGCTCTGATGCGACTCGTCACACCTGCTCAGCTGCTTCTTATCCCGGCGCTTTCATTTTCCCAGATGAGACGGCGGTCCCTCCAGACGTTCCCAGCTACCTCTCCTCCCAGGGAACTCTGTCGGAGCAGCAGGACGCCTGCATCCGCGCGGAGGCCGGCGGGGGAGCTCCGCCCAGCAGACACGTCATGGACTCCAGCACAGGTACCTGACAGTCCCCCCTCCCTCTGACAGCAGCTTCCTGTGTCTGTGACGCTCCTCCTCACCTGACCTTCCTCCCCTCGCCAGCCTTCGACCCCGCAGTCGTCTGCTCGGACTGTTTTGAGACCGCCAACAGCTACTCCAAAGATCCCGACTACCTGAGCCACGGGTTTGGACCCGCTCGAGGCACAGACTACCATCAGCAGTTCCTCCCCCCACCTTACCCCCACTGTCTCCAAGGGGATCCGCATGAATCCAGAACGTCTCCGCTCTGCAACGGCTATCCGTATGGAAACGTGACGGACATGCAGAGATCCACGTTTCCAGACGACCACAAAGAAGACAGAAAAGGTGAGAGTTCAGAACATCTCCAAACCCAGAACCCAGGGGAATGGGTGACAGGTGATCCAGCCTTTTTGTGGGTGTGACCTCTGATAGATCCTCGTCCACACATTCCACTGGGCTTTCTAATGCTCGCTTTATACTTCATCGACCATCACATCAACCGTATCGCATCCCTACCTTCTCATTTATAGTGATATATAGAGATCTTTGGCCTCAATGGAAATTATTTAACCTTCTTCTCCATATGTTAAGCAAATTATAGTTGCATTTAAAGGTATATACTTGGTAAAAATCTCACATTTTTAACTTTTGTTTTTTAAACTGAGTCAAAATCAAATCATGCTCGCTCTGGTATTTAAAAAACCTGGGACATGAAAACTGCACTTTCTGGATCAAGTTCCATCGAAATAAGTTCAGAATAAATGGTGCGATATGAACTACAGGCATAAAATTCCAATTGTGGATGATGTCATAAACTTGTGCCTTATTTCACAGTGATTTGGCGATGTCTTGTGACCACTGCTACCTAGGCGATTACAAATGGCTATGAAGTATAAACAGGCCCTATAGCTAAATGCTAACGGCGTCCACATAAATATCTGGCTGTTGCCTTCGCTTGTTTCTCATTCCTGTCTTTTTCTGGCAGAACACAGAGCGGGACAACCGCCGGCCAGCTCCCCGCCAGCGGAAGACTCCTTCCACAAGCCGGTCAAGCTGGTTGGTTACCTGGATACGGACTGTGAGCCTGAGCTCAGGCAGACTCTGCTGTCCAACGGACACGCCCACAGAGCCTCTCAGAATGAGAGCGCCTCTCTGAGGAGAACCAGCGACTAACAGTCCGGCCCCAAACCTGGACCTTTCCGTTTTTCTTCTTTGCACTGGGAAAAAAAAAACTGCTACCTCATACGGAGGAGAACGGGCCTCATGGATGTGAACTGTAGGGAGGAGGGGGGGATTTAAAAGGAGGAGCTTGTGTGGGTGGCGTCCCATCTGAGCGTATCAGCTGTAAATAGTTAAAAACCTTCTTCTGGGAGGTGACCCGTAAAAAATGTGACTTGCATTTGAGGCATGTAAATGTGGGGAATCTTGTACAGTGTAAGTATGTGCAGTTTGGGGGGGTTCTAAAGCAGAAATATAGCTGGGGAGGTTTGTACATAAGAGTTTTCTTATATATTATATAACTTTTACAGAAGAGTGTTTGAATATATGTGCATGAAAAAGAAAGGAGTGATGATATTTTTATTTTCCTAGGAAAAAAACAAACATTTTTCAGCTTTTACCAACATTCAGCTGCAGTGCCTTATTGCATGATTTAAAGGAAACACAACCTGTTATAGCGTATGATGAAAGAGTCGCTTTTGCTTGACGTCAAGCAAAAACCCTCGATTGCACTTGAATGTTTTCCTTTTGCTTTGTTTTTTTTTGGACAAACACAGCCGTCTATGGCCTTACAGAAACAGAGCTCGCTCCAGTCGGATGAAGGAAGAGCTGGGATGGAAACGTTGCACGGTTGAAGCACTTTTCACTCCACAAACGAGCAGGAAGCTTCTAGATCACATGGTTCCTCATGGTTCTGTGAGGCTTCCTGTCGCCCTCGGCAACGCGTGGCGCTTCTTGGTCACGGTCGGTGTTTGTTACTGCTGTAATGATGCAAGGACAGCTGGGAGACGTTCTCCAACCAAACGCTCATGCACGTTTGGCACTCCACGGTTTACCACCACATCAGTCAGAGCAGAGGGCTTGGAGCGGGTGTAGAGGCTAAATGGACAGCAGTTCAAGTTCTAAGACTAATTTATTGAAGCAAACTGAACCTATGTACTATTGTCAAAGCTAAAACCGTGAAGTTTCTAATAAAATCACTTTTTGCTCTTATTTACTTTCTGCTGAGTTTGTCGCTCATGGTGAAGCCTTCAGTTCAAGCGGAGCCTCCAAGCGTCTGCGTGGAGCACAAAAACCTCCCGTCTCCTTCAAGCTCCAAACAGCAGGCTTTTTTTTCCCCTTCTGCTGGCTGTTTAAAATATTTGCTGCTGACTCGAGGTCAGAATGTGCATTCCAGATGGGTGTTTGTCACCGCATGATTGACATGCCCTCGGCTGCGGCCTCCACCAATCAAACGCCAGCTATTGTTGCTCAACAGCCTAGTGACAGGCAGCATGACATACAGTTCCACCTGTGAGGCCATCCGTCTCTGCCCCCCCACTTCAAGCCCGTCTTCAGTTCTGCCTCTGTGCTGACTCGTGAAGGACGGCCGGGCCGGCGTGCTGAAAACAAGGAAGGAAAACAGTCCAACTGTTCTTCCATATGTCACACAATCCTTCACGGAGGAGTAACTGCTTCGGAACGTGAGGAAGGAGCGGAAAAACGCCGGTATTTTTAGCTGAAGTTGGTTGAGCTCACATTTGAAACGCATACACAGATTCTTCTGTTTGTCTCTCGGGAATCTCCACACGCTGACCCTCTAATGACTCCACCCCCACAACGCAGAAGACTGACCCATAAAATTCACAAAGAAAAAAGCATTTTTATGTGCAAGTTGCACAAGGTTTTGGTATATTTTGAAAATGATTTCATTCAAAAGCAAGAAATGTCAGAGGCTGATCACACTAAACTGACTGGAGGCACAAATCAACACCTGATGTTCTGGTTGCGCAAAACCCCTCAGGGCATTTATAAAACTGCAGTGGAACAATAGTATGTAAACAGCAGGCAGATTTGTGAGTTTGTGCAACATCACATTCATTTAGTTTTCCAGATAACATTCCTATTGTGTCCATTTTCCAGCCATTTTATAACTAGACAAACTGTTGCAGGAAGGGAGAATGCCAGTGTGGAACAGGAGCACTCTGTCACTGGGATATAACAGCTCAGAACAAATTGTAAAAGTGTTTAGAACTTTTTTTTAGATTATTTGCATTAGTTTGAGCTTCTCCCAAACTAGTTTTGCAGGTGTCTCAAACCGTTCTCATTGTAGTTTCCAGGTAAAATCCTGAATTGCCACATGTGGAACTAAATTATGACTAAGTCAAAATCAAAACCTTCTTATGATTGAGGCAGGAAAGCTCAGTGACATTTGCATGTTGCATTAATGAATAGGAACTCTGTGTATGGAGAGTACATAACTTGTGGACTGCTGATTGTAGCTTTTTTAAACACCTTTTTTTGTCTACTCCTGCTTCCCAATTTGAATAAATACTCAAAAATACAATTTTAAGCTTAATTTTCTTTATAAATGTCCTCCATTATCAGAAAAATGCCACAAACATATTAAAAACACCATTATCATCGTAGTGCGTTTTAAAACATTGCTTAACTTTTCACTTTTTTTTTTTTTTTTACATTCCAGTGTCTTTAATCCTTAAATGACTGACTGGCCTGCAGCAGTTTTTGAATTTCAGATGTTCTTCAAGATGACTCCAGAAAGTCCTAAAATCTACTCAATACCCTCGAGAACTGCAGTGCTTCGCTCGTGTGCTGCTGAAATTAAAAAAAGAGCAAGAATGTTTCTTCTGAAAACAGTCACAGGAGTCCTGAACCCATCTCCGACTATTCTAAATTTAGTTTTTTCTCTGGATGGAGATAAAAATGGAAGGGATCGGGGAACTCTGAGGTCAAAGCGGGAATGGTTGGAGATAGAAGTGAGAGTGAGAAAGGGTGACGGAACATTTGAGCATTTTCTCAACTGTACACAAGCTGTCACAGCAATTTGAGATATTTAGCTCATTTCCAGACTTTTAATGAAAGGAAATGTCCAATAAAAAAAACATATTTATTCATTCAACAATCGTTCATTTCAAACAAATGTTTGTTTTTCGGCTGCCTTTTGGATTCAACATATGACGTAAAGACAGACGATGAAGTCCTGACCAAAGCTTTGAGAAGGTTGATGTAATGTTTGTTTATTTGCCTTGAGGGATTTGGAAATCCTTCATCTGAGCCTTTGGAGGATCCTGCTGTTCCAGGAATAGAGGCTCGTGCAGGTACTAAAGATGAGGTCAGTTTTACAGCAGTGAGAATGTCAGAGTGGTGACACACTGCAGCGTAGTGGCCTTATAAGGAGAAGAAAATATAGATAAAACACTAAATTAATGAACGAGAGCTGAGTCATTAATATCACAGCTATATCTTAAATAAAAAGTCTGAGTCTTTTTTGGCTGGACACCTCTGCAGGTGAGGAAGATGCTGCTTCTTCACACAGTTCCCGCGACAGCTCAGGACTCCGAACAGACTGATGGTGGACGAGCTGCTACAGCAGAGTGCAGCGAACCTTCTCATAGGCTCCCAGGAAGATGAAACCGCCCAGGCTGATGAGGGCCACCCGTGGTACGCTGCCTGCAAACAGACTGCAGAGAAAGACAGATTCAAATTCCTATTTTTACAAAAAAACCCTGAAGGAAATCAGTTATTTCTGATCAGAATGATGTCCGTGTTTGAGTGTTTGCTCAACAAGAACATAATAAATTTAGAAATGTATAAATTCTTTGAAAAGATTTAAAGATATAATCTCTGATTGTGGAAGCCTGGTGTTTTTGTGTGCCTGGTTCACATACATAAACGTGAAAACTTAATACAGTCCTCTTTAAACTCTCCATCAGAAATAACAAAACTAAAACCAGAGAAAAATATTGATTTAATTCAAACAACTAGTGAAAAAGCAGATTCTTTCATTAAGTTTTTTGTTTGTTTTTAAGTTTCTATTTTTATGATACAACAATATGATAAAAGAAAAAATTATGCTACAATAGTCAAAAACTGTTTTGAAGCCGTTTTAAAGTGAAGAGAGAGACGAGAAAACGGATGATATTGAGAAAACTCCCTCCTAAAGCATTGTGGGTAATATTCATACATTTTCAATAAAATAGTTAAAATAATTAGAACTAACATTTATGTTTTCCAATTCTCCATCAGATTAAATCTTGACAAGTTTTTCAATATTTTGGATGCTTTTAATCTGAAAGGATTGGTAAAAACAGGAAGTAGGCATCCCCACTCCTGAAGCTACCATGCAACAGCTTTAGTATTTGCAGTATCTGCAGAATCAGGTGCAAAGAGGCTCATGGGAGCGAGGTGCAAAAGTGAACCCCAACACAACGACAGGCTGGAGCACCGCGACAAAAAGCTGTTGATGGTGTGGGGGTCAGAGGGTGTTACGGGCCATGAGAGAGCGCCCATCTCCCAAAGATTCAGGCGCTCCTCGCCGCCGTCCACAGCTGTTTTTAAGATTAGCCTTCAGGCCCCCGCCCTTCCTCCTCCCTGGAGCTCACATCCCTCCTCTCTTTCTTAATGCTTGACTGATGGCCAGATGACATCCACATATGTCTGTCTGCTGTCCGTCCATTCGACAGCCTTCTCCTGCTGGCCCTCTTTTTTTTTTTTTTTTTTTTTTTTTGGGGGGGATTTCTCCTCCATCTCGTTTTCTGCTGTGTCATGCATTTCTCAGACTCACTTCGTCTCTACTTTTCTTTTCCCTCTTTTCTATCTATCGTTTTCTCGTGTTTAACTACCAACACCTTCCGTCTGCCAATACGCCCCCGCGCTCAAAGGCTCTGGCCCGGACCCGGCCAGATGTAATGGATGAGGAGGAAAGTGTGTCTGTGCGCACATGTGTGCGCTTGAAGAGAAAGCACAAAATCTGTTCACACACACACAAAGAATCTGTTTGTGCTCATCACCAGCGTGGGCGTGTGTGGACTTATGTTTCCATCCTCTTCAACTTGCACATGTTTTGTAAGATTGCAATGGTTTTCATCTGCTGTGAAGAAGGTTCTAGAATATGAAATGTGCTGCTGCGTCAGTTTTCCAGTTTTGAATTTGAACAAAGATCTAAATCTTGGAGAAAAAGCTGCAAAAGGGCTCGTTTTTCTAAGGACTCAGCTTGCCTTTGAGTTTTGGAGTGAAGATCACTTAATGAAAAATACCCACAAACCATTGCTATAGTCAAATATCCTTGTTTAGGGAAAACTTAAACCAGAAAACAACTAAGATTTAAAATTCTGTAAAAACGTATAACTTATTTAAAACCACAGCAGTCACCAGCTTTTATTAAATGGTTGAATAGCTGACCTTAGGAATGCATATGTATGCATATACTCACATCGTTCTATAAATACCAGTTTAAATGCAGGAAGTGCTGCCTGTGTGGTTCATGGCTGCACGTTCTGATTGTGCAGCTGGCTTCTAGACTGAGAACTGGTCACTCAGGCTCATATTAGGTTGCCAAAGCTTATGATTAAAAACCACAAGAGTGATGCCAGGACATCTATAGAAATGTTTTACTCATTTTGTTAACATTTTGTAAACCCTTGGCACTAATGCTAAGCTCCCAAATACATCTGCCACCGTGTGATAACGTCATCGGCAGAATCTTCAAGATTTCACGCCACCACCTAATTTTTAAAAAAATTGTTGGCGTGGCCATGAATGCATAATATGGTAAGTCAGGTGACTATCAGGTGTGCAAAAAAGCTGTCATTCAGACACACTTTCAGAGTAAGATGGAAGTTCCAGTACTTAGAAAATTTTTGAAGGTTTTCAGTTTTGTAGATTTTTTTGAGGAACTCCTCACAATAAATAAATCTGATTCATTTGGTGGGGTTCTATGCAAACGCACGTAAGCAGGATTTTGTACTTCTACGCTCATTTGCATGGTCTTTTCATTGGGGGTGGCTGCTGGAATGCACGCCGGTGCAGAGTAAGCACCTTAACATTCACAGACACCCAAACACAGCGCCGTGTCTAGCTCAAGATCACATATTTGACAGGTGGCGAACAGTGAATTCAACTCAATAGGAACAGCCAGCACGTCAAAAAACCTTATTCCTCAACATCATATGTGTCTCCCATTCATTCGAAGAGAGACATCCACAGACAGAGCTGGTAGCTCCTCCCACATGCAGCCGCGGTGTCAGAAACACATTTTTTAACAGGCGGCGAGAAGAGAATTCCCCACATGGCGAAAGAGGGGCGGGCCAGGCAGGTTTGTCGCACAAATCGAGTTTGGTGTAAAACCACCTCCAGAGAAAAATCATCTGGATGCCGTAAAATTTTGTAACTTTTTCATAAAACTTCCGAGGCTACCGTGTGACTGCCGCCTTTTGTTTACAAATGGCGTCACATACGACCACCTACCAAATTTACTGAAAAACTTGCGTTTACGTTGCCGTGTGATGCCCTTTTGGGTTATGTGACTGTAGGGTAAAGTACTTTCTGGGGTTCCTCAAGGTTCTATTTTAAGACCACTTCTATTTTTGGGGAAGAAAAAAAAAGTTTCTAAAACCCTCTTGCTATCTTATGGGGTCCACCCTTTTATTGATCCCTCCCATGACAAAGGTGGACAGGATTTTATGTCTGCCACAGACACCAGTGAAGATAAAAAAAAGTTTTGTCTTGTGGGTTCAGATGACCTCACTTTTAAGGTTAACATGCTTAGGACAGCACAAGGGTTAAACATTTTTATTGTTTAACCTAAAAACAGTGTTGAAAGACTTCAAACTTAAGAATATATTTTTAAACAATCTTTAGCTGGATAGGTTATACAGAAGAGAAAGTTAAAACTTGATGTACCAAAATAAAAAACACTTTTAAATTTAAAGTCTAAGAAAACTTAAACAAACTTTGACATTCATTATAATTTTAATAAAAACAGTGTATTGCTCTTTTGGTGCATTGAAAATCCCATTTGCTTTTCTTTTAGAAAACATTTGAAACAAAAATAAATAAATAAAAAAAGGCTGACTAAGGTTTGACCACAGTGCACAGGCTCCTTTTCAACACGTGTCGCCCCGACAGTCGGCAGTGAGAGAAATGAACTAATTTTAAACTGTTTTGTCTCAGCCCTGCACCAGTGCTACACTTCCTGTCTGCGATCGGACCCACCTGGGGATTGTGAGACATCGGAGGAGAGCCAGAACTCAAATATTCCCCTCCGTTCCCCCGGGTCCGCTGACTCACACTGACATCACAGCCTGACTCACATCTGTCATCCCTCTGCGGTCAGCCAATCACCTCCTGAGGAGTCAGGCTAAATATAGCAGCCAGAAGT
>NC_050516.1:18004409-18057701 GCF_002922805.2 Oryzias melastigma | reverse complement strand
CAGTTGAACTCATTTTAAAGGATAAATGTACTTTTATGTTTTTATGTGGAGGTGGGTTAAATTTACAGGGAAAACATGGAAAAAGTTCAAGAGGATGACAGAGACATTACAGCACCTCAACAATAAAACACATGAAAATCTTCTATTTGGAAGGAAGCACAGAAATAAACCTGCCTCGGCTGCAGTCACACTAATTCTTGTGTGTTTGCAAATACTTTCTAAGTACGTCTAGTACTCCAGGGCTTCACTGTCGTCCAAGAGCTATAAGAAAGAATGAGGCCCAGCACTGAATTTGGAAACTTTTGTCATAAAAGCTGCGAAGGGTCAAGTTTCAGCAGCTCCAGGCTGATCTGCAGCACTTTTATTTCTTTAGGGTTTGGAATATTAACCGGTCATTTCCACTGGATCCAAAATATGCAACGGAAGTTTCAGAAAAAGAGCAAAATATGGGTAGTGAGGTAGGAAATTTAAATATGAACAAAGAAATTGTTAATTAAAACCATTTTGACTTGATCAAAATACGTTAAGTGATGACAGAAATAAATGAAGATTTCACATATTTTTATTTTCATTATTTGATTATTTTGTCCTTTAAACTCTTCTTAGTTTGTCTACTTTTTCTGTTTATTTTGGAGTTCCTCTAACGCTGCTTTTTAACAAGGTAAGAATATACGGCTCATTCCAGCACGCAGTCGGAACGTCTCAGCTTGCGCCGAACGCTCACAGCTGGAAAGTCTGGGTCAAATGCACACAATCCAGGGCATGACACAAAAGGCATGCGGCCAAATGTTTGATTGTTGGGAGGAAATTACTTAAAATACCTGCAGATTATCTGAAAAAATATGATGGCACACATATTTGTTTATTGGTGCATTAATCTTCCTACATGATTCAAATCTTTTAACTAATATTTATCCATAAAAATGCTGTTTTTCAAACATAAAAGCTGTAAAATTTCTATTAATATTTGAAAATAGTCCCCATTTAATTTATCTGGGTCATCATTTTTTTTTATTTAGCCACATTAGAGAGTTTTCGGCGAGCTTAACCGGTTAAAGCTAATTATCAAAAATGTAATTCAAGGATTATTTTATTAAAAACCCTGAGCTCTGTTCAGTTTAGGGTCATGACCTTTTCTGGTAAAGTGCAGATTCATAGTTCCATGATAAATCATTAAGACACTGAAGACAAAAGTAGCCCCAGACCATCACTCTACCACTGCCATGCTCAACAGTGCAATATACTTGTCCCCTTTTTAAAGAAAAAGTGCTAATTTATCAAGAGATGCATTCTAGGGCTCTTATTTTAACATATTATGTGGAAGATGAGCTAAATTCAAAGTACAACTAAATAAAAGCAGTAAAAATAGTGAGCATCTCGCAGAGAGCAGCACTCTCAGGTGTTTTAGTAAATTCGTCGTACTCCCCCAAGCGACAGCCTTCTAACAGTTTTTGCTGTTTGTTCCTCCAAGTTGAAAGTTGCAAAACTAAACTACTTCTATAAAACAGAAGTGTTTCTATTTTGAGAACAACCTTACTCCGAACAACGGAAGCCCAAGAGAGCAGGATGCTGGGAAAATTAAATCCAGATTTTCCCAAAAATAAATTGATAAAACGGATTTATTGCTGCAGTCGGTGTTGGTTAAACTTGCAAAAAACAAGAAGGAACAACAAAAGCTTAGAAGATGTGAAAGAAACAGATTTTTTAATGCTAAAATTTCTTACATTTTACAACCTTCTGTGCAATTATAACGATTTTTTTTTTGCACTTATTAAGTCACACGCTGACCTTGACAAAAACCAGCCAACTTCAAATTGTGTAACTATGAAAAAGGGCTAAACGTGCAGCTTCTCTGCTCTCCAAACATGTTTTCATTTTTTCCAGCGTGGTTTGCATAAGCAGCCGCTCACACAGCCCCGAGGACATGTTGCCTATTAGCGCTGCGTTCTGACACGACTCCGGGTGCAGTTTGGTCATTTCGCAGGTTCCTGGGGGAGGCGAGAGCGCTCCCTGCTAACCCCGGGTCTCCGGGGCACAGTCGACACATGGAAGCACTTTAGAGCTTCACTACACTGCAATTGGGCTTATTACCATAATTACAGCTTTAAAGCTCCAGCAATTTGTATCAGGCATGCATCAGTGCAGCAACCAGAACAACAGCGCCGACCCCTCCCCTTCTACTTAGCACACACCCTCCTTTGTGTCTGCATTTCAGCCGCCGTCTTCGCTTTCTTCTCGCACTTCACCTCCTCAATTTGAGAAGAAAAAAAGAAAAGTTGTGGAGTTTTTGAGCTTCCACATGGACTTTTTCTGAACTCCACCTCCTCCATGAAGGTTAATGAGGTTTATATGTATTTTTCATTTATCTTTAAATGTAATCCAGCCCCAAAGCCTCGTCAAACAAACTCAATTCTAAACTATAAGTTGGCTTGTAACTGTGGAGGTTTTTTTTCTCTCCAACTGAAGGCTAGTTTTAGTGCTCTGTGTGGCCCCACGAGACCCGGTCCTTTGTCTCATGGTCATAAACACATCAAACCCGTCAAATAAAGGCCCTCATAACACCTTAATCAATACGACGGCACCGTGATCCCGCAGGAAAAGCTTTTATGCGTCTAATATTTCAGCTGCGGCTGTAAGTTTAGTCAGAGCGGCCGCTCTGTCATCAGATGTGATTATGCAAGGGAACAAGCTCGAGCAAATCGTCTTTCCAAACGGGATGGTTTTGGTTTGATCAGACGACGGGCGCGCTCACCCCGGCAGGCCTCTGCTCCTCCACACGTCGTAGAGCACCAGGGGGATGCTGCTGCTCGCTGTGGTCGACCCCGCCTGGAGAAAGAGAGCAAACAGAGGTGCGATGACGGATACATGGTCTCTTCTGCTTCCGGCTCTACAGATGGAAACCCTGTTTGGCCTTTCAGAGCTTTTTTAAAAAAACAAAAAAAAATTTTTTTTTTCACTTAAGGGCAGCTGTGTCAGCACTGGAGCACACGCTCGGAAACACACCTCGAAACGCACTCAGCGTGCTCTCCATCAATCTGGAGTTTATATTTACACTGCAGGGATTAGCTGGCCAGAGAGCTCTGAATCAATCAGAGTGGATGAAGAGCTGCGGGATGGGGCCAGTCTTCATTAGAGAGGCGAAGAAGAAGAAGAAAGATCTGGAGTGAGGAGGAGGAGGAGGAGGAGGCCGAAGTGTTTAAACAGAGTGAGGTCTCATTATTTTAAATGGAAAAACAGCCCCTTTTCCCGTGTTTCTGTTGGAGACAGGTGCCTGAGGAATGGCTCTCCCCCTCTGCTGACAAGTTTTCTTTTCCTTTACCGCTCTGGAACGAGGGAACGGGGGAAAAAAGGTGTCCAAAACACACACGCGCAGAAGACACACGGTCCCTGTCTACCTGCTGAAAAACATCTTCATGCAGCTGCAGCAGCTCTAGATCGCAAAGTCCTCTGCAAGACATTTGAAATGAGCCGCGGCACACAAGAGCATTTTACACGGGTGGAGGTGGAAGGAAGGGGCACCGCGGCGTGCCAGCTCGTGCCAACCAGCCCACCAACAACACCGGCCTTTCATTCTACGTGTTGTCACAAGGAAACTGATGTGACGCATTCCAGCACCCACATTTCCTCCCGTTTGTGCGATCCAAGTCCCCTCCTCTAATAGCATCAGGAGCTGCTACATCTCTATCTGGGCTTGACAAGACCTGCTGCTGTACAAGTTTACATTACATAAAATCTTTAACATACTGTAACTTTTTAAACATTAACACGATCAAGTAATTCTAGTAGATTTTGAAGGACTATGCGATTATGCGGTCACTGTACCGGTCCGTTGTGGTGAAAAGAGAGCTGAGCCAGAAAGCAAAGCTCTCGATTTACCGGTCGATCTTCGTTCCAGTACTCACCTATGGTCATGAGCTCTGGGTCGTGACCGAAAGAACGAGATCCCGACTACAAGCGGCTGAAATGAGTTTTCTCCGGAGGGTGGCTGGGCGCTCCCTTAGAGATAGGGTGAGAAGCTCGGTCACCCGCAGAGAGCTCGGAGTAGAGCCGCTTCTCCTCCGCATCGAGAGGAGCCAGTTGAGGTGGCTCGGGCATCTGGTCCGGATGCCTCCTGGACGCCTCCCTGGTGAGGTGTTCCGGGCATGTCCCACTGGGCGGAGGCCCCGGGGAAGACCCAGGACACGCTGGAGAGACTATGTTTCTCGGCTGGCCTGGGAACGCCTCGGGGTCCCCCCAGAGGAGCTGGAGGAAGTGGCCGGGGAGAGGGAAGTCTGGGCATCTTTGCTCAGACTGCTGCCCCCGCGACCCGGTCCCGGATGAAGCGGAAGAAGATGGATGGATGGATGGATATATTTTTTACTCACCCCCACTGGTTTTTTCAAGAACATAAAAGTTTCTGGTGAGTACCAGAAAGTTCCAAAGTCGTGGCGTAGAGGATTCACCTGCTTTGATCGATTGGCGCCATGCGCGTGTTTGTTCTCACGTGTGCACGACTTACACTTACTGGTGAGGACCAGATACTTTTCTAGTTTATACCAGAAATCCTTTTTTTTTAACTTTGATGTCCCTTTACAGACTCCGCACTTTAAACTTCAAATATTAAACTTTCCTAAAGGGGCCATACCATGATTTTCTTCAGGCTTTAAGAATAAACTATATATCTATAATATATGATCATATTTGAACTTCGGAACACTAAAAAACAAATTATTTATGAAATATGAGTGTGCGCCTGCCACATTCTTTTTGTTTTAGTGGTGTTAAAATAAAAGTTCTGTACCAATTATCTCCTTTTGGCCAGCGTGACAGTCTAATGCTCTACATTTGTCCGCAGCTCGCCTAACTTCTAATGTGTTTACATCATGTGACTGTCTGGTACGGTGGCCGTTTTGGTTCAGTTCTGCTCTCGGTTCCTTTCGTATTCAGACTGAGAAAAACTCAGAGCGAACAGAAGTTACGTTTGATTGAAAACGAACCGAGACCCCCTTGAGAGATGGGTCAGAGAGCGGTTCCTGGTACAGGTGTGGCGCCAAGGTAGTCATCCCCTGCCAGGATACACATTCTGACAGGGGATGACTACATTAGCACCACAGCTCCATGGAGATAGGGGAGCTTGCAGCACAGATTTTTCCTGAAGGGGGCTGTTCGAATAGTGCTGACGTCAGCACAGTACGACTCGCTTCTTTTCGTGCTGCAGATAGCGCAGGTTTTTAGAGGATTACTCTAAAATGCATGAACGGATCAAAATACCACTTTTATAGTGAGGAATGAACAGTAGAATGCACTTAAAATCTCAAAAAGTAGAATTTTCCTTTAACAAAATGTGTTTTTTCTGTAGTTCCTTGAGGAAATTTAAAAATGTGGCTCATAAAGTTAGGACAGAGGCCCCGCCCCCATCCTGCTGGTCAGACTACAGCTGCTGCCTTCAGATAATGTTTACTGGAAGCTTTTGTGCTGAGCGTTGTACCTCCAGCCAACATCTTCTCAGCAGAGACGGAGCTGTCAGAGTGCTTCACTAATTCCAGTATCTCATTAGTTCAAACAGGGGTGGAAATGGAACACTGTGTCTTCTCCAAGGACGGTCTGTGTGTGTCTGTGGGGGGGCTCATTGGGGTAACTCTGAACTTGTTACCCTTTGCGCGCACACACACACACAGAACATAGTGAGGGAAGCCAGACAAACAGTTTGATAGCGCCAGAAACAAAAAAAAAAAAGGAAAGGAGGAACACGGCTGCACAGCAGGGGTGGATGGAAACTCCAGTGTAGCAGTGACTCCCCGCTTTAACATTAACCATGTGTACAAACATGTCTTCCAGACCAGGTGACTGATGTGCACGCAGTCCGCCGCTGTCCCTGCGCTGCCTCGCCGCTCTCCGTCCTGCACGCCGGCCGCTCGGCTCTGCGAGGCATCACCTGACAGCAGTGTTTAAAGGCAGCTGCCAGGGGAGGAGGAGCGCTGCTGGCTGTGTTTAAGTGTGTGTACCTTTGCTAGCATGATCCTGGTCTTTGCAACGTCAAGCGGAGTGGTAACGAAGGCAGAGACGGCCCCTGAAAACACACAGGCACGCATTCAGAAAACAGCTTTCTGAGTACGTTTGTTGACTGCAGATCTATTTTCATTTATGATGAAACTTTAATGACATAATTTGCATTAAGATAGAAACATACTAAATAGTCCAGAGGTGTCTATAAGTGTGTTACAGCAACGATGTCAGATATAGCAGGAAGATGCAGGCTTCAAAATCTAACATGTTTCAGCGACTCCCGGAGGATTCAGATAAGAAGTTTGCAGACGATAAAGAGATCCTGTAAAAGCTGGACAGAAATCTGTGGTCCTGTCTAGGGTAGTTTTCACGCAGAGGTCGCCTCTGGGTCAGGCCTGTTGTGAGGCAGACTTTGAGCAGAGATCTTGGGGATGATTCAAGGCGCCCGTGTGAGCATTTCCAGTGTCAGGCAGATTATAGATGAGTGAAGGAGAGAGTGCAAAGTGCGATGTAAGGGGAAGTGAGTGAAACTTGAGGATCCCTCTTGGACGGCAGCTTGGTCACGGAGGGATGGGAACTTGAGTCCTGTCCTGGACCCGCTGCACCCTGAACCTCCACCACACCCACCCTCTACTACTGATTTTCCCGTTGTACCCGGGCTGCCCATCCTCTGACAGATCAAGACGCGCTTCGAGACCTCTTTCCTGCTCACAATCACCTCCTCTGTTTGCTGCGTCTGCCTCGCTTCTCCAGTTTCTCCTCTTCCTCGTACCGTGGAGCGAGTCCAGCCAGTGGTGGCGCAGCGCCACGTCTCTGCTCTTCTGGGTCCTCGCCGCATTCTCCCTCTCTTTCACTTCTATTTGAATATCGACCCCAGAGCAGCTAACCTCAATCTTCCTGTCCTGTCTGGCACGTTTCAGCGAAGGAAGAGTTATAGAGTGAAAGCTATAAATGTCCGACAACTGCTCCACGCTCTGGCCTGCCATGCCTTTCAGAAAATACGCCTTTGAGTTGTGGCTTCAATGTTTCATCACAATAAAAAGTGTAGCAGCCAGGTCACTCTGTAGCAAACACATAATAAAGTTCAATGTGCTCTTATTTTTGTACAAATATGCAAGAGTTCAGCGTAAGTTTGGGTATTTAAGCTTTTAAAAGCTACAAATGCCACAAAAGATAATATGCTTAGTTTGAATATTTTAACATATTTTAAAATATGTGAAAATTATCCTGTATAATTAATAAAGTCAAAGATGTTAAATGCAAAATATCTATATTATCCTTATTATTCAGGGAAGAAAAAATCCCTGCATGCAGTTCTTTTAGTAAAAACCCTTTAAATAAAAAAGTTAGCTTCGATCCAAATGCTCTCCAGGGTTTGCAACAATTGACCATATTTTAATTAAGCTTTTTGAAATTTCATTATATATACTTTTGTTTGTGTGCAAAACTGTTGAAATTGTCTGCAGCTGAACCCAAGTGCACTTAGGAATTTATGGAGGTCATAATTTCCAAATTAAGGTAAGAATTTATAGCTACACCATTTATAATACACATCCAGGTCCTTTGGCTGCATGTCTAACCCAGACCATCACATTCCCTCCACCGTGTTTGATAGGAAATTATATTTTCTTTTAATTGTTTAAGTCAGGATATGATGAAATGGTGCAGAGACAATTTGATCTATCTCTGGTAGGAGAATAGCAGGTTCCATGTGTTAAAGTGCCCTTGAGCAAGACCCTGCACCTTACATTGCTCCTGGTGGTTAAAGGATGATGCCAGAAGAGCCAACATCAGTATGAGTGTGACCACTTTAGATCTTCCTAAAGGGTAACTAAACTCCTAACCAACTTTTTTTGACCCTATAAATGGGGGTTTAAAACATTTTTGACAATTTAAAATAAACTTTGTTTAATTCCTGGAATTAAAGTCAAAAACCGTCACTGTAGTACAGTTGAATTTTGTGATTGGTCAACAGGTTTAAGTCCCATGTCATTTCCGAAGTTTCACGTCATCATTGTCTGCAGCTCCAGTATAAAAGCCCTGTTCATCTTTGATTCTGTAACGGTCAGTCGTGATCGTGTTAGCTTTAGCATGGCTTGTAGAGTGACTAGGTTATCTCAACTAACCTCACTGTCAAACCACACCTCCCTGACTCTGCTTTTTTTTTTTTTTGCATTTTTCAAATCTGGACTGAGTGTGGAATCAGCCTCCAACTGTGCTGTTGTGTAACCCTTTAATAAAGTAGAAAAGAGATACCATTTACTATTAAAATATGTAGTTTAGATTTTTACAACTGACTCAGGCCTTGTTAAATTTTTGGTTTACTTTGGTTAGTTGGTTATTTATTTTGAAGGATCTCAACTGTTTAAAATGTTATCAATTCATGTTTAAGTTGTCCTACTGTGTTTGTCAGTACATAAAAATCTTTTCAGTAATCGTTTCACCACACAAATTCTTCTTTGGCAGCATGATGCGATATTTTCTGAAATCATAAAGCATGTTTTTTTGGGGTTTTTTTTGTAAATCCAGCATAATGAGGCTTGAATTTGTCCAAAAAATGTAACTTTTAAAAAAACTGCACCACATCCCAATATTCATATTTTTTCTACAGTGTAAAAAGAAGGCCTGAAAAATAAAAGAAAAATTAAAATTATCTTTTAATATATAGAAAAAAAATCTGCCAATAGGGTAAGAAAGATTGTCTTATGACTACCATTTTTTCATATTGGTTCATTTTTTCAAAAAATCTATTCAAAGAAATGTTTTTCAAACCAAAATTATATTATCACCATAACTGTTTTGATAGGAACATTTTTCCTGCAAGACAGAAAAGAAACTTTTTCTTGAAACAAGGGTCTTTTTACTTTACAGTTTTTGCAGAGTATGGTAATTTTTGGCATTGGAATTGTTTCCCTTTTTGCTTAACAATTACCCTTAAAATGTTGTATTTGCAGATGTTATTCTTGTGTAATATTAAGATGGATTATTTCAAAGCTGATAACCAAAAACATCAACATTTTAAAGGACAAATACTTTGTTTCTGTAATTTATATTCAATTTTTGTTTATTTTGTTCTGAGCCATGTTTCTAGTCCAGAACTTTTCTATGGACACATCAGATAAACATCAGATTTTGGATTTTTTAAAACTCTTTTCTGGACTATAATAATATTTTGAAGACTGGGCTGTGACCTCGACCTGTTTGTGGAATTTATATCCGAGGATTGAGCTTCTGGCTACAAAAAAAACCTCATGAATCGTATCAGTTAGACTTTCTTGTCTCACTAGTTAATTAAAAAATCCTAGCTGTTATTTTCATATCCATCTTTTTAATCCACTCCCTTTCACCTCCCTCACTCCTCTTGGTTAACCTGCTTCAGGCTCCAGTGCTCAGGAGGTCGCACAGCTGCAGAAAACTGGCCCCACTCATCCCTGCTCTCGTCGGCGCTCCCCTGATACTCATCCAGGCGGAGACAGGATCATAAACCTGCTGTGGTGTGATGTCCACTGGCTGGAAAGACTGAGAACTGCAATAATGAACCATCTCTGCTGAGATGTCAGCTTAATGATGGCCTGTAAAAACTAAAAGAAGAGTAGAAGCTCGTTTTCCTGTCTTTCCCAGATCTGAGTGTAGATTAAATCTGACTTGTCCACAGATCACTGTTGGTACAAAACTAAAATCATAGAAAAGGGCTTCGTCTTCTCCTTTTAAATATCAATTCACCATCTATCCCTCCAGATATCTGTTCTATCCCTCCCCAAGTCCACAGTCTCCCCCCCATCCGCCTCTTTCCCAAAGCAGCACATAATCCTCTGCACCTGCAAGAGCTCCGCACACAGCTGACTGCCAAGGGGAGAGCATGTGACCTTGCCTCCGCGACCACAGAGTCTGGAAGAAAGCGGATGACAAAACAGCAAAAAAAAAGGAGAAAGAGAGAAAAAAAAAGTTAGTGGAGATATTAGCCGGATTCAAAACACACTGTGAACCCTAGTTTGGCCTGATCCGCGGCCCACGGCTGGGAAATTGAACGTCCAGCTATTTTTGTTCAGCCTTTTCTCCCCAGTGATGTCACGCTATTCAGTTCCCAAGAAATGGGATGGGGTGAGAGGACAGGGTCTTCACACATTCAGTCCAGATGGTAGCAGAGTGACACAGCGCAGGTCCACAAATATTTACAGAAAACCTGGAGTCTGGAAAAGTTGAAAGAGCTTTAAGGTTATTGAAAAAAAAAACTCAAATACTTTCAGGTCAAATGAGCCAATATTTTATGCACAAAAGAACATAGATAAGGATGTACTTGAGCTATTTACAAGATAGTTTGTCAATTTTAAGCACATAATTGGGCAACTGTTGTTTGATGCATCCTAATCACAATGGAGCATATCCTCTTATTTAAAGCCATTTGTTTGTGCATTGGTATCAGAAGTTTGAGGGAAATGGTGATAGAAGTTACAACAGAGTCTGCAACCTTCAACACCTAAAAGAGCCATTCAGGTCAATTTGTAAGGTCAAAGTGTAAGAAAATATCAATTCGGTGAAATATCACGATACTTGTATCGATTTAAAATACTGCCAAGGCAATATTTAAACAATTATTTAAAGCAAACATGTAGTTCATTCTTACATTTGTTTACCATTTAAATATGTCCTAAATTACCAAAATAAAAGCACCATGAGTGTGCTTAGTCAAGTGCAACTTGTTTATGAAATACATCTGCAGAGCTTAATGCTTTAATCATTAAATAAGTATTTTACTATTTTACTTTAGTGAAAAATGCATTAATATTCAGATCATCCTTTAGTCATAATTTTGAGAAAAGTAGTGAAATATTATTTGGTACTGTCTTGAGATCCATTGGGATAAATATTGTATCATGACACGTGTATCGTGATACGTATCGCCACACTCTTCCCAATACAAACCCCTAACAACAACCCAGTAGCAGCTACAAAGTCTTACTTCATTCACCCTTTAGTATAAGACACTGATTTGCATTTATTTAACTGTTACTAGGATAAATATAAATAAATGTTTTATTGTCTTTAATGAAACAGAAACAAAGAGAAAATGGGTTTATTTTTCTAAATATGACATAGTTTATAACTAGTGTTCATAACACTTCCTTTCAAAATAAAATACACCCGTGTCACATAGGATCATCTCAATTAAGTAAATGTAGTGTCGTGTCAGCGGCAATAAAATCAGTTTATTTGACTGTTTGTGGTGCATCTGAGTGAGAATTTTGTGACCAACTAATCATGATTAAATTAGAGCTAACTCAGTGACTTCTACTATCTTTTTCTAACCATAATGTGTACTTAAAATACTTGTATTTGTTTAAAAAAGAAGAAAATGCACCTTACATTCATATTTTTTTTATTTCATTTTCATTTTTTTCAATAAATGGAAAAACATGTAATACAACCTTGAGTTGTAAACTCAAGCATGATGAAAACAAATAAAAGTGAAGAGAACAGAGAGAAGAAAAACTTGTATTGTCTTCCCCTTTTAACAAATCAATAAATCAAACGGTAATTAATTAGTAGTAAGTAGTCAATAATTATAGACCTCCAACTGGTTTTCTGTGGACTTGTGATGCGTACTGTCTTTCAACTGTTTTTGAGTTGAATTAAGTTTAAATTAGTTTATTTCAGCTTTTTTTTCTTTTACTACTTACCTTTTTCTTTAACAGAGAGCCACAAAAGCAAATAATCCAATATACCTTATTCAAAGCAATATAATTGAGGATATTATCTATAGAATGTTTTTTTTTTAACCCTTTTTGCACCCAGTGCCATTTAAATGGAAACTTGCTTCACATTTGCAATGAGACACATTTTCTGAGTAAACATTTATTATGTTATCTATGTTCTATTTAAAGTAGTTTAGTTGTAACTAGAATTAAAAAAAAAACACCTTTAATTTCCATTTTTTTTTAGAAACTGTGGACTCTTTATAGTTGTAGAAATGTGCGCTCCGTGCTTTTTGACTCCAAGTATTAGGCTTGTGCATCAACAAAAACTATTCCGTTTCATGTAGACTCTCAAGCATATTTCAGATCAGCATGTTCCTATAAGACAGGCTGCATGTAACAGTGGAATTACAAATAACGCCTGACAGATTTTGACATAAACACCACACATTTTTTTTTAAGTTTGTATTCCCTTTTTTCCCATTGCACATGGTCATAATGCAACGTGCAAAACGCTGCAGCAGTTAATGGCCCTGCATGTAAAAATGACCTCATTTCCAAAAGAAACACATTTAAAGGTGACACACTCCCCTGATGCTTTATCACAAAGCCTTTCCCAGACAATGAGGACTCCTGCAAGGCTTGTTTTGACATTTTTTTCTCCGTTCTGGCCACATAAAGGTTTTAGCTTTATGAGATCATCTGGTTTTTATGGGTCTTGTGAGATCTGTTCATAGATTTCTGATGATGTGAAGTGACGGTGATAACCAAAGCAAAGTCTTCAGCTTTTGTCTCTTGAGACATTCAAAATGTTGAAAGCGTGATACATTTAATTTCATATTATTCTTGAAACCATTTTTCTCTCCTACTAAAATGTTTTGGCTTATATTTGCTTTCTAGGTTTTCTAACATTTAATATCAAATAATCATTTTCTCTGCCAAAGAAATGTCGAAGGTAGCACAGGCCCATGTTCTGACAAGTAAAAAAAAACATAACCTATCTATATATTCTCTTTAAACTTCTAGGATTTTAATTTTTACTATTGTAATTGAGCATGAAACTTTACAAAAGTTTGTGTCTGTCACTAAAAAAGCTCCTCCTAGACGTTTCTTCACATAATTGAAGGAAACTGTGGATAAAAATGTTTAAACTGGACCTACAGGCTAATGTATGAAGATTTTTTTATATTTTTACATATATTTAAAATGAATTCACCCAACCTTAGTTTAGAATTTTCGTCATGTTTTTTCATTATCTAGGAGCCAAAACTGTCTTGGACTTTTCATGTCGTCTGTTTAGCAAAACCATTTTGTAGCATCATTAATAATATATTTTTATGGTCTTTTAAAAAGCCAAGAATATGCATACACATAAATAATTCATCTGGCGTAAGCTTGGTTTTGGAGACCATAATATAGTTAGTCATCATCAAATAAAATAGAACCACTCATTTGGCGATATAACTATGAACATTTAAGCATGTATTCATGAAGAAAAGGAAACTATATATGAATTAACTTAAAAAAAACAGATAAATAAAAAGCCCTGGCAGATCAATGTTATTGAAGAAATAAAATAGATTTTAAAGAGGAAGAAACTACACGTGACACCATAAAACAGAGATAAGACAAAGAACAAATATAAAACTAAACTGAATTAACATATCAAAATCAGTGTGTGTTTAGTGTTCAATTCCTATTCATCTATGATTACATATTTGAGATTTCTGAAGCCACAGCCTCAAATGTCGTTTAACGTGCTGTTTATCCTATTTTTATAGAATATAGTTGCTTTGCCACATTGTGCAAAGCCTTCATTAACACTGAATAAATAGTTTCTGTATTTAGAGATAGGTCAGGATGCACAATAATTTTACAAACATTTTTATTGCACAAAGTTATGATAGTAGATGAGTCCGGCTGAAGTTAATCTGCTTGTAATATAAGGCCAGGCTGACTGTGAACATATCAGCACGCATAAAGCAAACCTTTACATGCCGGCCATGAATGCAATTTAAAGTCTCAGACAAAAGAAACGTGTTGTTTGCAACTCTTGTAAAACAGCACTGGTGCATGATGGGATATAACACATAATAAACATAAAAAAGTGATGATTAAATCTAAAAAATGACTGTGATACATGATGGGATAGAACATTATACATGATTAATTCAAAAAAAGTTTTTTTTATTATTATTATTCAAAAGAAAAAACAAAGGTTTATTCAAATATTTTTTATCAGTATCAAAAATTATCCAGCACTGGTAAAAACTCAAAAAAATTGCAGCACCTAGTCTTGAGTTTAAGAAATGAAGTAGAGGCTTCAAAGTAACTGCTTTTAAAGGGTGTATTCAGATAGGATAAGTCCATTGGTCCAGACTCAGTCCAATTAATTTGGTCCAGATTGAGTCCTTGCATTTGGTCTGTATTCAAACTGCCGTCTACACGACATTTCTGCTCCACACCAAAGCTTGTAAACAAAACCACATGACTAAAGATGTCTTTGGTCATTGGCCAGGAACTATGAGGGTGTGGTATGAGAAGGAATATTTCAAGTCATAAACTTTGCAATCTTTGTTGGGTTAGTTCACTTATTCAAGCTTTATTCTTCACCCACCAATTTTGAACGTTACGCTACGGTCCAGTTGGTCCAGTTATTCTGCTCCAAGCCTATTCAGACAAAGGAATCCCAGAGCAAATTGAAGTTCAGTCCGACTGGAAATGAACCGAGACCACCTCAAAAGATGGGTCTAAGAGCGGTTCCTGGTCCCGGACCAGAGTCCACTTAGGTGTATTTAAAATGAAACTTTGTTCCGGATTATCAGGGGAAACTAACTCAGGTTCAGTGTAAGCGAAGCAAATGTGTAGTCTGAATAAACCCTTAAACTGAAAATCAAGCAATACATAAAAGTTTGAAGCCTTTATGAAAGCTGTCTACTTTTCCTCCTCACCTCTCATGTATCACACTACTTCAACTAAACACTTCTCTGAGTAAGTGTGAAACAGTGAAACATGATCAGAACAACTGTGAAACAATCAGGAGGATAGTTTTTTTTTTTTTTGTATTTTACTCAGAGACATTTCAACTTCAGCAGAGGTAACAATTGTATTTTTGGATGACGACGCCTACTTCTGATCGACTCCTCGCCTTCAGGGTTTGGAAAATGATCATTTCTGACCAGAAGATGACAGTTTTACAAGTGAGGCTTGAAAGCAGAGCTCAGGGCACATCATCTTGTTTATACGTGTGGAGTTTGAAGTTTATATTATGCAGCCAATCAGGAATGTAAGAACTTTCCAAGTACTTGAAGTGTATAAAAATCCTCACATTACAGGACTGCCTCCCTGAGTGAAACTGGCTACTGAGTGAAACCACCTGATGTTTTTGTTTTGAGGCTGAACTAAGAATGAGAAGGGAGGCTGTTTTTTTTTTTTTTTTCCCTCCCATCGCAAATGGGGGAGGAGAGTGACCGCGCAAGGTTAGAGTCTGTAGAAAATGCATGTGGACAGCTGGGCCGCCGCAGGCACAGCAAGGTATGATTACTTCTTAGGGAGAGCAATTGAGCAACAGCACGGAACGATTACTAATATTTTCTTTGAGCAGCCTGCTCATCCGCCTCCTTTTGTGCATTTGATCTGTTGCATGTTGCCTCGTTCTGCCTCTTTCCGCCACACAGCTTCACCTGAAAAGCATGTGTGTGTGGGCTTTTGCAAATAGGTAAATGAAAGGTCAGAAGAAAGAAGGAATGGCACATACACCGTAGTGTGTTTGGGTTCAAAACGCATCATGTGTACTCCATTAGAGGGCAGATTGAGGAGATTATTGCTTGCACATCAGAGACCTCACGCTGGGGGATCCCTCTGCTTCTCTTCCTTTGTGCCTCTCCTTCTCCTATTCGCCGCTTGCTTCATGAAACAATAATAAGGGGTAAATCTGGGTAAACAAATTTTATGACCTGTGAACTTTTGTGTCAGGGTCACGCTTTGCACCTGGATGACTTCCCAACGGAAAGACGGGGTCTTTGTGCACACACACACACAGACCTCTGCTGTGTGCATTAAATGTATCTCTGTGCCTTAACCTAATATGCATTTTGTGGCGTTTTGCTGGTGTTTGGTTAGGAACTAAAAGTCACACCCCCTGCTGTTTTGCTGCAGTTTGGGAGGTCAGTAGGTAAACTGGAAGCTACAGTTACTACTGGGAAAATAGTTGAAGAAAAACCACCATGTTGTGAAATTTGTCAACAAACTGTAAGAATTTACTCACATGGATGCCGAGTTGTGGCTTTAATTTCTGCAGAGACCGATGCGTAACATTGCCTATTAATTTGAAACACTGCGGTCAATGCGTCTTTGTAATTTCCCAGCGCTTTGTTGCCCAGCTGAACGGAGTACTACATTTTATTCTTCAGCTTTGCCCTTCCGTTGTTCCTCTGACAGCTGTGCATGAAATTAAAAGACAAACGCCGGGATGCAGTACATCTAAATCCCACAAAACAGCTGGAAGAGTGCATCACACATTTCAAATTCTTTCAATCTAACTTTTTTTTTTCCAAAACAGATGCTATTATTTTAGCTTGAAAGAGCATTGGTTGAAAAAAAACCCCAAAGCTGTCCTCGTCAGATGAGAGGATGCCAGGTTCTAGTACTTCAGCTCTTCGCCAACAGATGCTCCAGATGGGCTGGAGAGAAAAGGCCTTTGACTGGCAGACAAAGAGACGCTTGTGATCAACAAAATCGAGCTTTTGCTAACGCGCACACATGCAAACAGCGTGCAGCTGCGCGGCATATTGTTCATCAGAGCTTCCAGAGTTGATGGAATGTTTCACTGTCCGCCCCTCGCACCCTTGAGACATGACGCCACTCCGACAAAATGCCATCTTTTCAGTGAGAAACGGCTTCTTGTGCGCTCAAGGCCACACAGACGAGGGACATGGCAGTGAAAAAGACATTAAGACAGTGAAGTATGGGGGGTAGCGGAATAAAAACGACTGAATATGCCAGAAGCTGGAGATATATTGTAGGCAGATTTGATGGCCGCAGCGACAGCCCATTAAAGCGAGGCGTAAACTCTCATTTTTGCCTGCCACAATGATACAGGGGAATGCAGCGTAAGAGCCTGCTGTAAATGTGTCACAGTCCAAGCACAGCACCACAACTTTAGCACAGATTTATCACTGAGAAGAAGTGCTGTAAACGAGCCTGGTGAAATCAAATACACCAACAATAAGGGCACTTAAAGCTTTTATGATTTCTGAAAAAAAGAAAAGAAATAGACATACCTTTAAATATTCCCAAAGTGGAAACTGCACCAGGGAGAAAGGAATCTGGGGATAAAAAAAATAACATAGACATTAGATTTTGACATTAAAGCTTTAATATGTGAAGTTCAGCAATTTTTCTTCATTTCTCATCACTCATCTGCTACCTAGTACGTATCCCCTATTAACTATTGACAAAGCTGTGGCCTTGTAGTCCTGAACTGACGGATGATTGGATAGTTAAAGTCACATCAGCTGTGACACTTGACTTTTGTTTTCCACATTGGACCCATCTTCTGGAGGAGTAGTGAGCTGCCACAGGAACATCGATTATCCATTTGATAGTTTAATCACCGCAATCCTAACCATCTAGTTCTTTGTGTTATTGCACATCAGGAATTGGCTCCCACTGGGTCTATAATATGACCTACCATCTCCCAGTCTCAGGGTGGACACTACCACTGAGCTAGAAACCTCCATTTATAGATGGATATAGGAATAGAGGAAGGGTGCATCATGTTAAAATGCAGTTGGATGCATTTAGTGGTAATTGACAGAAGTGGGAAAATCCTCAGAGACACACAAACCACACGGATCCATACCTGTATAAAAGACACCTGTCTACACCTTTAAACAGTCCGACTGAAACCCCTCCCACATGGTCAAGACCAAAGAGCTGTCTGAGGACACCAGGGACAAGATTGTACATCTGCACAAGACTGGGATGAATCAATCTACAATAAGCAAGCAGCTTGATCAGAAGAGTAAAAGTGTTAAAGAAATTACAAGAAAACTGCATAAATACATTATGATTGATGGTCTCCCTCCACTTGGGGCGCCATGAAAGATCTCAACTGTTAGGGTATATGTGGTCTTGAGATCTCAGGAAACAGCCACACAGGGGAGTACACGGGGGAACTGCTCAATGAGCTGGGACCATAGTAGCAAAGGTTACTCAACGTCATCAGGTATTCAAATTCTGCAGTGTTCTAAAGGTCCTCCTGCTCAAGACAGCAGTTGTCCAGAGAAAATCCAGAAAAGGATTGGAAGATTGTAATTTGATTAGACAACATCGAAGTAGAATTTTTTGAGAAAAAATTGAACTTGTCACATTTAAAAGGAAAACAATATTGAGCTGCATCAGAAGAACATTGTGTCAACTGTGAAGCATAGAGGTGGAAATGTCATATGTTGAGGCTGTGTTTCTGCAAAGGGGATAATTCATATTAAGGAAATGATAAACGGAGCCATGTATGGTGAGATTTTAGACCAAAATGTCCCTCCATCAGTGACAGCAGTGAGGATGTCTGGGATCATTGCCATCCTGTAAGACCAAACACATTGTCCAAACAAAGGAGAATCTAAAAAAAAAAAAGTATTTCAAAGTTCTACAATGAACTAACCAGTCTCTTAACCTAAATTCATCAGAAGATCCCAGGGAGTTGAAAATCCATGTTATTCAAAGGGTGCATTCAGACTGAAAAAATGATTTGTTCCAGACTGAGTCTGCTTAATTTGGTCCGGATTGAGTCCTAAACCTTGTTTTGGGATGTATTCAGACTGGGATCTACCAGAGATTTCTGTTCCGGATCAAAGCTTGTAAACAAAACTACATGACTAAATATCTTCAGTCATTGGCCAACAGTTACGGGGGCAGGTCAAAACAAAGTAGAGAAAGATGGAGATCCTGCTTGTCAAGGTTGTTCACTTATTCCAACTTTATGTTTTGCTGGCCAATTTTGAACGTCTGTATGAAGGCCAGGTTCAACACTTTTTAATGCTACTTTGGTGCAAGGGGGTTACTGAGGATGCTACGGGTATGAGGTCCGCTAATACAGTTTGTAGGGTGTTGGGAAAACAGTGTGAGAAACAATGTGTATCAGGTTAAAAGTTATTTTATGAGCCTGCATTCATCTGACCACATTTTAATGAGTTGCTGTTGCATCGCCGCTCCAAGTTTGTCCGCTAATGACCGGCTATGGTGGCCGCTTTGATCCAGATTTTTCGCTCTCGGAGCGGATCTTATTCAGACTGAGGAACCTCAGAGCGAACCAAAGTTCATTCTGATTGGAAACAAACTGAGACCACCACAAAAGGCAGTTCCTGGTCCTGGACCTGGGTCCACTTCCGTGCATTTAGACTGAAACTTTGTTCCGGATTATCGGGGGAAACTCTGGGGTTCACTTTAAGCAGACCAAGTGTGTCCAGTATGATTATATACCCAAAGAAAGCCCCAACATATCACAGCTTTTGAGAAGATCTGCATAGAAGAATGGACCAAACAACTCGGAGAAGACCTGCAAAAAACTTTTAAATTCTATTATTGACAATCAGGGATACATTACAAAGTATTGAGGTGAATTTTTGTCATTAACCAAATACTTATCTCTGCATCAATATACAAATAAATTATTTGAAAATTGCACAGTGCTTTTCTGGATTTGTTATTTTTTACATTGTCTCTCACAGTTGAAGCTTCGCTGTGATGAACTTGTGTTTTTAAGTGGGACAAATTGCAGAATTAGTGACCTACAAACACTTTTATGCCCCATTATGTTACCCAACATACTCTAAAACATTTTGCTTTAGTTTGATAAAGCAGCCAAATGGAAGAGTTAGAAAATGTTTGCCCATCTGTTCAATCCGAGCAGACAGAAGCAAATTCTCCCAGCCTTCAGAGATTATCTAAAAACTTTATTTGACGTTCTCCCCGTCTGGTCTCCAGCCGGCTGAAAGTGGAGTGTTATAAAAGTGCACCTGTGTTTTATTACCAGACTGATGAGTTCTGCTTCTCCTGGCCAGGAGGAGCACAAAGCCAGAGGCAGAGTGGAGAAATAAAAGGAGGGTGCTAACTGGGACCAGAACACACTGTACTGATGCACTTGACAGTCAACTATAGGCCAAAATAAATACATGCCAGACTCATTTAATAATTGTTTCTTGTAATCTTTTGGACAAAGCATTTATCTTTAACACAAAGCAGGTATGTTGATTGCAGACCAAGTGTCATAAACATACCATAAAACTGTCACCAAAGAGACTCTATTTTGCCTTTGTCTTCATCAAAGTCCCCTGATTTAAACAAGCTTGAAATGGATCCAATGCTTCATATGAACAGTTTGAATGTTTTAAATACATAAACCCACATTCAGTTCATTCTTGAGTGAAGAGCAGCCCAGAAAATCAGAAGGTAGAGCAAAAACAGAGGGACAGATGAGTCCAGCAGATGATCTGGAAGGAATGATCCGCCAGTGATTTATGAAGTGGTTTGACGACCCTGGCATAATATGCTTGCAGTGTTTGTGTGTGCATATGTGTGTGCCCAAAGAGACAAAACTTCTGAAAACCACATGTGGTCTGACAGAAATCGATAAGCCAGGCACAGTTAAAGCAGGGTCAGACATACAGATGAGTGAAACATGTAAGAAACTGATGCAACATGAAGCACAAAAGAGTCAAGCTCTCCGTTTGTAAAGTAATGTCGCCTGCTTTTGCACTCCATACTGAATGTGTAGCCTAAACTGATCAACAGTATGGTGCCATTCAGAGCTCGTCAGTATCAATGGAAACTTCCCACATCATTCTCACTTTCAAAGACACGTCAAACTGAACAAAATTAAGCAGTTTTGTTATGGACTAAAAACCCATCCAGGGTTTATCTCGTCTTTGCCCAACAGAGGCCGAGATAGGCTCCAGCTACTCTGTAACCCTCAAAGTGATATGGATGCATGGACAGACAACAACAGCAACAACCACTGCCCATTTGAGACAATATTTCCTAATGAGTACCAATGAAATAGAAAGGAAGAAAAGAAAGCTCCAAAAGTCCTGCTACTCCTATTATTCATTGCTTTTCTCTAGATAGGTAATTTAAATTTTTGGCACACTTTTCTTCATCTCTTCCAAGTCCAGGATCATTGCAGCATTTATTGAAAGACTTAATTGATTCAAAGATACCAGTATGATAAAGACAAACAAATTTATCAGGTAATTTATTGGACTTATTTTTTATGACCTTCAAAATCCTTTTCAAATGTTATATTTTATAAAATACAGGGAATGTAAATAAGTACTGTATATGTTGGAAAACAAATGTGTCTCGTTGAAGATCCTTATGTCTAGAAGATTCAATAAGAAGTATGTTTTAAATCACGTGTCAGAGTCAAGGCCTGAGGACAAATGACCATTGTTATTAATGGCCTGATGCTATCTTGCACTTCTTTCTAACTTGTATAATTTTGACAAAATCTATTTTTACACAAGTTGATTTATTCTGGAATGATATTCCTGCCTGTTTTTATTCATAGTAATGTTAAAAAGCTACACTTTTAAAGTTTAAAAAATTTAGTTTTATGTTTACCCTGTTCGGCCCACGACCTAAGGTGTGTTTTGGATTTTGGCCCCCTGTGTGATTGAGTTTGACACCCCTGTTTTAAATTAATCATTTTCAGAACTTTTAAACATAAAAAGCGACAATCTTAAAGTTTGAGTTTTGGAATCATTCACTCATTTATAATATTACAATTACACCTGTGGTTTATATTTATGTGTAGTTTTGTACCATTTAGCTTACTTAACTGAATCTAATTCATGGAAATATTAGGGATTTAGCATTTGCCTCATTTTTGTCAGTCCAACCGTGACATTAGGAGAATTTAGGGTTCAGTGATCTGCCACCTGAGCTTAAATTGGTTACAGATGCAGGCCCTGAAGTCACACGAGAAACGATTTTAACTGCTCACCATTTCTGCAAACTGCATGGTTTTGATATTCTCAAGTTACACATGGTTGGTATGTGTAGGGCATACGCATGCGACACAGCCTGCAGCCAGAGTCTTTCTATTGTGGGAACGCATGGAGGAAGCCGGAAGTACAGGGTCAACGGGACTCCATGTGTTTCAACGCCAAGACGACCTCATATAATGCCTTAGCTAACATTACACTGAACCCAAACTAAAGTCACAATGCAACTGAGAAAAACATTAGATTTAAGGTTATTATCAAAACAATAGTTTTGAAAATAAGTTTTGTTATTATTATTTTAAAGGCTGTAATCAGTATAATGAAACATTTATCAGCAACTGTAATAGACTTCTATATCCACCAACAAATATTTTTTGTTTAAAAACTAATGCAGTAATGATTCATTTTAATGTTTTAAATTATATAATTATTTGTGGTTACTGATATAATTTATAGTTTATATTGGTTCATTTCAAACAATAAAATTAACTGACAAAAATTGACCCAGAACATCTTGAACCAGTGCGACTCAGAGATAAATACCTGATACTGAACAGTGCAGGTGAAGTTTTCCAGATTCTTTGTATTTCTTCTAAGATAATCAAGTGTAAATTAAATAAGTGAACAAACAAACAAGTAAATAAGAATTAATGGCAAATCAATTTTCACTTTAGTTTCATAAAGTTCAGCCCACTGTTGTTTTTCCACATCACAATAATACAAACAGAACATTATACCGCACAATATATGATTGATTATTTCATCTGGAAACAATTTTAGAAGGTTGATTCAATTTGATTCACTCTTGCCTCAGAGATCGATCTGGTTAGAATTTAGGAATCTAAAAGTGGATTAAGTTTATTTGTCGTTACACCCCCAATAAAGAGCTATTGCAGTTGTCTCAGGTTTGAGAGCTTTTTTTCTCCAGACGTGTTTTAGCTCCTTTCACAGTTCATTTCCATTTTTAGACATTGTTAGCAGAGTGTTTTGGATCTAGTTGGAAAATCCATAACTAAATAAAAAAAAAAATCCATCAGAACATATACAAAATAAAACAAAATACAAATAATATTTATACTGGAGTGTATCTTTAACAATCTGGGGATTAATAACAGTATTTAAAAGTTTGAATTAATTAAGTATGTGTTCTTTACAGCTTTAATTTTATTGCATCACATTTCTCTTTAAACAAGACTTTTAATACCAACTGTATTAAATGTTCTAACGTAAGAGGTTCTCTTGGTGGTTGTATTGGGAGAAGACACAATTTTTTCACCAAGTCATACTAAACTTCATCATTTCTGAGACTCCCGGCAGCATCTGCTTCACAACCGTCTGTCAGTGACAGTTACGACACACAATTCCTCTGCCAGCAAACTCACAGCCCCTTTAAAAGCCTGCTGTCATGCAACTTCATGCTTTGTGTTTCTGTGTGAATACATGCCGCGCTCGATAAGAACTCAGATGATGTGTGTGCATGGATACATGCATGAAAAGCCCCCATACATGTTTGCGAGCTGATGCGTTATATAACTGATCAAAGGTGACAGCGCCACTTGCTGTGACTGTCAGGTATGATATTACACAGATATATAGATGCGGCTGCTGTGTCATTCTGCTGACAGAGCTCCTGTTTGGTGTGTATGTGCACATGTCCTTGCCAACTGTACCAGTGCTAACTTTATTAGTATTCAGAGAAGCTTTAGCCTGTCACAGGTCCTTAGGCACTCAACAGAGGGCAGGAAAAACACATGTCAAAATATATTCACATTGAGCCTGATTGCAGGCAGCCCAGTTGGCTGCAATTTGACAAACGACTTTTAATAGGTCATACCGCTGTCTCTGCATACTGATGAGCCTTCAGAGAGAAAGCAGTAGTAAAGGGCAAGAATTTAAAAAAGCTGGCCAAAAAATGCATTGATGGTTTCATCAAAAGGCAAGACAAGATGTCACTTCAAGTATTTTCTTTTTTATTTAAGAGTTTTAAAAGTTTCACTCAACTTTGGAAGGGAAAATATTAGTCTTGATACCATACAACATCACCATTCAAATTTTTACCTCTTAAGAGAATTTATTATAATAATCAATAAGAAATAACAGGGGGGAAAGACAAAACTTGTATATATGTCTACCACTACTATGATTGGTTAATAGTAATAGCACAGAAAATATGTTATTGGAATGGATTTAGAAAGCAAAATGGCAACTTCAGTCGTCATCTCCATTCAACCTTCATTCAGCAGAACAGAACAACAGTTCCTGACTTTGTCCACCAACGGACTCAGAGAATCATTCAGTCTTTGGAATAAGAGACTATTAACCAGCCTTTTTAATCCCGTCTGGAGAAGCCTGAACACATTAAATAAAATTCCACTGAGCATATGTTTAAACTCTTAAGACTTGATGAATATTACAAGTAAAACTGAACAAGAAAAATTACTTCAAGAGGTAGATTTGCTTTCCCTACTCTTCTTAAATGTTCTTGAAATTTAAAAGCTAGCCAAAAATAGAATACATATATAAAACGACAGAAATCAATCATTATGTTCCCATCAAAGTTATCAAATTCAAAACCAGATCAATCAATCGATCAATCAAGCCCAATCTTGGTTTCGCAAGGTCACAATGTCAAATAAAGATATTCCAAAAAGTAGAAATTGGTAAATATTTGTCATCAATAAAGGAGGAGCAATACAACAAAAGCGTTTTTGTTCCTACTGATGGTTTAATTAATGAAAAACTAGACAAACTTAACAAAATAATAAACTAAAATCTGTTTCAGCTCATTAGAGCTCCAGTCATAAAGTGACCACAATATTAAGTGATGAATACATGACTTTCTATAACATGTTCTTAAGTATAGTAATGTTCTCTTGTGCGGTAGCAAGAATTTGTTTGGCACAATTTTTAAAATGAAGTGAATTTTAAGAATGTACAAACTGCATGTTCCTGATCGCAAAAGTAGGCGTGATGATTCCTCCATAAGGAAAAGGTTCTTGTTTTAATGTGCACATGAAGATGATGGTGCCCCAACCTGTTGATCGGGTAAGGTCAGTTTAGCTGTTTAAGTAACAAATGATCTACTAACTAGAAGAAGTGCTTTATGCTTTTTACAGCAATTTGGAAAACACTGCAGGTTCTGTGGAAACCAAAGGTGTCATTCTTAAACAGCATGATTATTAAACTGCAACCTTTAGGATTCTGGACCGAAGCTTGTTCAAAAAGAAGGAAATTGGAACCTAGTGCACTTCACCGTGTAACCACCAGGGTGTGAAGGTGTATATTTACATGTAGCTTTACTTCCTGAGAACAGAAAACCATAACAATGTCCTACTGTAAGCATTTGCAGCAGCTCTGTTTGCTTGTTTGTAGCATTTTACTCTGAAGTAATGATAATAATACAGGTTAGAAAAACGTCCATGATGGTAAAAGTACTGTCTGAGAGAAAACTATGGGACAGTAATGAACACTTATGTGTGGATGGTGAGATCCCAGAACACAGAAAATTACATTTTTTTTTTTTTTTTTAGATCGAGTAAGTAGTGAAGCTGTCTTTAATACAATCATATAGAAGGGTAGGATAATATTCAAGATGTAATAGACTACAAGCCCCCAAAACGCTGTCATAAATTAAGCCTGATGATTTGAGCAAATGTCAGCATTTGGCCTCGCTTTTACCTTCTCTTTTTCCAAAAACTCTTATTGCAGATGGTGGGATCTGAAACCAAAAAGTTTAGTCTGGCAGTATTTAAACCAGGCAGTGACATCAGGAAAGGCTCTGTGTCAAACATGTGAAGACTGAGAGAGAAAGGGAGAGATAGAATTCAAAAACACTTCAAACGTTTGGTTCCATCCCATCATGTCATGCTACAGAGATGTTTCTGTTTATTATTTGTCACTTTTTCTTTTGAATAAAAAATGCTTACAACATCTTAACAAAGTGTCTGAGTTTCTCTTATTCATTTTTTTTTCTTTTACGGCGAATGAATAATTAGTGTATCTGTAAAAAGCATTATGTCATTCCCTATTAATATCAGAAAGGATCCATTTCCTGTTTATATCCATACTAAAAGGTAAAATAATACACAAAAAAATAAATGGTTTGATGACTATTGCTTTGTGTTTCTATGCCAGGTGTGAAGGTTTTTTAAAATCAGCTATTTTGATTTTAATAGATTTAGGTTTATACATTTTAGGAGACAAGTTTTTTAAATTGACAAATCAAAACTCACAATTTAATTATATCCAGTTATATTATGAATGATTACATTATTATATTTTTAAAAAGTTGTTGAGTTTGGTGGATCTACTTCAACCCAATATGCCCATCTCCCTACAGGCTTCATTTTTGTGTTCAGAGTCATTGGCAAGTTGGCAAGAAGAGACTAATTCACGCGAATACAAACACAAAATTATTTACATTAAAGTTTTTTAAATAGAAATAATTTTAAATACCAAGCTTTAAAGTGTTGCCAGTGGTTAAAAACCCACTCCCATGAAAATCATGTTTATGGTGCTTTTAACATATTATATAAAATAATTGAAGAATGAAACTGTGTTTCTGAGTAATTCTTTATTCAAATTGTGTTGAATCAGGAGCAGATCAAAACTAATGGTTTGAGAAGTTCAGATTTGTGACGCAGCAGGTTCCATGGGGGGGGCAAAGTCTCCATTCCCTTCTCCAATTCTGATTCAGCAGGAAAATTTATTTTACGAAAAAAGATATAGATATACTTGGCCGGCCCTGGGTATAGGCAACCTAGGCGACTGCCTAGGGCGCCATCTGGTGGAAGGGGCGCAAAATCCCGATTATTATAAATTAATGTATTTTTAACCGTTTGACACACAACTCATTTCATGCATACATTAAAAAAAGTAATTAAAAAACATAAATAAAATAACTCAAAATTTTAACACAATCAATAATTTTGCCCTGTGTGGTGCCCCTCCTAACCAGACACTGCCGCTGTCTAATCTAGGTGGGGGAAGAAGGAGCGCAGTGTTGCCACTGTTAGGTCTTCTTCAAAACTTTTAAGGATGAAAAACAGCAAAACAAGGGGACAGCTTTGAGGTACAAAAGGAAAAATGTACTCGAAGCAGAGGTTGTCTGTTTATTTACATACAATTCCATGGAAATTCACCCCCACCCCAGCATTTTGGTCAAAAATATTTTTGTTTTTGGCTAAAAAGATTAATTTAACTGGCAATACAGTTTCTTTTTGTATCTTTAAATCTTCAACAACGAAGAAGTGAAGATTAAAAATATATATATTGAAAAAAGCTCGCTGTCCCCACTTTTAATGTAAACATGCCTAGGGTAGCACAAGGGTTACAAGGCTAAGAAGAATTGTTTTCTTAAATGTTGGATGGACTCTGATCTGTATTGGATCCTTTTTTGAATTAAATGTTGTGCAGCAGCAATGATGTCACACTTATCCCACGGCTGACACAAGAATTAGGACCCAACAATACAACTGCTACACACCATGACATTTCTATTGTGACAAATTCAGTTCACTCTGGAACTATGCAGGAAAACCCAGTCTTTTCCACGTCTTGTGGAAATCAGCAAGCTGGATTTATTGCTACCTCCCACAAGAACAAACTCATGTTGACATTATTTACTGTTATTTAAATGACAGTAATGAATTCCCTCACAGATTGTAATGTTGCATTATGAAATACCAGACAATTATAACCATTACATTCAATTCAGACAAAACACAGTGGCGCAATCGCGAACCCCACAACATTCTGCTCCCTTCTTGCCACCAGATGTGAAGCAAATGAGCGAAGGAGCGAGTGACTCATGAGCCAGACGGTCTACTGGATTGGGCTTCATTCTGAGTGACTGTTCACAAGGCATTTGGCATAAGCTCCTTAACCGGGGGATTTACCAAATCTCAAAAGAGACCATGTGTGCTGCTTCAGATTCTATTTCTTCATGAAATAAAGTAAAAGTGAGGAGATTGTTTCAAAAAAGAAAGCAAAATAAAGCCAAATGGTTAATCAAGCGGCAGGGAATGAAAAGAAACTCACAAACATGCAGGCTAAGCAAGTAGACAAAAACCCAGACTTTAAGTCCACATTTATTACCTGCTAATGCAGCAGGGCTGCAAGCTGGATTCACTTTATAGACCGAGAAACACATACACACATGTCCTCTCACACAAACAACCCAACACACCCACATTCCATCTGCTGCGTGTCACGAAAAGTATGACGAACTGACTGTGGTCACATGACAGACAAATATCACATTTTAATAAGCTGAAAGTCAGGGGTGTCGTAAATCATGTCGGGATGGCAGGTGGCGTTTGACACCTCGGTATGACTCTGGGCCAAAAACTCTGAAGGAATAAGCTCAACCAGTTGAACAATCTAGAGTAACATCTGAAAAGCCACAAAATGAAAAACAAATACTCAGAGATTGAGTAAGTAAAGTAGATATCAGTGAGCATTAGGTAAGTAGTTTTATTATGACTCTATTATAGCTGCTTAGTTGTTTATTTTTCTTTTGGTTTAAGAGTATAACAAGACATTCCACTGAACACTTTCCAATAAACAGCTGGAAGCATTGGTGAATCTAAAGCTACACTTATCACCTGTGAATCTAAAACTAAAATCTCAAGTTTTACTTCAATAACTGCAGATCATTTCAGGATTTTTTTTTGTATTGGACAACTGTATATTCATCCTTGATTCTGCAAAAGCAATCAAANNAAAAAAAAAAAAAAAAAAAAAAAAAAGGCAGAATCTGAATTCTTCCCCGATCCCTACAGCTTCTTCCTACCAAAATAGTTTAAGGGCTAATCCTCGCTGCAGAGGGACGCCCAGTCCACCGCTGTGAGGGTGTTCCGTGTCGCATTGTGCCGCGGAGGAGAAGCGCTTTTCTTCACATGAATGTGTTCTGAAGTACAGAAGTTTACATTTAAAGTCAGAAATGACTTTTTGGTTAACCGTGACCTTTTTAAAGTTATAAAACCAATGGTATTATGTTTTTCCTAGAGCTAGTAGTTCCACGCTAACGTAGCTGACGGCGACTATTGTTGCACTGAGCGGGAGTAATGTCCGAATTTGAATATATAGAGGGAGAAGCCGTAGGGAAAGAATTCGGATTCAGCCGAAAAGTCTTCCTTGTAGTGTCAGCCAAAACACAAAATAACTTACTGGACCACAAATGACCTTCATATTCACGTAAATTCACGTGTTTTATGCCAAAGATGCATGCTGATGTTTGCCAGGACTGTCGGCGCCATTCCTCTAAAGAATAAATGAGGCAACATGTTAGTAATTGCCATGATTGTCAAAAGAAGCTGCCCTGTGATGAACTGGCAACAGTAGTTGTGATAGGCTCCAGCAGCCCAGTAATACCGAAAAGGATTTAGAAAATAGATGGATGGAATTAAATATAACTTTAACAACTCTAAAAATGAAAGTCTTTTATTTTTACATTTTTGCTCAATTATGATATTTAATTCTGCTGTAAAGTTGTTCATTTAAGCACAAGGACATTTTATATCAAGAGTCATGCAGCCATTAGAGGAATTTTAGCATCTGGATTTTATGTTGCCTTTTATTTTGCTGGATTCAAGTCATCGACCATAAGAGTAAAATATCTGCTTCATCAGAAAAGACAGACTTTATTGGAAAATGAAGTTTCCATCCCAGATAATATGACTTTTTGGTAACAGACTCTTTTTCTCTATTTAGGAAATGTTTTTATATCAATTCTTATTCCAGAATTTAGTTTTACCAGTGCTTATGCTTTTTGATGCTGTTCATTACTTATAAAATGCAAGTTCCATGTCATGTCAGCAAGAACGCAAAAAAATGCAAATGTAAGTGGAGGAATTTGCTTGTGCATGCATGTGTGTGTGTGAGAGGCTAAGTACACCTCAGGGAAAGAGGGTTTCAAGTCCTTTTAAATAAATAAACAAACACATAAAAAAGCCAATCAATAGAAGGAGCCTGATCTGGCACACTGGGCCCGTCTTTGGCCTCTCACTTCATCAGTGAGGGGGGAAAGAAAAAAGCAGAGTAAGAAGGTAGGGTTTCATCTCTCTTGGTGGCTGAGAAGTGCTGCTTGGTGGAGGATCGGGTCTGCTCTCCCGATTACTCAAGAAACAATACCATATGCTATCCCCGTTGAAGCAAGCACACTCACACACCTGTCTCTATCCTCCCCGGAGGCTCACTTCACACAAATCACATGCCTATCCAACTTGAACCTTTTATGGAACTGTTCTCAGAGCATTTCCACTAAACTCTGTCCCAGCCGTGAGGCTCTGCAGTTGCATGCACCGAGCAGCAGTAAAACCCACTCTTCAGCTTTTCCATCTCGGCGCTGTGCAAACTAGCATGAGTGTGCGTGTGCACTCGCTGAGGAATCGCACCTGATAGATTGTGGATGCCAACAGCAGCACGGAGCATATCTGTGTGAATGTTTAGACAAGACAAACCAAGGGGATAGGCCTGAGCCTCTGCACATCGCCCCGGAGCCAATCTTGTTGCCGCCGGCCCTGATTCCAATCAGCTGGCGCAGCCCGCCAAATCCCTGCACAAGTCAGTAATTTCCCTGATCTGACAAATTATGCTTTGTCAGATCAGGGGGCGGCTCAAAGCGCGCTGGAAACCATTCAAGTGAGCAATTCTTCTCAGAAACTCTGAACATTTACATGGAGGAGCAGAGTTTTTTCTTTTTTTTTTCCTCTGCCACCTACTTTGTTCGTGCTTTACCAAAAAAAGTGACAACATCCAGAAGGCAGATTTTTTTTTTTTTTTTGCATTTAGAAACAGGGTTCCCTTCTTCAAACTCAGAGGGATAAGACCTCACACCACTGACTGTATTTGAAAAGTGGACTGAGTGACCCCTCCCCCCTCAGGTTTCAAATTGGAAGTACCCGCCGGCTCCAAGAAGCCAAAGTCCTATAGACTTCTATTAAGAAATAAACAACTATTACTCAGTCATTATAATTGTCAAAAAACTATTCCTGCTCAAGTACCTTTTTTCAAACTATATATTTTTTTGGCCAATCAGATGCCTCGATAAAAGTGTGTGGTTCCATGTCGAACATGACAGATTCTTGTAAGCTCAAATTCAAGGGTGGTAGAAGGTGTGGACTTCCAACACTCAGTTCTGATTGACGAGAGTGGCTACCATAGAAATCTTGACTCAGACAGTCGAACCAATCACTGGTTACTTTCTTTTTCTGGCTCCAAAATGGCAACATCCATACTGCAAAAAAAATGGCGACTGCATTGGCTTCATTTTATTGAAGCCGGAACTCATTTTTTCATGCATAGTCAATGCTTGACATGTGAGGTACTCACCACTGATACAAATGTGTTTACTACCAACACCATGAAAAAAAATGAACCTCTTATATCCCATAATATTGTTCTGATAACAAAATCCAAGTCCACTTCTAATAAACTAGTAAAGATGAAGTTCAGCGAGAGTACGGTAAATCAGATGGAAATCAAACGCTGAGGAACCAAAATCGTGGCTTCATCACTCAGTCAGCAACTTCCTGTTTACATGGCCCATCCACTGTGTTCAGAACCATGTAAACACCCCAATTGAAAACTACGGCGTACATCCATCAACATCCTCACAGTTACTATGTGAATGTACAGAAAATATGGTTATAATTATTACTAAACTCATTTGTTACATGCAGTCAGTCGCAGCGCCTGAGCGAGTTAAAACCCCAGTTTGCTCTGTCACAGTCACTGATAGATGACATCCATGCCAGAGTGCATATTAGCCCGTGAATGGTGATGTGTTGTGATACAGGATGCCCCGAGGGTCAACCAATTAGCTGCTGACAGGAAGAAAGATGTATGGCTGCCCGATGTGTCTGAAGTTGGGAGCGAGACGTGGGAGAACGGACAGAGAAAACATGCTGGTGCTGAGGGCCAAACGCGCAAAACTGGAGGCTTGATGAGGGTACTCAGCATCGGTCCAATCCTCTGAAAAATGACCCGCAGCCTCCGGGATTCTAGTGGTTGTCTCTTGAATCAAAACTGAAAATTTTTCTTCACCGCACACCGCCAGACACACAGAAAAGAATCAAATTCTGGAAGAATCAGAAAATAAACAGGCTGGTGTTGTTGCAGATTACCAATAACAGCCTGCAGGCCAGTTCAATTCTTTATTTTCCTGCTCCTCAATCACACACACATGAGAGAGTAGCTTATCAGTGGAGAACTAGATAAGCAATCAACAGCCCAGCTGGAAAGTAGAAGATCAACAGATCCATTGGCAGCGAATGCAATCTGGACCAAACACAGGCTAATAGATGACTCCATCAAACAAGACCATGTATGGACCTGATCAATCCACGAGAGCGCTGGAATGACCACAGAAACACATGAAACAGAGCTATCGTTAATGAAAACAACATGACTGAGTTGTGAAATGAGACGTCTGAATGGTTTATCTGAACCACAAAGCCAAAAAATCCAAACATATTCACTCTAAAATTATTCCAAAAATACTCTCGATAAACACGATTCACACATTGAATTACTTCAATTTCCAAACTGCAAGGTGACCTAATTCTTCAATTTTGTTCAGAGAAAGGCCAGCTAGCCAACCAAACGTTAGTGGCTTTTATTAAGTGTTTAATAGACAAGTAAATCTGAAACTTTTTTTTTTTTTTTTTTTTACAAAACTCAGATTGTTCATCCATATATCCATTACTCTTCTTCCACTCATCCAGGACCGGGTCGAGGGGGCAGCAGTCTAAGCAAAGATGCCCAGACTTCCCTCTCTCTGGCCCCTTCCTCCAGCTCCTCTGAGGGGACCCCAAGGCGTTCCCAGGCCAGCCGAGAAACATAGTCTTCTAAACTGCTTTTTCAAGCAAACAAGCTCAATTTGTGTATTGTCATTAAGTTATTTGTGATCAAGCTATTCTGCAAGCTTCCTAATCTGGATTCACATTTTGTTTATTAGCCTTTCTTAGAATTCATTTTTTATTAAATCAGATGTTTACCATCAAAGTTCAATTTGCCTAATTTTAAAAGCTTGTGGAGGACCATTCACTAAGCTAACCAATCTCAAATCACTGTTGTTGTATTTTAATAGACTTCAAAAGCCACAGAGGACAACATTTCTCAGAGTTTCACTTGAATGTGGATCCAGCTTGGATAGAATCTCAGATTCCAGTCTTTGTCTGCAGCCAGTGGCTCTCATACTGCTGCCATTTTTGAATTTCAGGTAATACATCAGAAACAGTTCAGTCTGAGACATAGCCAACCATTTTGCTCAGTTTATAGGGCCAATGTTTTCAAAGTGTTCAAAATGCTGGGGAGATACAAGTATCCTTCAAGAAACATAGATGCCCTACAAACATTTTAGATTTGGAGCAACAAAGAGGGGAAGGGGTCACATTAGTGAGATTAAAACAGATGTCCTGTTTGTTTACACATAATGAAGATTACGATAAATTTATTTTTTTTTCTCCACAATCTTAAAATTAAACCACCTTACCGACACATTAAGTTACTCTGCTGGGGAACACAGCACACAGTAAAGGCAGACAGGTGTTGAACCACGAATTGGTTTGAACTCCTAACCTCTGCTGGGGTTGGCCGAGGTAAACGCGCATCATGTGGGTGACACTTTAGATTTTCCTTTTCCGCCGAACATTAAGCAGTGACATCTCAGTGTGACCCCTGACACTCAGGTGCTTTGCTCCAGATGTTTTGGGGGGCTGTAAGCGCTGCTGCCTGCTCAGTGGTGGCTGCGGCTGGAAACGGGGTGCAAGCGTGAGGCTGGACGGGCCGGGGAGTGGAGGGGAGCAGGTGTTGCTTCTGGAAAGCTTCACCTGACTATCGCAGTATGAAAGCACATGCACGAGAAAAGCTGGTGGCAATAAGACTGAAAAATGTCTGGAAGTCTTTGATGTAAATTCCTGGAGCAACGAATCTCCTGGTGGATCATATTTTACACATGAGTTTACATAAAGCCAAAGACGTTTAAAAAAAAAAAAAGTATTTAAAAAGAAGTGAAATAAGGAGGTAAGCTGTTCTCATGACAGAGAAGTGGTGTCATAAATACAGCTGAGGTTAACCTATAATTACAGGGTGCTTCCTTAAGTCTTACGACTTCTCCGTGGCAGTGATTTGTCTTCTTTCTCCGCCCACAACTCTATCCTTTCTCTCCAGGATAAATGAAAATTATACCTTCCTGCTATTTATTGGACCAGAACAAATGTAAACTTCTGTCAGAGATTGACTTTTAACAAAGTGACTTCATAATACTGAATAAAATGGATGTTAGAGTAATTAGCCAATTATGGATTATGATGTTTTGCAGCTTTATATCAACTTAGCTCGAGGGGAGCTGGTAATTATTACAAACTGCATAAGTATTACATAACTGAATGATGAAAAATGCTTCCCCTTTGATCACATATAATGATTTTATGTTAGACTACTTGACAATTGTTTAACCTCCAACTCTCAGTCTTTTGACAGATCTGAGACTTTATTATTAGAAACACATGGAAGAAACTTAATGTTTTCTGCAGCAAACAGGCATAAAGTTAAAGGAGGAAACCAGAAATTAACAACCTTGCTGTAGTCATGCTGGCAGTGGCCACAAAAACACAAGTAAGAGGACAGAGACAAAAAAAAAATAAAAAATAAAAACTGTATTTTTCCTGGAAAAATATCTGGTAGGATGTCCCAATGATAAGTTTTCCAAATCCTACAAATACAGACAATCTTTGAGTTATAGCTTTAATGTCAGATTTTTAAGCAAACCAAAGAGCCCCGCAAAGAAAAACATCCTTAACATAAGTGGTGTGATCCATGGGTCTCAGTAGCACCAGTTTCCAATGCATTAAATCGAACAAGGAAGGACTGAAAACCCCTAACTGCCTTCCCCCCAGTGTAAGAGCACAGACAGCAAAAAGCCCAAATGGAAGGCTGACAGCATGCCAGCTGACTCCTTAACCCCCTCCGACTGCAGAACTCATCAACACTACCACATGTTGTTCTTAGGAAGGTTGTTGAGGGCTATTCATATTTGCTTCTGATACTCAGTTGCCAAAAGTGGACCTCAGAGGAACCTAGATGTATGAGGGGGCAGCCATACGCTAGACTCATGCCAACATGCATGAAGGATAAGCTACAGAAGAGGGAAAACGTGAAGATTTGATTGCATTCACACAACTCCACTGATGGGGAGCAGAGCTCCATTCATCTGTCATCTGCAGCAGAAGCAAAACCATTAATCCAAGGAGTGACGTGTGTGATAAAGTGATAGGACTCAACCAGGGATGAAGGTCGAGCTTAGGAGGGTCATCACTCTTCTAACAAGGGTCGGCTCGACCTGCAAACAAGCACCATTCAAAACAGATAACCCATAACTCAGAGAGGCAGACAGAGAGGAAACAAGTCTTCAAACTTCCATCATAGACAGACACATCCAGCTCAGACTGCTTTACCACCAAAGCTTATTTAAATTCAATTCATCTGTCAAATACCTTCCATTATTCAAATTTTAAATATTTGCAGTAACATGCATTAACATTTTTCTTTTCTTTGCAAGCAACCGTACAGGTAAAACCAAAATCACTTGAGTTAACCCTTTCACGTATCGGTCACTCTGTCACAACGTATCATTTAACCCTTGTGCTATGTTATGGGGTCCAGATGACCCCACCCTTATATCAATGTGTGATTCCTCCCATGACAAAGGTGGACATAGGTGGACAGGATTTTATGTCTGCCATTGACACCAGTGAAGATTAAAAAAAATCCTTGAAAAACAGAGTTCAGCGTGCTGTCTTTTGGGATCCAGATGACCCCACTTTCAATGTAAACATGCCTAGGATAGGACGAGGATTAATCTAGAACTATTAAATTTAGTATCACCTTGAATGGAAAGACACAGAAGAATTTTTGCTATATAATTCCAAATAAATTTAGACATGGAGGGTTTAAATTTCTACAACTGTGTCTTAAATTGTACTAGTAGGCTGGATTTGCAGTAAATGTGTTAAACAGTATGCATAAGACTAAGAGACAAGAGATACAACACCAGGAAACCAAACACTAACCTAAATATGACTTTCCTGCACCACAGATGCAACAGCCCAGTCTAGTAAGATCTAAACTAATGATGGTTTCATGTTTATGCATAATGTTGTTCCATCTGAACCTCCATTACATCATGTCTGGATTGGTGAGACTCATCTCACCATTTTGCCCCAAAAATCTCAGATTTTATTTCTTTGTCATTAGTTCCATTAGCATAATTACATCAGGGATCAGCTCTGAGCCCCTTCCTGTTTGCCATAGTGACGGACAGGCTGACAGATGAGGTTACACAGGAATCACCATGGACTATGATGTTTGTAGATGATGTTGTGATTTGTAGCGACAGTAGAGAACAGGTGGAGGAGAAGCTAGAACAGGGGTAGGGAACCCTGGTCCTGGAGAGCCACCTTCCTGCATGTTTTCCAATATACCCTGTTCTGGCATGTTCTTATTGGCTGGACACACCTGAACCAGGTAATTGTCATGAGTCCCTACTCCTGAATGATTACCTGGTTCAGGTTTGTCCAGCCAATAAGAACATGACAGAACAGGGTATATTGGAAAACATGCAGGAAGGCGGCTCTCAAGGACCAGGGTTCCCTACCCCTGAGCTAGAAGAATAGGAAAGGAGAGGAATGAAGGTTAGCCACAGCAAGACAGAGTACATGTCTGAATGAGAGGGACCCAAGTGGAAGAGTGAGGTTTAGAGGGAGAGGAGATAAGGAAGGTGGAGGACTTTAAATATCTAGGGTCAACTGTTCAGAGGCATGGAGAGTGTGAAATGAGTCCATCAGAGGGACAGCACATGTTTGAGGTTTTTGAAGATGGTTCAGACATGTCCAGAGGAGAGACAGAGAATATATTTGAAGAAGGATTCTGAGTCTAGTTTATGGGTGCTGTTAAGGAGACACGAAGGTAGCTAGTGTTGAAGTAGAAGATGAAGAAGACAGGGTTAGATGGAGGAAGCTGACTGACTGTAGCAAAAAGCCAAAAGAGACTAGAAGGTTTCTGCATCTTATAGCGCACTCACTCCAGAACACAATTTTCCTGAGGAGTGGGTCAAAGCTTTACTAGCTCAGTGACTAAGTGGTAAAGTGTCCACCCTGAGGGTGTTTGATAATGGGTTCAAATATTGAAGACTATAAAAAATTAGACCTTACCTATCCATATGCTAATTCGGAATAAATGGTTATATTGAAACCAAACTGTTTCCAAGCATGTTGACCAGTGCTCAACTATACCTCTGGGGTATTGGCTCAATGCAAAGATTCTACAGTCATTGGCGGTGACTCTAAATTGTCCCTTAGGATTAAGCACCTGTTGTCTGCAATATGAACTTATGATGGACTGGTGATCTCTCCTAAATCCAACCTGACATGTCTTATGAAAGTTGGGATAGACTTCAGCGCCGCTCTTTATCCTACTCTAAAAGTACTAAAAACAAAAAAGACATTGCTAGGGCATGTCATGGACTTTCCCCCAAAGAAGCAGCTTTTAAGGTGATTTGATTTCACTCTCTAACCTAAAATATTAAAGCAAACTGAACCAATGAAGTAAGTCAGCCAGTGAACGCATCCTTGGACCAGTATGATGGTCCATCCTTTTCCTAAGGAATAACAACCTACAAAGTCTATTATCTACAACAACTTGCAGGTTCTCTTTTCTTTTTTTTATTTTGGGAGGGGGGAAGGTAGTATGCAGTTAGTAGTCTTACTGAGGAACACAATGACCTCTGACTGAATAGTAGGGGTGTAAGAATATATCGATTTAGTGAAATATCGCAATACTTCATTAGGCGATACTTGTATCGATAAAATGCAGCCAAGACAATATATTCATCCTGTCACACTGCTTAATCCCACTAAAACGTTTCTGGAAAGCATCTGTTCAAGCACTCGAAGCGTTATAAAACTTCATTGCACTGGTAGAAACAAAGCACTTTATTTTCTCAATCACACATATGAAACATTACTGGTTAAGACACATTTAATCTTCCTATGTCGAAAAATTTTTAGTCGAGTGAAAAAGTCGAGTGTTTAAAAATATTTCCTAAATTACTCAAAAAAAAGCACTTTGAATTTGCTTGGCTAAAAGCAACTTGTTCATAGGATACAGTTCCAGTGTTTAATGCTCTGATTATTGATAAAACTTAATTAAAACATATATTATAAAGCGTTATTTATCTAAAAGGTGCATAAATAATCAGAAGTTTTTAATAAATCATAATAAATGAAATATTGTCTCTGGTGTTGTCTTGTGAAATATTGTGATACTTATTGTACTGTGATGTGTATGTAATGTAGTGCCAGACTTTTGCCAATACACATCCCTACTGAATAGTAAACTGCAAACACCCCAAAATCCTTTCAAAACTCTGAACTATAGATGTTAAACCAATTGAACCCAACACTGTTACAGATTAACAGCTCATTTTGTGCATTTGACAGCTCAGACTAAGGTGCAACGCAGTCAGATTACCATCGTGAAATGTTACAAACGTGTGTTAAAGAAGTCATTCAGGCACAGCTCTAAGATGTCAGGCGCTGTTCGATTAATGGAAAGCAGTGCACATCTGAAAGAGGTTTTATTCCATGAGTGTTGAAATACAAACACACCCAAAAATTGGAAAGGAGCTAAATTAGAGCAAAACCAAACAAGAAAAAGGCTCACTCAAATATATAAACACCGTCATAAGCTAGCTGTAAGGCGTCACGTTTCTTTTCAGCCAACAGTTTGACATTTTCCATGGTGAAGCATTTCTAACACTTTCCATTCTATCTAATCCAGTTGTGATAAGTATTTCAAGGTGCTGCAGTCGTTTAGAAGAGGGGGCTTCTTGGCCGTGTGAAGACGGCAGCAGCTGCTCGGAGAGGTCAACGATGCCTCTACATGTGTCATGCAGATCCCATCTTCAGCTTTACAGGAGAAAAACAAACTACCTTAACTTCTCCTGCACTTTTGCTCTGCCCCGTCCTCACATGAGGGTGTATAAGCATGCACTTCCATGGATCAGTGCACAGAGAAACAGGATATTAGAACAATTCTCCTCACCTCTTTTTTCATACTTGCATCAGAGGTTAAAAGTGAATACTTGATGGGGAAGAGAAGAAAGTAAGGTTGTACAAAGGTCAGCCTTAGTATCCCAACAGGCAAGGCCAAAAACTCATAAGTGTTCAATGACTGTAAACTTAATACATACAAAGATTTAAAACCTTGCTTTTAAGACATTCCAGATATTTTTACCAGGTTTAAGCTGTTTTAAGAGCTAGGATCTAGATATGAGGAAATTATTATTATTAAAAAAAAACCTTTTTACTCCATATTTTTGAGAACAGAAAACTTGATTTAAGGCTCAAAAAACTCAAATTGCGTTGTCACTTATGGTTTGTTGCTAAAGATTTTACTTTAAAGTTCAATAAATGTTGACAACTAAGACTGGCAATTATTTTGGAAATAAAAAATGTATTTTATAAGAATAAGCACTAGTTTTACATTTTATGAGGATTCATTGAGAGGACAAAATTGCAAGATTGTATTCTTATTTTGTTCGCATTTTGTTCTATGAGTCATTTCCACTTCTTACACTGGTTTTGTCACTAATAAAATTAACTACAACGAGATGAATAAAAACTCAAAAAATATGAAACATTTACTTAAAACTGACAAAAAAATGAAACATTCATTTTTAATCAATGTTATCCACCAGTTAACTGTTTTAGCTTTTTTTTTCACTTTTAGAACGCTTGTGTGGAACTTCTTTTTTCTAAGATTTCTTGCTAAGTAAAAATTACACACTGTATGCACGGGTAATTTTATTTTCTAGAGATTTTCTTCTTAAGACTAGTGTTCTTTTGCTATTTTTAGACCACCTTTTTCAGTAATGTCTTCAGTTATAGAAATAGAGGACTAAAGTAGAAGAAGAGAACTCTGGAAGATGGTGAGTGACTGAAACTTTTAAACTTTTAAAACAAATCATCAAAAAAGGTAAAATAACTGCACAATAAGATACAGGAAGCTTGTATCTGAGTGTATGCTGGTCTGTTTTCTACTCCCAACATCTTCACCTTTAGAGCCACTGACTGGAGCCAGATCCGTTCACCAGGGAACCACAAGGTGAAGTCAAACAGGTCATTTTGATTGTTCTTAACCATTTTTAGCAGCTCGTCTTTGACACCATGAACTGGGACAATGCAAAAATGAAAAGGACGGAAACAAAAAAAAATTGAACTTTTAGATGGAAATCAATATATGAGTGGAAATCACCATGACATAAGATAAAGGAGAACACGCCCACTTAGTACACTCTTCTCTCTGGACCAGTCAGGAGAACGGGGTCATACTCAACTAGTTTTACTGGCAGGCCACGCCCTCAAACAAACCGCTGATGGTGACACGTCACAACAGTCATAAAACCTCTGAAAAAGACTCCTGGTCACAATACAAACATGTCAGGGTAAATAAAAACATATTGAACTAATATTTTGTCTGTCAAGTCATCACTTCTAGAATGAAGAGGGTTGATGAGGGTTTTCTAATACTCCATAGGACTGTTTATCCCTCCAAATTGATTATCAAGATGTCTTTTTAATGTGTCCAATGCAAACCAATGGGTCACATGGCCACAAGGTTCATCCGTTTTATAGTCTATACTTGCAACCAATTACAAGCTGAGCATTAAAACGTCTCATGGGAGAACCAGAACAGGAATCAGGTAATGATTAGAGATGCAATATAAAAGAAGGAGCGATATGGCGGTGGGGGTGTCTCGACGAGGAGGTGTTTCATAAGCTCCGTGCTCTATATCCCAAATGTTGAAATGCACAGGCTGTAAGGGTTACTCGCTTCACTGGCTCAATTACTCTTCTCAAATATTTAGAGGGAAAAAAAAAGAAAAGCTTTAAATGAAGTGAGCCTTGTACTGTATGCATGAGAGAGCAGAAAGTATGAGATACACCATTTAGATATTGCTCCAGGTGCCTGAGCCAACACTGTCAGCTTCACTTACACCTGTCATTCCACAGCTCTCACACCACAGCATTACAAAAATTACTTCCTAATAAGCCATCTCAGACTCATTACTCAAACTCAAATTGCGGAGGTTCAGATCAAATTTGAGATCATCTTGCTGCACTTCAGATCAGGGAAAAAATAAAGGGCCTGCAGATAAAAAGCTCACTAACTGCTGTAGATGAATGTCACATCGTTGGATTGGTAGCAGTGGTGGTGATGGAGTAGAGCGGGAGAAGAGAGTAACCAGAGCGACCGCTGTTAATCTTTCCATGCCATCTAGTGGTGGAAGATGGTGCCATTCAGAAACAGAAAGCTGCAAAAGCTTAAAAATAGCATGTTGATTTAATAAAGTCTTGATTAGACTAGAGGAATCACCCTGCATGTTTAGAGACAATGAAAAACATTTTTAAAGCAAGACATCAGCAGCTTGTATGTGCAAAACATGGAAAGTTGCCTCTCAAAGTCCTGAGCAAAGTTGTGTTGATGTTAATTTAATAGGCTCCTTGCTTTTTTCCAAAGGAGAAAAAAGTCATTTGCCGTGCCGCAAATTTATTCACCCCAATCTGAATCTCATTGATTTCATGCTCTGTTTGGCTGGAACACAAAAGATGCCGACTCAGCAGAGAACTTGACAGTTTCTTTTAAGGAAAAGAGGGGGGACCAAAATGAAGATTAATGCAGTGCGAAAGGAAAAAAGAACTGAATGCCTATTAGTCAACAGGCTGGGAGCGAGTTTTGGATAAACACCTAAAGTGGCGAGCACTGCAGGCCCGTGCAGGTGAGGAGAACGACGCTGCAGCCGCACCCTGAGGAACTGAGAGGTCTCCCTCTCTGCTACCGTGACATCATTCCTACCAGAAATGCCTTGTGATGCGCGCTTAATGAATAAACGGCCGAGAAAAGACCCCAATTAGCAAGCCAGAAAGAAGGGGGGCACCGCGCCATGCCGCGCCATGCCACGCCGCCCCGCGTGGGCAAACTTATCTTGACAGGGTTTCTTGGCCGAAGCAGGTAGATCAGCGAATCGCAAAGAAGGCCCGGAGAAAATGAATTACCTTCCTGACACACGTCAAAGCCAATCACCACAAAGCATCCTTCGCCGTCCCCCCTCCACCCCAAATCCCCACTGCCACCGCTGCGTTTCATCTGCCGGTGTTAGTATGCACACAGGCCGTGCGCCAGCCTCCAAATGTATTCATTTATTCTGAGTCCCTCGGAGAAATCACAGCGTCTTGTTGTCCTTTTTTTTTTTTTTTCCTCGGCTGTCCAGATGGAATTTGCGTGAATAACATCAGTTTAGTGAGACAGAAAATAAGTACAGGCCAGCAAAGAAAAAGGCACTAGATTACAACCCCCCCACTTCAAAAAAAGAAAAGAAAAAATAAAACAAGTGTCACCTTCATACACTCCTTCCTCCCTGTTTGTCCTTTTCTTTTTCAGTTCTTTTGAAACCTGACAGTCGGGAGGGAGAAAGTCTCGCAAATATACAGAGCTCACAACAATTATTTAGCATTATGATGCGCTGCAGGTGCAATTAAACTGAACATCACGAATCAAACAGCAACTCTTTCATTAGAAAACGGTAAGCAGGTATCAAGGGACTGCGGCTCATTTACCTTTGCTTTGTTTTGCATTCATAATGCAATTAATTAATGTAATTGTTCAGATTAGTCTTTTAAAGGAAAAAAAGAAACACCCCTGAAAACAACTGACTGATATGAAAATGAATAAAAACAAATCAATAATTCTAATTTTAATAAAGCCCAGGAGAAATTAAGATGGTTTGAGTCCCAAAATCCATTTCACCTCTCATAAGAAAGGGTGAGTAGAAGTATTAGTTGTTTGCTTAAACCATTGAAATAGATTTTAACATGATTAACCTGAACTAAGATGAAGACTTTAGTGTAATCTGCATTAGAAGTGTTGAGTGTGGACAGAAGTCTTACCTCTCTGAGAACTGTGCTGCCATATCCTCTGTACAAGCCTCGAACGCCCTGCACATCAACAAAAACAAACAAACAAATCAACATACGTGTAGAAAGTCATGTATAAAGTCCTAACAACAGTGAAGGAGGTCAACTATGCATCTAAACATGGTTAGAGCTTCACTTCTGCTCGACTATCAGTCTTTTCTTCTTTGGCTGATAAGCTTTTCTTCTTATTGGAAATTTAGCACAAATGTAAGATATATATTTTCCTTAAGCAGAAATGATATAATATGTTTAAACTTAAAGTGTTTTTGTTTAAATGGTCACTTTTGACAAAGTCAAGGGTGCAGCTCAAACAAAAAGATTTAGATCATGCTTTCCCAGCAGGCCTTGCTGCAGTTAAAAAGTCAGACAATAAGTTATTACTTTTTAAGAAAAAAATGCCAAAATGTAGAAAAGTATAGTAACAGTAATGCACAATATATGACACTATGTTTCTGCATTTCATGTTGCAGATTCAAGTCTTTTGGCTTTAAAATACATGCAAAACAACCGCAGATTTATTTTATTTTAATAAATCACTTTAAATTAAAATATTATTCTTCTACATTCTCACAAAAGTGGCTGGATGGCTCATTTGGCTAGGTGTAGGACTGGATTTGCTTCCCTGAGCCAAAAAGAGAGTGGGTCCTCACGCTGCTACCTAACTGGGTGTCCCTTTGTCTTAAAAACACAGGATTGTGTCTGGAAAGTTGTAAAAACTCTGCTAAACCACCTGTGCAAATCAGTGAAAGCTGCCAGACGGGTTAAGCTGAAAGGTGAACAGCAACACCTTAAATTCTAACACTGAGATGTGACTAGGTTGAACACAAGGGTGTGTATTGGCAAGAGCCTGATGATACAATACATACAACACATGTTGTGATATATCCCAAGACTGCACAAGAACATTTTTTCATTTTTTTAAGAGTATGACTTAGAAAAAAACTGTACCTGAATATATAATAAAATGGTAACATTCTTTTTATTTTTGATTGACATTTAACCCAAGCTGGTTCAGCGAGATCCTGTTGTTGTTTTGGTTGCGGTGTAGAGCTGCTCAAAGAGGCTGAGTGTGCTGCAGCCGGAGGTTTAGGCGGGAGACAAAATTGAAGGACGCTCACACATAATCAATTAAATATCATAAAGGCAGCATTTTAAATCGACACAAGTATTGCCAAATGAAATATCACGATATATCTCCAAATCGAATTTTTTCTTCACCCTTAGTTGAACTTAACATGAGTATGCAAAAAAATGTGCTTCATTCCACTTAAAAACTAAAAAAAAATCCTGTGACCACATTATTAATAAAAACATGTGATTTATGAGTCAGTTTACTGTAAAGATGAAGACATGGTGATAAGATAAAGTTTTACGACGATGATGCTTTAAAGTTCTCATGTTCTGGTGGCTTTTTTTTCATGATAGTGGATATGAATGTGAATTTAAGATTTTAAAAAAAATGTGTTTCTTTATTCAAGTCGGGATGAATCAAGACCAAATTGCAAAATTCAATTTGTGACACAGCAATTGAATTGGCTAAGTTTCCCTGCTCTGCTCCATTCCGATGCATCTGGATCCATAAACATCTTTGCTTTCCACGTCGGATCTGACATCTGGCTCAAAACTGTATGGATAGCTCCAATATTTCTCACCATTTTCGTTGTACTGCTAATGTTAGGTTGGGGCTGTAGGTTGAGTGTAAACAAAAAGGTGATGGGATATCAGTGGAGGCTTACTTCTGTGCCAACAAAAGGCAACTCAGAGGCAAATTTCTAATGAATTCCTGCAGAAACTTTGTCCTAGAAAACAACACAGAATGAAGAATCATAATTAAAGACCACTGAGAATGCTTTAACAAAATGGATTGGATAGGGACTCCGTTTCTTGCTAGGAAGAGATCAAATTAAACTTCCAATAATGGTTTTCTTTAATAAAAATGGTTTTCTTTAATATAAGTTCATTTCAGTGTATTGTGACAACCTTTCCATCACAGCCGATGTTTTACTGATAGAATTGACATAACCAATCAAAAAGCACTGTGTTTATTGGAGTGCAGCGGCGATGTGGAAACTCTAAACCTTGAATACCTCTTCTCTGAGTGTAGCCAGCAGAATGCTGTAGGTGCTGGAGGAGGGCGAGGCCTGGGCTCTCTGTTTGACGACTTCTGTGGGCACCCGGATCAAACACGCCACCTACAAGAAAACACCACAAATTGGCTTTCTTTCCAGCTTTCTTTACATTTTGACACACGTTTGAATCGAATCAAAATCTGATGTTGGGGGGAAACACCGACCACCTTAGTGCCCTTTTGAGTTAACACCACAGCAGGTGGACCTCCTTTGGAACAGCATGATGGGAGCAATTACAGAGCCTGCAGGCTAATCCTGCTGGAGCTGTTGTGCATCTTTAACATGTTGATGAACAAATAGTTACACACGTGGCGGCGCAACAGTTGTCGTGTCTGCAGACGGGACTGGCGTGGGTCTGCTTCCAAAGAACACGCTGCTGTCAAGCCTGCTGATAGATTCAGACGTGCACGCACACCTCAGCGAGCGCGCTCCCTCCTCAAGTTCCAACCCATCCGGCGTGTGTCAACAAAAATATGGACTGCCAACAGCAAGTGAGGAGAGACATGAATATTTATGCCTCCTAAAAACAGACATGCAGGCAACTCCAGCCCACCTGGCGACTTGATTTCCCATTTATCCTGCATCAGTGTGGAAATACTGACGGATGGCGAGCAATCTCAGAGAGCAATTGGTGAGCAGCCCCCCCCCCGAGTCACATAGATGCCCCTGTGCAAGTGCCACCCTCACCAAGGCAACGGGGAGGGGCAGAAGGAGATTAAATGTGTCCCTCCTTTTGCTTCTGTTGCTGCTTCTCCATCCATTCTGATTTAGCATCAGGGCCCCGGCATACGGTTTTTGGGCAGGGAGGGAAGGAAGGAGGGAGGGGTGCCCCAACAGCTGTTGGCAGAGTGGTTTCAGATGGGCACTTGTCTGCTCCTCATGCTTCAAAAACAGAAACCTTCTGGGCATGAATATGCTTGTATGCAATACAACTCTAAAAAATCTTCTTATTTGGTTCATAACTCCACTTTGATTGTTGCATTCCTCTTTTTAATTCATTCTAAGCAGGTAAACCTCCATTTCTGTACTTTTGAGGAACCAAAGGAGCTTATTCAGAGGATTTATGTGCAGGACCTTCCTTTATTTTAAACCGTGATGCAACACTGCCATCAAGTGGTGAGAGCTGCACCTGCATGAGCTGCTCATCCAAGCCTGGGATCTCATCTGCCCTCTCATTTGGTGAAGTTAGCATATGTAATACACTGTGCATCCCATTTGGTCCAAACCAATTCTCTGAGAAGGAGCATAATAAGGCAGGAGAAATAAAAGGAGCTTTGACAAGTAATCAGTGACGCTGTCGCATAGGGAGCTTTCATTTGAGTTGGCCTCTCTTGCTCCTGCAGCAAGAACCAAGCCGGGACTACAACAAATAAATTACAGAAAACTTTCATTTGGAAGATATTTACCCAATAAAGTTTTTTAAGAAGTTTACAAAACATCGAAATCACTTTAATGAGGCAAAAACAAGTTTAAAGGCTAAGAATCTTTATGAAGAAAGAAATAATTCTAAAATATTTCCTTAGAGTTTGTCTTTGGTCTGACGATGGACTTAAATCCACTCATTCTACCATTCATCTTTATTTGCGAGCTCTTGAACTCATTAGGCTGATGCCTTTCACTTTCCTGTTGTCGTTAATCCAAATGACAGCCTGTTTTCAATTTCTAGTGCTGGCAAAGATGAGGTAAGAGTCCGCCGCTCGCTGACTGGCAGAGCGGCGGAAGGAGGGGGAAATTAGCGGGGACTCTCAGCGCATTAGTGGCATAGACAGCAAATCAATCTACTCTTCTTCTCCTTCATAGCCTTATTTATTTATTTTTATTAGTTTTTAAAACCGCTTGTGGCCATTGGGACAAAGTCAGCCAGAACCAGCACTGCCATCTGCCCGACACGCTGCAGCGAGACCCGATCAACATTCAAGGAAAGCCAACTTTCTGATGGGTCGCTACGGGTACCAGCAGAACCTCAAAGTCGACAAAGTGAGGATGCAGGAGACAAGAGAGGAAAAAAGGTCATGAGGAAAACGTGCTAAGATGAGGACACAGAGTTTCCCCCCACTCTGGAACAACAGCCAATAAATCACAGAGCGTGGAGCTGCTCAAAGACCATGCATGGATTATTCCTCAGTGCCAACTTAATTGGTTGGCCCCCTTTCTCCCCCTCCACCCAAAAAAACTCCTCCTCTGTGCTCCCTCCTTCTCTGCGTCCCCCTATCTTGTCATGTCACCCTGTATTTTGCCGAACATCCTCCTGCAGACATGCGGCGGTGAAGGAACGGGGGGGGTTGGATGCGAAAAAAAGCCACTGCCTGGCCTTGACAAATGAGCTTTCAGGCCAGACGTCGAGCGAATGGGAATGAAGATAAATCTGATCTAATGGCTAGATAACAGCCTGCTAGAGCCTGACAGACGCCATCAGCTTACACATTCTTTATAAGAGCGTCCCACAACAGCAGCAGCGGCACACCACAACACCTTTGAGGGAGGGTGGGAGGGGGGGTTCTCGCTGCCTGGCCGTCTGACTCGTCTGTCCTCTCCTTGTTGCTTTCCTTTGTGGGGAAACAGGTCAACAAGAAAATAGGAGCCAATCAAAAGCTCCCAAACACTCTGACTGCTGTTTTTTTGCTTTTTAATGATGGTCTGTGCGGCCAAAATATTACAATATTGTTTCATTATGAAATTCATGACGCCATATGGAGTAAGTCACCTCAACCTAACGGTTTATAATCTTCTCTACACAGGAATTTTGGACAATCTGCATCATCTCCAAGCTTTTAAAATAATCTGGCACACCATAATTTAACCACTTGTGAATAATCTGTATAGTTTGAACCAAATTTCTTCATAAAATAAAAATTATTATTGTCTATTCTTCATAAATGCATGCTTAGATGCTGCTTTGGGGAACAGATTTTAATCTGTCATGTCTATTTATAGATTTTTTTACAGCTTTATGTCCTGATGTTTTAGGATCATTTGTAAAAAAAAAAAAAAGAAAGAAAAAGATTAATCAATGAATTTATGATGACTTACAAACTCTAAATATTGAACTAAATCCTCTTTAAAGTTCAGGTGCATTTAAAAAAAAGGTAAACTTGTGTTCCAGGAAAGTCTATTTGACCGTGTAACTGGCTTTTTTTTACAGACAAGCTCACAAATCAAAATGACCTCTTGCCTTGGCTTAAATTTAGTTGAAATGTACAGTTTTGAAAATACATTTGCTTTTAAAATGTAGTATTTGGAGAGCAGAATATGTGAAAAAAATAAAGAAAAATGTTTTTTTAAGACTGAATAATTTCAAGCTAGCATCACAGTTGAGTTGTACATGCAAAACAAGTGTATTACAATTTGTCACTTTTTGAATATTTAACTGGATTTTAGCCTTGAAATTTTATCTTAGAATGAAGTTATAACATGTAGATTATGTAACTTATACTTATAATCTTTTTTTTCCATTTATTTTTTTTAATTAAACAAAGTTCAGTATTGGTGCAGTCCTACTTTGTGTATTTTTTGCATAGAAAAGTATACATTTTAGAATTCTTATATTTCTTTTGATTAAAACTTAATTTCTTTCTCTCCTTTGGTTAATTGTAGGAGTAAAGTACTGCTAAAATGTATCCAACATAAGATGAAAAAACTAAGTCAACATTTCTATTGTCCTTATCAGAAGTTCCAGAGGTTTTCTCCTCATCTGCTGTCTGTCAGTAAAGCTAAGCTTTAATGTTTTGTGAAATAAATGAAAAACAAAGCTGTGCATTCCATTCAGCTGAGAAATGCCAACAATTTCAAATGCAACTTGGTATAAACTTTTGGAGAGAAATAATTGCCACATTTGTGGGTGTTAATTCTGCTAAATCCTCTATAAGAATACACTTGTGATTATGGCTCTTCTCTATTGCAGTTAAAAGATTTGAACACAAGTAGCAGGATTGCATCATGGTGCAGGTGTTTGACCCTTCCATGCAACTGGGAGCAGCAGAGGGGCGAGTCTTTCATTGCTAAACCCCAAGATTAGGCTCTTTGAAGGAGGCGAATTCAGCTGCCAGCGGTGGGATGCCGCCCTGCTCCGCTCAGATCCACACTGGATTTATGCCTTTGATGTAGTCAAATCCAGGACGGGGTTACAGGGAGTTGCACCCTCTGCCTCACCTTTGACACCCGGCTGGCCTTTGCACCCCCCATACAAACTCTGAAACAAACTCATGTAGTTGTTTCACTCCTGTGGTATCTGTGCAAAATGATGCTAATGTGGTAGAAATGCGGTCTGAACCGGGTGTGGCTGAAAGGCTCGGATAAAGTCCCTTGATCATCTCCCCCGTGAGGAAACGAACACGCAAATCTTGTATAAATTGCATCCATTGAAAAGCCATGAATACTGAAAACCCAGAAGTCTGCCGCTTCCGTACCCCTTCGTGTGAATACCAGCGGTCATCGCGTGCTGGGGCGACTGGAGGAAAGACGGGCTGAGGAAATTGCACTGCTCCTTGTTGATTTCAAGCTTGAATTCCCCGGACTAAATTGGCAGAGTCTGGGGGTCTGAGCTGGGAAAGTAGATGAGTCAATAGGCGGTAATGAGATCTTATTTACCCAGCTGGTGGGGAAAATACTGCGAGGAAGCTCCCTTAACTCACCCAGCTGGACCCTGGAGGCCTACAGCCAAACTTCCCCCTCGATTCCCCGCTGCCCCACTGAAGAGCGGCCTGTGAAATTTAAAAGGCAGCCGCACTAACGCACAGCTCATTTGGGACAGGAAGTGGTGGGAAAGCAACAAGGGTAATAGGACGGAGGACAAAGCTGCCAAAGATGCGAGTCTGGGAATGAGCATCCCAAATAAAAACAGTTCACAAGTGCGAACAAGGGTGAAGGCCCACGTGACAGCAGTGAAAGATGGCGGCGTGCGGGGACTTACGACTTCTCCGAGGGAGGCGGCCAGCATGTGAGTGACAGGCGCCGCCTGTGGGGCTGCAGGTGCTCCACCGGCGCCCAGGAGGGACTTTGCGCACTCATAGGTGACAAAGAAAGCAGCGGCTGAAACCAAGCAGAACCACACTCATTTAAGGCCCATTAGACAACCAGCATAGAGCTATTAATATTCCTCAGTACCACTGACAGGTGTGTGAGCGTGAGAGGGTCTGTGCATTCAAAGGCTCAGATATTTAAGTATTTCATGAGGGGAGAAACTCAATACTCACAAGCTAAATGCATTCCAATTTAAGTTTCTAAAAAATGAATAAAAATTAGATTAGGTTTAGTTTTACCTGCTCAGCTGAATGACCTACTGACCTAAATGTCACTGCTTCTATAAAAAACTCTAAAATGAGCTCCATAAACGCCCTTCCTCACATTTCTACACTGACACTTTTTTGGTAGATGTTGATTTTATAAGTTATTAGTCTAAAAATAAAGTGGATAAACCAGATAAAAACTCAGTGGTTCAGTTGTAGCAACCATTTTCTAAGTTAAGTGGTTGAGTGATTACCTTTCCTAAATCAGAACTCCCCATTTCCACCAAAAAAAGAATGGTTAGCAGTTAACTTATATATGAAAAACACGGCATTATTCATCATGAAAACATGTTTACAGCAACCAATGAAAGCCGATTTTACAATTTCTTTCAACAAATAAAATTAGTTTTTGTGTGGAAAAATCCAGAATGAAGTAAAGTTAGTTTTGATATTTATGTAATTTCATCACTATATTTGATGTCACTAATCTACGATGATTGTTTATGAATCCACTGTGTTCTGATTATGAAAATGTAGATGGTTTATTAAATATATACACTTAGATTAAAAAAAAAAATTGGAAAAAAAATCCTCAAATGCAATGCATTGTGGTCCATATTCCCAAATCTAGTGAGCATCGATGCACAGTGGCTTTTTGGCAGAGAATTGTGGGAAATTTCTGGGGCACTCGATTTTGAAGGAATTTAGCCATTGCTTTACACTACTCTTGTACATTTGACCCTCTAAATATCTGTTTTATTTGTATGCCAGTAAAACCAAATGTTACATGTTTTTTTTGTGGAGTGGAGCAGTGAGTTTGTGCAAGTGTATTTTCCACACCTCAATAAAGCTCTTTATCAAACTACATTTTTGTCGTTTGCTCCTGTTTCACAGGGATTTGTATAAAAAATACTCAGAAATGCATTTTTCCACTTAATTTTATGTCCTCCATCTTAAAAAAATGCCATAAGAACGTGTTAAAGACACCAAAAACATTCAAACATGACATAAAACATTTTTATCTAAGCAGGTCTTGTGTGTTCTGTTTCGAGCACATCATCACCAACAGCTGCATGCATCACCAGAGCACAATCATGCACGGCAGTTGCCTATGAGCCTCCACCACCTCTAACAGCGTATTCCAGCGAGGGCGCCTTACCGTTGGGGAAGGAACCGACAGCAGCAGATGGGACCCCAGCGTAGATGCCCCTGAAGCCGCCAGCCTTGTAGAAGCCCTGCTGACTCTGCAGTCTGGTCTTAATGGTGTCCAGGGGGAAGAGGGTCAGATCCACACACATACCCGCACAGCCTCCTGCCTGAGTGCACAGTCAGTCATTTTGTGAGACACAGAATAGAAGCACTTGGTTAGTTAAGAAGTGCACTTTTGTCGTAAATACAAGGGAAACAAATAGTTTAAAGATCATCTAAATTGTAAATAATGCTTTACTGACAGACAAGATGTGTTTAAATTGAATAATTTCTTTATTTATTTTAGAAGCTGTTTGATGTAAGATTTATCACGTTTTGAAAAAAAAAAAACTCTACATTTGTTCAGTTTTAAGTAACTAATTCTGAGCTAGTTGTATGAATTGATATTTCATTTTTAAGGGGAAAAAATAGCAATTTAAAGCTGTGGTCAATTTGAAATTAAATAAATTGTGAATACAAATAAATCTATTCATTGTTTTGACTGCACTTGATATGATTAAGTAAATTTAGCAAACACTGTTGCTCAATAGTTTAGGAACCATTTTTTGATTTATTTTCTTTATATTTATATTTGAACTAAAGACATAATAAAAATGAATATCAAATCATCTAATTAGGCTGGTAAATTTTACAAGCAAGCAAAAAATGAGGACAGTTTTGTTTTGAAACCAGTTCTGGTTTGTGCTAGTTTGTTTATGTTGCAACGTCTTGACTTGAGGCCTATTGAACTACTTTATGCACTGCTGTAAATAAAAATAAAAATCCTCTATAAGAACTATTTTACTTAGAAATTAGGACCAAGCAACTGTTTCCTTAGTCAATATCATTTGAAGAATGTTTAGTCCTGGTAAAGGAGAAAATTATTTTAAAGTTGTTTTACAGTCTGCATGAGTACTAACTAGTGCTTCACTAAAACTTTCATCAAAATCGACGAGGTTTGAAGTAAGACGATATTTAGTAAGCTCGTGATCAAAGAGATTTTAGGTATTTTAAAGACAAGTAGATAAACAGAATAAATACATAACTCAAAGCGTAATTAAACTATGAATCTTTGAGGACATATACTGCACCAAGACATAACTACTGAACTGATCTTCTTAAAGCTAATCAGATTGAAGAAGAGCCCATGACATTTGAGATTAGACTTTTGTTTTTAAGGAGCCATCTTAAAGTTAAGATGACAGTCTCTAGAAGACTGAGAAGAAAAGTTGTGTGATCTACATCAAAACATAAAGAGATGCATTCAAGCTTTTGTTGTCCTGTTATGATAAGCAAATGCCATCTGATAAGTGTGAGAAACTACAGCTCAGCATCTCTATGTTTATGGAAGTTAAGGGATCCCATAAGATGTGAACACTTTCTCTTTAGAGGGCGGCTGTCTCCTCCTCCTGCTACCCTGAAGACACCAGACACCATGGCACTAATCTGTTGTCTGTCTACTGAAAATCCCAATTTGGCTTCACAAGAAAAAAAACTGTTTCTTTTCATGGTTTATTTGGAACCTAACCTTGTCATACCAGTTGTTTTCAATTAACAGAATAAAGTGTTTAAAAGCAAAAATTCCTTCCTAAACAACCCCCTGCAGTCTAACCATGAATTCCGCTAAAGACATTATGCAAACACTATAATCAATAGCAACTACAACACGACAACTTTCATGACATCATGAAAAAAATGTTTAAATGTCTATTTACTGCCGAATATCTATCTATGCACGCTAAAACATTTTACCACTAAGGAAGCTACGAACTCCCTTCTGTCCATGTCCCGCTTTTCTGGTCTTCCTCGGAGGTCGCGTACTCCTTAAATATGATATTTATGTCTGTTTCTCATCCAAACCAAACCAAAACATGCTTCTAAAGGACGCGGCCATCTTGGCGGAAGTACTTCCGTGTAACGTCATGACGAAAGCATTTGCGTCAATGACGGAAAGGAGGTTACGATTTAAGACAATTCTATATATATATATATATATATATATATTATGGAAGCCCAAACTGTTCATAATT
>NC_050516.1:17968006-18004287 GCF_002922805.2 Oryzias melastigma | reverse complement strand
TCGTTAACATTTGCAGATTGAAAGGGGCATTAAAAACAGTTTATACTATCATTTTTTTTATTTTACTTGGAGAAAAAATGGGTAACTCACAAGAAAGTAGGGAGAGGATGACAAGAATATATAATTTTAAGAATAGAAATTATATATAAATAAACACCTTTATTTTAAGATATTGAAAAATACCTAAGAGAACAATATTTTAAAGCTTGTTTTATTTTTTGTTTAAAAAAAGTCAACAAAAATATAATAATTTGATGTATTTTTTTCTTTTGGGTGAAAGCTTTCATGCATGAACTGAAATATAAAGATATAAATAAATAATATTAAAATAATTATATTTTGTAATATATTTTCTCACAGGATCACGAATGCAATCATATTGTTGTCTTTTATCTACAGGAGTTTAGGTTTTGGCTTTGTGCTTATTATTTTACTATATAGTTTTACATGAATACACCCTTTTTATGGGAGTTTTTGCAGTACTGAACATACGCTTAATATCCTGCATATTTTCTTATTCTCTCGGACAACCCCTCACAACCCCAACCTAAAATTACTGTTGTGAAAAAAAAGGGCGGTAATATTGACGCTATCCAGCTGTACAGTGTTAAGCCAGAAACTAGCTCAGACGAAGGACACTAACACACACATGGATCTATTCGTCTGGATGCTATAGAATGGAACGGAGCAGGGACCTTGTTGCTTTATTGTCACACTTTTTAAGCTATTTCCATTTGCTTTTTTTTGTCTAATCCTGATTCATAATGATTTTAATAAAGAATTACTCAGAAATGCAATTTTATGATTAATTTTATTTATACATGTCCTCCATCATCAGAAAAATGAGGGTCATATATATATATATATACATACAGACTGGGTAGCTTTATGTTGGGTGTTGAGACAGCCAATAAACAAAGCTACAGTATTTAAAATTGATAGCTGAACAAATTTGCTAGTAATAGATATTACATACAAAATGTACCTCTTTCTTTTTTTTACTAGCATCTTGTTTTAGTGGTTTGTGTGTGCTGAGTGTGTTTGTGTTCTGAGATGAGGACAATAACATCTAATCTAACACTATGATCTGTAAGGCCACAAAAATGCCAAAAATATAGAATAAAAGTTTTTCATGACCCAGCATCCTGTTTGCTGTCATTGCGTAACTTTTTGACCTTCCATTCTTGCGTCCCACCTCTGCGATGATACCTCAGAGTGAGCGTGCTCAGGTAAGCGGCTTCTTTTCCAGTTTGAGCTGGCTGGGTAATTTATGGGCTGCTGTCAGCCGGGCAGCATCTCCTAATAGGGAAGAGCAGGCAAGGGGACGCCACCTCTTTATTCTGCTCGGACCCAATGATGTCTGGGCTGAGTGCGCTCAGTTAGAAGCTCGCTACCCGCCATCCATCTTGCTGAAGCGGCTCTCTCAGGGATCCCAGCGTACGTAAGCCCCTGCTGGATCTGGACTGGGTGTGGAGATGGCAATTGAATCCCTTTCTGCTCTGCTCACAACACACCTGAAAGGATGATTGAATCTTGGTTTCTGCGAGTGTTGTTTAACCGTTTCAATCATACTTAGAGGTCATTCATTCTTGCTGACTCTTACTTCACAGCTCATCTCAAAGTCACAACTGGTTACACTACTTTAGTTCAATCAATACAGCTCATTAATTCCATACCATACTTGAAATTGATTTTTATTTTCCTTTGCATTGTTGCAAAGAAATGTGCAGTGTCTGCTGCTCTGTTATGCTATTTGTCACTTTGTCACTTTGTCCTTGTTTATTGGGATTTTTTTTCATTCATGCTTGAAATTCTGCAAGCTTTGTAGCCAAGCAGTCTAAACAAATCAAACAGAGCTATAAAAATACATTGAAACTGAACATAAGTGTTTCACAAAATTGTATTTGCAGTTCAAGACAGAAGTGAAGCCTCTGTCCTCACAGAGCACAGACTTTTCTGGAGGAATTCCAGATATTTTTCCTTTTAATTATAATTATAATGATTATTTTAATATTTAAGTTAGCGCGCAAAGGCTAACAAAGTGTGGAAAATGTGACAAATATACTGAGTACTCAAGTGATTCAGTACAGAGTGTAGTTATTAATTGAACTATTGGCATTTTTTTTTTTCGTTGACTAGGTGATTGCAAGGACCCCAAATCATTACTGTACCACCACCGTGCTTTGCAGTTGTATTAAGCTTCAATGAAATGCTTTTGCTTCCAGATGTTTTCCAGCACATTCAGGTGCATTATATTAAAAAACAAACACTAGAGCGAAAAGATTTTGCACAGTGGTGTATTGGTCGACCCCCTCACCACACAGCAAGAAGGCGCAGCTTAGAATCCCGGCTGGGACCTTTCTGTGTGGAGTTTGCATGTTCTGCCCGTGCATGTGCAGGTTTCACTCCTTAAACTCTGCCTTGTGACAGAGTGTCAACCTGTCCAGGGCGTGTCTCACCTTTGCTAGGATAGGCTCCAGCATCCAAGTGATCTGAAATGGATTCAACTGATATGGAATACAAAGATGATTGTTAGACTGATTACAGTTAAAGGGGAACCCCTCACAACGTTCCTTCCTGAACCAACATGGTTCATAACCTTCTGATGAAAGGTTTGCGTTTTGCATCTGAATTTATCCACACAAGCGAATGCAAAATCCAGAAGACTGAGAGTAGGAGTTACACCTTTGTGGAGGTTAATGAGAGGCACCCAGAGTCTTTGCAGATTTGCAGGGAGCACGATTGATCTTGACCCACTCAGAGTATGATCTCAGAGATAAAAGGGTGGAGACGAGAGGGGAACTTATTAACTGTCAGCCACAAGTCAGCAAAGGGCAATACTAGCCCGCAGGCTGCCTTTGAAAAGCTGAAGAGGAAAAGCACAGAAGATTAAGCCACAAGGTGGGGAGAGGGAGAAATGCAAGCAGCTGTAAGGTTTATTGTAATAACAAAGGGTTGACATCTCGTGGTTTCCCCCCTCTTTTGGAGACGTTCCGAGGATGACGGTCGGAGTGAACTTTGAGAGGAAAGGTTATGAGAGTCACACAGGTTAACGGAAAGGGCGTCAGTTTGCAGTTCCAGCTAAAGTTTTGATGAAGTTTTTTCGCAAATGCAAACATGACATACAGTTTGTATTTTAGCAGGATAAATTCATTTGAAATTCAAACTTGTTTCTTTAGAATACCTTTGCAGATCCAAAGTGTTCTCTTTTTTTATATATATATATGTATGTATTTAAAAAGGCGCCATCTGTATCTTGATATCCGTGTGTGAGCTCAGAGGAATGGAGTTTGACACTGACACTCTGCTTTTATTCATGAGACATGCTGGTCGAGCGGGGTGTTAAACTTCAGCCCAAACATAGTTGCTGCTTATTAGCAGAATAATATTTGCATCATTAGGCCGCTGCAACAGCAGGGCTAAGGGAAACGCGACTAAGTACCTTTCACGTTACTCTTTGTTTTTACTCCCAGGATGAAAGGCTACACGAGTCAGTGACAGGACAGAGGGGGTGAGGGTGCCCTGAATCAGGAGGGCAGGGAGGAGAGAGGATAAAGGAGAGGGAAAAAGGTTAGAAAGTAAAGTATAAAGGAGTATTCATTATAAATTCACTGAATCGACAAGCTGTCAGCCCGTGCCGCCGTCCGTGTTGCCTGCAAGCCTCGGCTGAACTATTGAGTCTTACGTCACAAAACGTTGCTCTCCTTTCCTCACCTTTGTTTGCAACCTGTATGCGCTCCAGGCTAACAGTTCTCTGCGCTGACCTCCTGAGAGCCTTGCAAAGCCATGTCATCATCCCGTCTTTACCTTCCGTTTTCTCCTTCATCCCTGCTGGGCCAAGAGTGAAATATGAGCCGCCTGTAGCATATTGATCCCACGCCAAGCTCCCGCCTAAAGATAGATATATCACAGACGAGGAGAAGCACTCCTCGTGGTTTCTGTGCCGCCGCAGCAATGCTGTCAATGGCTTCATTGGCCGCCATTGATGCCTGTGATCAATCTCACCAGGATGCACGCTCATAGATCTTGTGCTGGTCTTGTCATCGTGTCAGCGAGTGCAGGTGAGCTGAGTGGAGGTCTGTGACACAGGCTCGTCTGCAATGGCCTTCGATTGGTTGGGAGGTCTGATAATCACCACTGTGTTGCTGCTGTCCAGACGGTTCAAGTGAAGCATCGTCTGTCAGCAGCTTGTTTAAACAGTGAAAATAAATGGCTTAAAGTCCCACTCCAATCATCTTTTGATCTGATGTAAAAGTGTTTACAGAGGTCTTTCAATTATGATGATGCCGTTTTTAAGCAGATTTTAAAAAACAAAATAGTTTTCTAGGACATAGCTTTTGCAGATTGGCAGGAGTTCATCAGGAGTTTGCCTCTGAGTTGTGGGCGGGACTGTTGGCATGGACTAAGCATGCCCCCACTTCCCATCATCCCCTTGTTTAACTCTCTCCCGCTTGTTTACAGACCCTCACAGCTTAAATGTAGCTTTAATGATGTAACAAAAATGGTGAGCAATACAAGAGTTATCTAGTCTGAAGTTTTGAGCATAGACTTTAAAATCACTGGACAGCTTGACGACTCCACCTTTGTGTTCTAAATAGGAAGTACCTGCTGGTTCCAAGAAGCTCAAAATTCCAATGATCCTCTATTGAGAAATAGACAGTTATTTTGTCAAAATAATCATTCTTGCTCTGATGTATTCTTCTCAGAACTTACTTTCTAATCCTATTTTTTTTCATGATATTTTTTCTTTATCGCAAGTTAATCAAGTTAGAAACTGACCAATCAGATCCCTCAGTAAAAGCATGTGGTGCCCGCTGGCCCCGCCTCGAAAGTTTGATTGACAGCTTCTCCCCAGGAAGTCACAGAGACGGACTTGGCCTGATTTCACGAGAGCTGGGGGTCAGGCATTTTCTATGGGTGACGTCAACACCTCGCTCCATCCGTTGTTTTCTGCGGTCTAGGTCTATGGTTTTGAGCCGGATACCATCCAGTTTTGTCTGCAATCAGAACGTAAATGTGGTAACTTCAACATCACTGGTATAATCTTTTTGAACCTGCTTTTTTTGTCTGCTACTGATTCACAACAATTTAAATAAATAATAATTACTCATAAAGGCAATTTTGAGCTTAATTTTCTGTATATATGTCTTCCATCATAAGAAAAAGGCCACAAGAACATGTCCCATTCTGAAGTTGATGACTTTAGGGTTTTATGATTTAGAATGTGTTTGTTTCTGATTCTTTTCTGATTTTATTCGAGTTTATTTTTGTAACCTCTTTCTTTTTTTTTTCTTTCTCAAAAAGTCTTGCCTTTTGCCAAGCCACAGTTGTAAATAAGAATGCTGTTCTTAATCTGCCCTGCCTGGATAAATAAAATAAAATAAAACAGCATGAGCCAGCCATCAGAGGGCACCAGAGTGATCACCAAAAGAGACACACTTTGGGGTCAAATGGAGCCTGGAATGACCTTCGGAGAGAAGACTGAAGTGGACCAAACTGCCTGAAATAACCACACAGCTCCAACACCACCCTCTGGGAAAATACTACTTGTCCAAAAATAGGGGAAAAAAATAATTAGAAAAAAACCCAACAAGTTATAATATGCTAATGAGTACTTATGCCTCAATCTTGATTCTGTTGCCATTTGTATGACTAAAAAGGTACGTTTTTTTTTCTAATTCCTATAAGTTTAAATAAAATTAATGAATGATAACCTCTTGAAGCTAATTAATATAATGTGCATTTCTGTACAATATCCACATGTTACATTGGGTTTCTTTGACTAGATTGGGTACAAACTTAATAGTTTTCAATTGTTGCAGTCCTCCGAAGAAAATGAACATGCACATTTTTTTAACAATGAGGAATTCTGCTAAATAATATTCATCGTCTAACTAGTAAATTACCAAATTTTACATTCAAACAATTGATCAACACTGTTTTAAAGTTTGCATACTGCAAACATAATAAAATAAAACACATGGAAGGGAGAAAAGACCAAACTGGACCAACTCACTCCCCAAGAGGATGAAATGTTCAGATGAAGAGCGAGTAACAGCAGTCCTGTACTTCAGAAACATCTCATCTGTTGAGACCTGATGCAACAGATGGAGAACTCACTGCTTGTAGAAAATGGCGCCTGAGGTGTGAATGGGTTAAACTGCTTCTGCAGGGAGGATAAGAGCAAAATAAAAAAGAAGGGAAACTTCGCTTGTTGTGTCATTTATCTTTAATATTATGAATGTATCTTACACCTTAAAATAATCTTTTTACTTGAATAACAAATAGTTTTTGCTGTTGCATAAAATTACAGATCAGATCATGTCATTGTCCTTTTTCTGCATGGGAGTTGAAACAGCGAGAGACAGTGACATCTGCACAGCCGATGTGTGGCAGCGCTTCAGGCCGGTGCAGCACAGGGACCAGATGTGAACGAGTGGATTCCATCTTTTCCCTGGCAGTCGTGTCCTTCAGGTAGCAGCAGATGGATCAATAGCCCACCAGCCCCCCATCTCAGTCAGAATGAGAAGCTTGGATGGCCTGTTGTGTCACAGGGGTGTACAAAACTCTGCGCTCCAAGGATCGATTTCGAACATCAAATCAAAGGAGAATTGGATCATGTACATCATTTGAGCGTGTGGCCCTCTTTCCTTCTTCTAGCGAGTCAGAAAAGAAATATCTTCAATGAAGAAAAATCCGGACAGTCGTGCAGAACTGTGTGGACGTTTGACTTACGTATTTGTCCTCATTTGAACTGTGATTGTCCACATGAGTGCAGAAAATGTTCTCACTCTGCTGTGAAACTCATAAAAATGACTATAGAGGTGACATTTGAGCATTTGCAGGGGCCTCACTTGTCTTTGGAGATAATTTCCTCCTCCTGTTCTGCTGCAGATGATGATTATGACAGGAAAACACAATGTTACATCATATTTTGCAAATGATGACCTTTTAATGGCAAAAGGAGTGAGCACTCAGGGAAAAGCTAACCTTTACATTAGAATAACATCTGGACAGCCAGAGCGGCTTGAACTCTGGTATCACAGTGCCATCTAGTGGTCACATGATAAACTGACTGAGGCTTTGTTCTACTTGTTTTCAGACCAAATATTTGTCTGCAAGACATTAAAATTAGATATAGATACATAAAAAATTGGAAAGTAGATATATAACAAGCAGGAACGATGTCAAAATGTGTGAGCTTTTTTTCTTTTCTCTTGATGAAAGCTTCTCTCTAATCAATGACAGGAAAACTCCTCTGGGATCAATGTACTGGACTGTAAATAACCACCTCATGCTAATTTCCCCCTGCATCTGTGCAATACTTGGCTCCAATCGCATGCTGAGACTCTGCAACCTTAATTATTTGAACCAAATTAGAGATTTTTAATTGTATTTATTATGAATAATGGAGCATGCAGCAACACGATTTAGGAAATCTTGAATTTCCATCCGAAAAATACATTTTAGATGACATTTTTGGATTTTAAACTCACATGTTCTTTATAAAAAAGAATACTTCATGCTTTCACCTTTCTCTTCTCCTTCCTTCCTTACTTTACAGTAGTTTACAGATGATCAAGTTCTGATAAGCTCACCTACCATGCAGCATATAGTGAGAACAAAACTGTTTGATAACTTCCTCGTTGCAGAGCAATCACACTTTTTTTCATATTTTATTTCTTTTTCCCTTAAGCTAAGATGTGCCAAATCCTTTTTAAGATGATTGAGACATGAAGGTGCAAATGAATGAGTGAAATTTTTAACAGCAATGGATTTAATTTGAGAAAAAAAGTTTAATTTCTGTTTGCCTCCTCAAACTTTAGCTCTAAAGGTGCTGTTCTCTTGCAGCTGCTGCAGCAGCTCTTTCTTTATTTAAACACTTAAGATGGTACATCAAATATTTTCAAGTTTTAGAGTCATAGGGAAGCTGGTCTACTGAAAAAATCCACTTAACAAATTGTCTATGGAGCTGCTACAGGAAATATCCCAGATCTAAATTTTGTTTTTTGTGGTTTTGTACCTAAAACATTTTTGCAAAGCAGTTACTTTGAAGCAAAATCCACAAAAGCATCCAAATACCCTTTTTTATGTTCTTTTTTTATCTCTGAAAATACAAAATGTGATGCCAGAAAAATATTAAACATTTTTTCTTTCTTGTATCCAATTAAACAAAACTCAGATTTATTGTTTGACCTCCATCTGTTGAACCGTGCATGTGATTGCACAGCAGTGGCCATTATTAACTTAGCTAAACAAGACCTTACAGACTCTATTTGTAAGCATCACAAATCAGTGTTAATGACTTGGATGGCAAACATGGATAATTACACTTATACAGTTCATTTTGTACAATGTTTGTGTTTTTTTATGTATCCAGAGAGCCTCCAAGTGCATCTTCAACATCCTCTCATCTAAGAAAACTGCAGTCAGTTTATGTAAGTTTCCTCGTTCCCGCATGTTTGCAGGCTCACAAAAGTAATGTGGTGACAAGTTTAGTAGAGTTGTGTAATGGAAAAGGCTTCTGGGGATTCAATTTTATTCATTTTATTTAATTATTACAACATTAATCACTGCAACTGTGTCTCATATGCAAGTTGCTTTTACCTAAGAAAATTTAATCAAGAAATATATATTTTTTTTAAAGGGAACGGTTCAGATTGTCTGATTTCCACATCAAAATGTTTTTCAGTATAAGAAAAAAATAGAACAGAGGCTCAGTGTACTGTTCTGCCAATTTGAAGTCGGGAGTTTAGGCAGAAATCAAAAGTAAGTCGCTGAAGGACCCCCATAAAATAATTAATTATTCTCTTCTCAACAATTTAAATCAATGCAAGCGTCACCCAAACAAAATATCGTAATATACTGTATTACTGAGTTGATTTTTCCTTAGACCCCTAATCTTTAGTGATTGGTGATAGGTGAGGGCCTCGTAAGTGAGACTAAAAGTTTATAAAGTCACTGGATAAAAAGATGTTCCAATTATGAATTCTTACTGTCGGATCAGGAGCAGAGATGAGAAATTTTCACTGGTGAAACACAATTACAATGATGTTCTTTCACAATAAATAGTTCCTAATATCAAATTTAGCAATTTAGAAAGTTATCTGTTATATAAATCTTTTGAACTTTAAAAGAAATATTTGCTTTGAATTTTTTGCTTATAAACTCAAAATAATGAGGGAAAGTTTTTAAGAATCTTCAAAATTTGCATTGAATTTACTACCAAATACATGTTTTTGGGGGGTTATCTTTTGATTTTCACCTTTTTGCCACATTTATAGAAAACATTTCTTGGCATAAAATTATAATTGTCATCTCTTGCATTACAAAAGCAAAGATTGACCTCATCATAATGCTGCCTCCTCCATGTAAAATAACTGTCAAAGCCCTCTAGCTGTTTCTCCTTTTTTTTAATTTTCCCAACTAACCCAAACAAAAGCTAATAAGTTCTCAATAGAGAAAGAAGCAACCAATTGCTGGTTTTCCTTTAGACCAGGGGTGGGCAAACTACGGCCCAAGGCCCATATGCGGCCGGTCAAACCCTTTATTATGGCCCACCAAACTTGAATAAATTATATTAATAATCCTTTATAATGTTTTATTTTCCCTCTAATTGTAGTGTCTCCTAATAGATGATGCACAACAAACACACTGACCTTTGTTTAGATGCAGAAAGTTATTGTGTATACATGTGGTGTTGGAACTTTTGTTGGATTCCTGATGTTTAAGTGTGTTATCCAAGTCAGACAGTCATTTTGATTCAAAGACAACATGAACGCAGCATTTCTCTTAATTTGCATTTGTCCCTGAGGAACATCAACCCATTAGTGCAATTTCCACTAAAATGAGAACAAAAGCCATCATTTTTTAAATAAAAAAACATTTTTTTATGTCAATTTTCAACCAAAATTAAAGCACATTTTCACCCAGATTCCATGTTATTTCTTTTATGAGATGAATTATCTGATAAATTTTAGAACTCAATGTGGCCAATACGTCAAAAGTTTGCCCACCCCTGCTTTAGACTTACATGATAATAGACATATTTTCATGGCTACCTGGTTCCTCCATCTCCAGGTTCCTCTACTTACCCAGACACATCTGCTTATCCTCCCTAACTCACTGTACTAGATACCCTACGTTAGATTAAGGAGACAGGATAACACTTACAAAACTCTCAAAGTATTGCATGACTTGTGTTTCTTGCTCTAATTAGTTCACTTTGTTGGATTTTCCACAACCAGACTTGTATCTTTTTTCAGCTCTATTTTTTTAAACGTTATCTTTAAGGAGAAACCCACTTCATATAACTCCTAAAAATATAAGCAGCTGGATGGCTCAGTTGGCTGAGTGCAAGACTGGCGTTTAGGAAACCAGGATTCACTTTATAAGTGAGCTCAGATTTCGGTTTCCTTGTGCTGGTCCCTAGCCTGGATAAATCAGGGTTGTAACAGGAAGGGCATCCGGCGTAAAACTCTCTACCAATCTAAATGTGTGAATTGGTGCAAGCTGATTCGCTGTGGCAACCCCTGAAGGGATGTGCCGAAAGGTGAGCAAGGTTCTCAATAAATTATTAAAAGACGTCTGACTTCATATTCATCTCAAAACTGTGTGTTGTTAAACAAGTTTATGTTCTAAAAGAAAAGTTCCTATATTTGGATGATCAGATGTGCATGCAATCCTAAAACGGTGATCAGTGAGTTGTTGTACTCAAAAATACAAGTAGAGGGGGCAATAGCCCCACTGCAGTGGTGAGCTTTTCTTCATACTGTTTAGCATGTTTTTATGTGCTGATCAGGCATCACACATCAGTGTGCGGAAACAGAGATTATCAGGTGAAATGTTACAAATATGAACCTGTTAATGACTTGTTTATGTCAGTCTGTTTACCCCCTGAAGAAACACAAAGAAAAGAATTTTAGGTTTCTAAATGTTGATAGAATAGCCAATCAGAATCAAGGATTTGGAGCTTTCTGCTAAAATAAAAGCTTGTTATAAGAAAGAAGTCGTTGTCACGATCCCAAAGTTGACCTGTGCTCGAATGAAGTAAGAGGTCAACAAGGATTGCACAGAAAGTTTTATAAGAGGATTAAAAAAGGACCAAGTGAGAAGCAATACGAGGTGAGGCAAAAACAGAGATAAAATCCTTAGCTGTTGCTGCAGGAGGATAGTGAGCAGGAACGTTGACTTAAGAGCTGTGAACAGCCATTTTTCACACCGTGCCTCAAGCGAATGGAGTCAGATAATGACTGGTCTCTGCTTTCATCTTTGCTCCAGGTTGTTTAATTAGATCAAAAGCGGATAAATCAGTCTCGACTTTCAAATAAGCTTCTAAAAAAAGAGGTAAAACCTCTCTACTCACAGTGAAGTCTGTAAATTCAGCAGGGATTCGGTTGTTTGCAAACACACGGAAAGTTCTCAGTCGCTGTAATAAATGGAAACACTGACGGTAAACAACACTTTACTCATGAAATGTGCAAACAGTGTTTTATCTATAAAAAAAAAAAAAAAGAGTTTTCTTTGGGTCAGAGCATTACCTCATAACGCAAAATGCATTTAATCCATCTCTGTGACTTTACTCTGCACCCATTTATGCCCGACTCTTTCATGAGTCTAATCCTCTGTAACTAATAGGCTGGATGTGCGGATTATGCTTTTACCTGCAAGAGGCACATGGGAAAAAAGAGAAGCAGGGAGAGATGACTGGATACAGAGGCGGCGCTCTTTCTTTCCCATGTAACACACCTGTCATCCTCCTCCGTGTTGGTGCCCTGTGAAGCCTGAATGTCATAACAGGTTTTTTTTGGTTGGGGGGGGACTTTCTTGCTTGGTAATAAACTTTTGCTTTTCGCAGAGTGGCTTAGTGGAATGTTATGACGCAAGCTTTGAAGCAGCTTCTCCACACCCAAAATGAAAAAGTTACATTCAGATTGTGAGGACATTAATCTCTCATCTGTGATTCTCATTCCTCACATGTGAGCTGCTCTGTGTTTTGTGAATTCATGTTAGCCGTGATGTGCTGTGCTACAAAACAAGGATCCTCTGCAGCATTTTGTGTAAAATGAAACCGCGCTAGAGTCCAACACTTGAAGCTAAACCCTAAAGAGAAAAGGAGAAAATGCTTAAAATTCCACTCCATTTTAAAAGTCTTCCAAGTGGTCTTTTGGTTATGATTTTGCCACTTTTAGGCCCATTTTTTAAGTGTTATTTTTTAGGACATATTTTCTAGTAATTCATCAAAAATTCACTTTAAGTTATGGGTGCGGCTGTTGGCACGTAAAGCCTAGCTTATTTTCCCATCATACCATTGTCCACGCTCTCTCCTGCTAGCTGACTGCCCCTCACACCCCAGCATTAACGGTGCAACAAAAATGGTGAACAATAGTGAAGCTATCCAGCAAGACACCTTTTTTTAACCTATAGACCAAAATTTCAGATTGGTTTTTTTCTTGTTGTTTTATTATGGCCCTGATTTGGCTCCATACTTTTCCTGCTTGTTTCAAAATGGCTGCTTCCATGAAATTCAAAAATCACTTTTGGCGAGAAAGGTTTTTAATAGTCTATGAACTGACATTGTCTTGAGCAAAAACTTACCAAATCACCTAAAACATCATAACTGATGCTGTTTATGTCCCATTAGTAAATGGGATTGCAATTTTTTTTTGTGGATTTCAACAAAAGATTTAATAAACATGTAAATTTCCCCAAAAATGTAATCTTCAGTCAGTTCTTTGAAGGGTTCTACGGGGTTAAAGGAACCATCACATAGAGGGCAATTAATCCTCACACAGATCATCTTTTCATGGTTTCCAATTTAAGCATTCAAAAGCAAGAAGGATCTTAGAAAAATGAATCCTGAAACTCTCTTGTTCTTTTCAAGAACTCGGGTTAGTTGAGTCTGCATCAGTGCACATTTAGAAGGCGCCAAGAATAAGCCAGTGAAGCTCTGAGTGTGTGACTGATGGGATACAATAAAGCTAATCCTATTAAGCGGCTTCTATGGTAAATATAGGCAGTGATCTTCCCTTGACTGTTTTGCTTTGTAAGCCATCAAAATGCTGTGTACAAGGAGAACAATGTGATCCTCTTTCACTGGTGTGTTAAGCTGCATTGTTGGCGGCAGATTCAAGAGACTCCTGCAGGGCTTTCAATCAATACATCTACAAAGTAATCAATGCAGGAAAGCCTTCATGCAGTAGATCAGGAGGCAATTTGTTCTTAATTGTTGTGCATAGTTTGATTAGATTGATTTGATTTTCAGTTTCAAAATAATGTTGCTTTTAAACTTGTTAAAAACTTAACACAAGAGGAGATTTCTTTGGTGCATTTGATGCTTCAGAGACTTAAAAAGTCAATTTGTGGAGGGAAATTCTCCATAAAGGGTGTAGAACAGAAACCATACTAAAACATACTCCCATGCTATTGATAAGAATGAATCCTTATACTCAAAAACACACACTTTACACCTAATCTGGATTTATTTTTTTTTATTAAAAACAAATTAACGACTCACTCCGATGAAAATGCTGTTTTTGGTATTTTTAACATGTTTTTGTGAAAACTTTCTTACGATATATAAAGAAAATGAAGCTCAAAATTGCATTTCTGAGTATTTCTTCTTTCAAAAATATGTAAGTCAGGAGCAGAGGAAAAAAATTACAGTTTGAAAAAGAGTTCGTTTTGTCGAAAATATTCTCACAAGCTCACAGCTCTGATACATCCACTTGTAGATGACTAGATTCATATACGTCTTTGTTTTCCTCATCTGAGCTGGCATGCGGCTCAAAACTGAACGGCAGGATAGCTCCAACATTGATCGCCATTTTTATTGCAACGGTAATGTGAGGTTGGGTGTGTGAAGTTTGCAGGAGAGCGTATGAACAGATGGATGAAGGGAAGTGTGGGCAGGCTTACTATGCATTAACTCAGAGGAAAATTTCTTATGAGCGACTGCCGTTCTGCAGAAACTATGTTATAAAAAGTGACATATTTTTTTACTTTGGCTAAAAACTGCATAATCATGATTAAAAAACCACTGGGAATGCTTTTACAATAGATCAAAAGATGACTGGAGTGCGACTTTAAAGTTAATGGGCCACCAACAGCCCACTCCTGCAACAATTCCACATGTAGTCTGAGACTCATCCACAGAAATAATTCCAACAATACAAGCAAGACAGAATGTGGCAGCAACGCTACAACCTGCAGGCATGCATTCAGAAAGCTTAGCAAATGCAGAACCATGTTCAAACATCCTGCCATTTTAACACATTCATTAAATGTTCTTTGCTTGTTCTCTGCTGGTTCCAGTTCTGTCTTCACTTGAGGAGGTTGCATGAGTGTGAGACAGAAAGAATTTGTCAGACAGCAGTGATGGCAAAAGTACACTTTTTTTTGTTTCATCAGGGATGTTGTGGGGGCGGGGCTTATAGATGTAGATTGAAAATGCGTTTGTGAGGCGCATGTAAGCCTCAGGGCAGAAAGGTGCTCATGAGCATTTCTATGGAGATCAGCGAACTAGATGAGGTGACAAGAAAATAAACACAAACAGAGAGTTGTTTGCCCTGCAGCACTTTCAACAGCCACGCAAACAGGCTGCAGAAGTCACACTTCTGCTTACGGATGACATATCACCAGACTAGTGATGTTTTTTTCATGGTATAAAATATAACATCATGTATTTTACAATATCTTAATTATGTGTCAAAATATGGCAACTTTCGAATCAACTTTCAGTCTGTACAAAAAAGTCTGCCTTTGTCAGTGTGCCTTTTGCTCCAAATGTAGTTTTATATTTTCTAACTTTTTCCTGCCAAAAAAATTCTTAGTTTTTCGGAGGGTCAGTAAAACTCATCTTCTTTGTTTCCCATCCAAATGGAGCCTCCAAATGGGTTTTCCACAATTCCATATTTAAAGTTTTACATGTTCTTAAATTGCAAGAAATCATTTAAATCCCCTCTTCCAGCATTCACTAAAATATAAAGAAACCAGACAACCCAGACAGAGTGTTATCTTGTACAAGTTTGATGACAAATAAAGTATATGTTCCATCTAAAAAAAAAAGTACCTAAACTGAACTCAGTTAGTCACTAAATACAGAAACTGAGGAGCTTCTTGAATGCATCTTGAACTTGTCCTTTGACTCTTGTCTGCAGGAATATTGACAAATTCTAAACTGATTATGACAGCTCTCTGAGAAAGGACACAAACGTGATGCTTGCTTGCAGCAAAACATCCCAATTTTCTGTTGACATCTTGATGTAACTTCACTTCCTCTTCATTTTTTCTTTATGCTATCAAACAATAATTCTGCACACCCTAAAACACACTCTTACACGCCACAATCCACTCATTATTTCCCTTTTTATCCACTAAAACAACCCTCGTGCGCGCACGCTGTTTACGCCTGAATCATGCAGCAGCGGTGTCACTTCAGATCAAAGCCAAAAACCATTGAAGATCTGCAGTTCTGAGGCCCGTGGCGAAGTAACCTCCTCCGAGAGAGGCAACTTCCTGCTGAGGACAGTGAGAGCAGAGCAGCACGGCGTGGCCGAGCAGACGATCCAACGCCGTTCTTCCATCTGACACTCACGCTCTCCTGACTGCTCACTGCATTGAAGCATTTTGTTTCCACAATAATACAAATGCGTGACATGCCGGTTATGCATGAGAGGAAAGTTGTCCTCCACATGCATGCATGTCTAGTTACGAGTGCATTATGGAGGAGAATAAAACAACGCTTTTGGAAATAGAAAAAACATGAAATATTTACATGCAGCTGTGTCTGAAGGGACTTAAATGGATTTGGAGAACCTCTTAGATGATGTTAACATGGCAATTTATCATCAGAAAAATAGAATAAGAAAAGTTTCAAATGTTCACTGTCCCTAACTCACACTTGTACAAGTCATTTCAGATTAGATTGTGCGCTGTCAGATCTCAAGCAAACAAAGAGGCGAGCAGAGTTTCTGCCACGTTTTCCCAATCTCACACTATCTGAATTGGACCCTGTGGTCGGCGAGGTTATTAATAAACTAGTTTCTATGCTTGTTTTCTGCACACGAACCCACATGGATAAAATACAAGATTTGAAGTGGAGACCTCTGAAGGAGCTCTTCTGTTGAAGCTCTGGTTTAAATTATTTTCCCTTCCAGACGGTGCACCTCCCTGCAGCTAAATGTTCTACCAGGCTGTGGTCTCCTGCCTCCTAAAATGAAACCTTATCCATCTCTTACTTATAGACCTTTAACATATAGCAACAATAACACCCCCCTCCTTGCTTCAGCAGCTCCCAGCCAGCCCCCACCGTCACTGAATTCATGCCAAGCTGCCATTCAAGTTTAAACACAAGAAAAATCATCCAAAGCCATAAATATATATGAGTTAGAAACAAGGAAATAAGCCTGTCTGCCAAACAGTTGGTCAGGGGTTCAAATCCAAAGCTTGACAGTCGTTGGGTCCTTCAGGCAATACCCAAAAGTGTCCTTGTGGGCAAGAAACATGTAAGTCGGTTTCTAAATGAAGAAAAGGTAAGCGGATAAAACCAAGTACAGACAAATAATGTGATATGAGCCCCTCACAGTGTAGAAAAACAAACAAAAATTACCAGCGAAATCATCAGCATGCCTCCAATGACAGCATACTCTTTTTAAAAAAGTGTTTTGATTTGCTACTTTCCGAGAGCCTTTCAAAGCTTTTATTTGTACAGGAGCTGCTTTTTTGCTTTAGGTATTTTATACAGAATTAGCTTTTTCCAACTAAAAATATTTTTAAAAAGACAAGTGAAGCACAAATGGTTGCTCCAAGATGACCTGGCTGCAGATGTTCACACCCAGAACCAGAAGTCCTCAGATAGATAGATGGATGTTTTTCTTATTAAATAGTGGCTGTGTCAGTCTCAGCATTTATCTATCTAACTGATTTACAGAACAAACTGTATTTCATGCAAATAAAAAAAGAAACTGAATGGCATATTGTTGCAGAGCTGAAAAACAATTATTTTCTGGGTTTTGTGCATCGCTTCGTCAGCATATAAATCAGTGAAACTGTAATCGAACACACACATGATGCTAGACCATAAAACTCTGCTGCTAAATCAAAAAAAGTCATGAGGCGCTGAGACCAGATGAAGCCTGGTCTATTGGTTTCCAATGCTGTGGAACAAAGCTTTACGAGCTAGTTTATGGTCTTTTCTGAGTTAGTGGAGAGGAGCCACCTGTGTTCTGACAGGTGAGCTCAAGCAGTTCCTGTAGCAGAAGTTAACAGACACATTCAGACAATCTGGCTTTGTGTCCCAGCTGACTTCATGCCCGCTTAGGTATTCCGTGAACCAAAACGAAGAATTTTCACAAAAAAAAAAAATTTCCAGGCCAACCAATGGTCTGTAAAACCCCTCAATGGTCATAATGAAAGCAACTGTGTGTGCTTTGTGGTGGCAAAGATCTCAGATTCACAGGGACTTTAGTTTGATTTATGTAGCAAACAAATGCACTTTTGCAAGTTTAAATGAGGATGGTACATGTGAGTGCTTCTGGAAGAACATAATTATACCCAGAAAAAGAAGTCCTAAGAGACTTGAGGAATCTGTGGGAGCCACCAAAGCCCCTTCTGCGCCTCTCTTCAAACTGTGATCTTTGATTTTCTATCAAGCAGCTCAGCTGGTCAAGCAAACAAAGGAGCACCTGCACACAATAGCAACTCTGTTTGACCTGCTTTGACAGTGTGACAGGTATTTCACGGTTGACGTGAAAGACGGCCCAAAAAGAGGCACATTTGTGCTCGCCGTGACCTCATTTCAGAGTTTATCAGTGTCTGTAAACAGCCAGCAATGGGAACTGTAAATGTACCAGTGTCACATACAACCAATGCTGACATTTCCTCTTGTCTCAGCTGAGGTTCACATTTGGAGATTACCTTTTTTTTCCATCTCTGAACACAAGAAGGCTTTGTACAGAAAAAATACCCCTCAGTTCTTAAATGAAAGGATGATTGCATTTTGTCATGGCTCCGCAGAGCTTTGCTGCTCTGATGATGCCTTCAGGGGTGCACATTTGTGGAGGACAAATCCCGCTGTAAAGCCTGGGCTTGACCATCATCGGTCCAGTTTGCTGACATGCAGGTGTTGCTACAAATCTGCTTTGAAAAATTGGAAAATGTACTATGAAACACCAACATTTATTGTGTCTGAGAAATTGAGTTTAAACAGCAAATTAGGAGTTTCTTTTAGCTGAAAAACTCAAAATTTATGACAAAAAGACCAAAAGAAGAAATAAGCAGAAAGATTAGCATCAGTAGCTTCAATTTTGTTTACTTGGTTTAGTTTTTTAGTATATTCTTGATTATGTTCCCGAAAGGTTTCAGCTGTTTTTGACTACCTTTAACCCTTTAACCCCTGAGGCGTCGCCAGTGACCCTTAAGCACAAAATCTTTAACGTATTGTAATTTTTCAACCATTAACATGATCAATGTAATTCCAGCAGATTTTGAAGGAGAAAAGCGGCATGAGCCACTTTTCTCCTTCAAAATCTGCTGGAATTACGTTGACCGTGTAAACAGTTGAAAAGTTACACTAAATTAAAGAACATAAACATTGGAGCTCAAGTGTTAAAGGGTTAAATTCTATATTTTGTCCATAATCTGATTAAATCCAGGTCTCCTGCAGCCTCAACTCATTTGTTATGAGAGTGTAACCCTGAAATGGACTGACGACCTATCCAGTTTGAACCCCACCCACTGACTGTACATGAGCACTGGAGTGAGTGACCCCTCACTCCAAACAGGAAGTGATTGACTCCAAGAGGACAAAATCCCATAGACTTCTATTGGGAAATAAACAGCAATTACTCAGTGATTATATTTGTCCAAATAACTATTCTTGCTCTGCTACCTTTTTTTTTAACAACTTCTTGCTGATTATGACTTTTTTCATGATTTATTTTTCTTTAGTGGAAGTTATTTAAGTTCAATAAGGAGATAACTTGAAAGAGGGATTGAAAGATTTAACTGAGAAGACACTGTGAAACATTTAACTGAGCATGAAAGTCAGAGTCTTTGCCGGTTGGGCTCTGGGCCGTTGAGATCTTGCATGCTAGTGATGACCTAGCACGTAGCACGAACCCCACGTAGATGGTGGTGGAGGTGGAGGAAGGCCGGTGCAACATCGTGGACCAGGTGAAGAGACCCCAGAGCTCATGCTTATGGTGGTTAGGGAGGACCGTGCTGAAATGAAGAGCCAGGAGAAAAACAGGGCAAAGAATGTCTGGAATGCGGAAAAAAACGAAAACTTTACTGAATTGAAAGGCAGGAGTTTGATTATGATTGGTTGTGAAGAAAGTGAGTACTTCAGCTAGGTAGGGGTAAGGCCATAGAAATGCTGAACCAATCACTGCTAAATGACATCAATATAGTGGTGTCTGTATAGAGAAAAAAATTGCGACTGAAAAACTTAATTTGGCAGTTTTTCTGTGTGTGACGTCACACTCACTCGGTCCAGTTCTTAAACACTTAATACAGCCGTATCTGGGATAGGCTCCAGTCTCCCTGTGACCCTCCACAGGACAAAGCAGGTATTGAAGTTTTATGCTGAAGATTGGTATCACCATGTATGCTTTTGTCTTTTACATTTTTCTCCTTTCACATTTTTCTGCACTTTATTCTCTGAATCTCATATGTATTTTAACAATCATGTTTCCTCTGTTCCATCCCTTTCTGGTGGCTTTGCTTTCTGTTTTGTTTCTGGATGTCATTTCTGTACCAGGAAACAGCATTAGTGGTTCAGACAGATAACTCTAAAATGAACTTTGCTTATTTATTGCCCTAAAGCTGGATCACTTCATCTCTGTTGTCAGCTTTGGTTTGTGTTTCTCCCAAAACCAGAAATGACAGGATTTCACCCATACAATAAAATTGCTTTAAGATGCTGCATTTGCTGTGTAAATTGAGCAAGTATATAGAGAGTGTAAAAGAGGGGTGAGACAAAAACAGGCTCAGCTTATACATGAGGCAAATATGCTTCATTTCCTTCTTCCCTCTATTTCTTCCTCATTCCTTAAAAACCTACCGATACTCCAATTCAAATTTTGTTTTTGGTGTTTTAGCATGTTCTTGTATCCTTTTTTGTTCACAATTTTTGTTGCACTGGTTGGGATATTACGACTTTAGGAGAAAGCACTTGTATAGGTGACAATAGTTGCAGACATCATTGTCCCGCCTACCTTAGGTTGGGGTTGTGAGAGACTAAGTGAGGGGAGTGTAGAAAAGGATAGATGGTAAATGAAGGCAGGTTCCATCCATACTAAGGGTCCTGCCCACAACTCAGAGGTAAAGTCAACTGCTTTGCTAAATCTAAGCTCTTGAAAACAACAGTTTTTTATTATTATTATTATGGCTTAAAATAGCATAATCCTAATTAAAAGACCAATGGGAACGCTTTTAGAGTAGATAAAACGTTAATCGAAGTGGGACTTGAGATCTGGTTAGAACACTGAGTACTGGAGTAGTTCATTTTACAGGTTTGATATATATGTATTTTTTTTTTGGTCAGATCAGCGGAATTATTCCTTTTTTTGCTGTTGCTTGTTTTGGCTGAAGTCTCAGCTCTTTTAGGTTGCTTTTGTTCATCTTTTGGGGGGGATTAACACTTCCTTTTTCTTTACAGGACACAGATCAGATTTTAACTTCTAATAAATTGTGTTCCTGAACTGCTAAAATACTGGTGCCTCATTCTCTGAGTTAAGATCACTCTGTTTCATCAAAAATTTGGAAAAATGTTGACTCTGAGGCTGCAAAAACACTTTTTTACCAAAAAAGCCTTTTTTTTGTAAAAATATATTCTTTTGTACATTTGTTTTATGCTTCATTCGTTGAAGTTTACATATTTACACTCAAAATTCAGATTTAAAGAATTATTTTCACACTTTAAACTTATTGACATACATTGTGGATGCTTTATTTTATGGTGGGAGCAACTCAATTTAGTAGTACGAGTGTTGTTGACCAGCAACAGTCACTTTTATAAACATTTTCCAGTCCTAATGGTGTGTGTATATGTTAACCTAAAGTTATAAAATGTGTGCTTTGATTGTAATCAGATTAAGTACCAGCTCTTTTAAAGCCAATAGAAGAAATACTGTATGAGGATGTTTAGTATTGCTGATAGATTTTGCAGATTGTTGCTCTTTTTGTTTAGACTTTCTAATATTTGGAATCAAATTCTGAGTCAATACTTAATTAATAAAGAACATTTTTACAAGATACATGCAACTGCATAAGTGTATTAATATGACATTTGTTTCAAAAGTTCTACAGATAAAGGTAAAAACCACTGTTTCTGATCTTTTTACAGTTAGTTGTTTCCAGCCTGCTCTGAAGGGGGCTGGGATTAAAAAAAAAAAAAAAAAAGATCCTAAACTCTGCTCAGCTGCCGGTCCAAAAAAGGAGATGATCCTCTCAGGGTTCCTGCTGACTGGAGGAGCTTTAGAGGGCAACACGGTGCACTCCTGACACCGTGACCCATTTGTCTGCAGGCCTCATCAAAGCTGACGGTGGATTTGCAGGGTGACGGCCAGTGAGGATTCCTGCTTTCGTAACCCAGAAGACCAAGTTCGACTGTTGATGTTTGTTGAGCCAGTGGACCTCCAAGTGCTCGGATGTGTTTCTGTAGCAACAAAACTAATAAACACTTCCTCTGAACTATTCCTTAATCTCCATGTTGACAACATTTCCATTTTTTTTACAGAGACCCATTTTATTTATTAATGTATTTATTTAATATATGTTTATTTAGCACATGAACAGCATCATCACATATATATAAAAAAGCTAAACTAGATCATTTGCATTGAGTAAAAGGAAGGTGGAAGAAGCCATAAAGGCGTATTCTGAAATCACTCCCTGATAAGAAAAAGACAGTTGATTAAATAGAGAAAAACAAATAAATGAAATGGCATTTGACAAAAAAAAAAAAAAACAATTTATATCAAATAATTAGTATTTGACTAAGAGTCTATTTTTCATTTGATTTTGTCGATTGACAAAGAGTTAAAAGAAGTCAAAAGTAGGTCAAACTGAAAATTCCATGATTTGGGTTGATATCATATGGAAGTGTTCACGTGTTCTTTTGTTCAAAGATAAGTGTAGTTTAGGAGTCTTACTTATAAAATGGTTGTGAATTTGGTGATTGAATATGGAGTAATTATTTATGTGTGAAGGCCAACTGCAATTGTAAAGTACAAACGTACAGGTCAGGAACAAATGAATATCTTAAACGTTTTGTATCTCTTATTTAATAAATACAGGTGCATTTTGTGTATTTCATTCAGAGAAAGTTGCAATTCTCCTATTTTTATGTTTTTTAGTAGTAGCTTAATTTTGTATACAGGCAAGTAGTTAGTGGAAGTGCATCTCCAAGTAGTATAAAGTATGGGTAAACTAAACTAAACTAAACTAAACTAAATGTTTGTCCTTCAGACTGTAATAAATGCTGGGTTTTTACTTTCTTGGTACCACTTCTCTTTAAAGACAATTCTAGATGATCAAGCTAATGCTGTTTAAAGTTATCTATAAAGAAGACATTTTGGCTGGTGCTTCACTTTTGGGATTTGCCATTTTAGAAGATGTTCTGAAGTGAATAGCTGCATCAAGTCCCACTCCAACTAGATTTTTTTCAATTGTATAATCGTTCCCAATGGTGTTTTAATTATGATTAAGCAGTTTTTAGCAAAAATCATGAAACCTATGCTGTTATTCAAGTCTTTTCTCCAGAGCAGCAGGAATTTATTATAAATCCCCCTTCTGGGTTGTGGGCGGGACTGTTGGAGAGGAAGTTAGCAGCGCTAATTTCCTATCAACCTTTTGTTTACACTCTCTCCTGCTAGCTTATAGCACCTCACAAGCCCAACCTAACATTGCAACAAAAACGGCGAGCAATATCTAAGTCATCCAGACATACAGTTTAGAGCCATATGGCAGCTTAGATGAGGAAAATTAAGATGTTTTTGGACCTATTTGTCTGCAGGTGGATGTTTCAGAATTGCTACATCACATCTGCTCCTGATACATTTTGATTTATATAAAGAAATACTTAAAAACACAGTTTAATCTTAAATTATTTTATACATGACCTCCATTATGAGACAATTAAACAAGAACATGTTAATGTTCTTAATTCCCGTGTCAATATTTGAGCTAACCCTCTAAATATGTAGTCACAGGGCTCAAGATAAGCAGAATTAAACTACAGTGGTAATATAGTCCAAAATGTGACATCCACACATGTTGACATCAGATACTAAAGATGCACAATATTGTCCATAATGCAGCTTTCTTCACAGTTTGGCCCAAACTTGCAGTTGAAAAAACTCGAAACTTCACTAAACCCAATTCAGCAAGCATTTTGTACAGTAGAGCTTACAGTAAAAGAGTCCTAACTATATCAAGCACCTCGTTAATCTCCGTTATGACCCCTGCCTTCCTGCTTCGTCACTGGCTTTGATATGACAGCTCTCTGCAGCCCAGCACTGTAATCTGATGGCCTTTTTGTAATGTGCCATTCATCCATAATCTTCCTGGGCTTCCACAGCTTTGCAATGCTGCTGTACTTAAAAAGAAGGATTTTGCTCTTTTTCTCCTCACTCCGTCCCTCTCTTTTCCCTGCAGCGTTTTGTGGATAATATGATGAATGAGGCATTATCAGGCCACAGAGGTAAAACAGATTAAAGTGACATCTAAAGCAGAAAAATGATCCTCCTCATTTGGAGAGGCTGTATTAAGTGATAACAGATAAGTCACAGGTTGCCTAAAAAAAAAGGTGTTACGGGATACTGCAAGGAGAATTTTTCCTGGAATTTAACTCAAATAAAATTAGTCAGTTTTAGCTGACAAGCTAAAACTGACAACTGTATTTCTCAAAAAAAGTAAAAAGTTAATGAAAATGCCACTAAAAAAAATACAGAGAAACACAAGTAAATCGTTGCTATGATTTTAAGGAGAGCAAACCTTAAAGACTTAAAATGCAAAATCTCTGTTGGAGTTCATTAAAAAACAAAGAAACCAGAAAAATCTAGTTCAGTTAAATGCAATTAAATTTATTGTGACGAAAAAATATGACAAAAAATAAAAATAAGCAAAATACTATTAGTCAGTGACTTCTTCTGCAAGCTGCTCCACTTAAAAAGATGAAAGAAGTCTCTAATGTTTGTACACTTCAACTGTGAGAGACAAATTGAAAAGCAGAATCCAGGAAATCACATTTCATTTAAGCTGTCTAAGTTTTGGTCCAAAAGTAAAACGTCTTCAAAAATGTGCCAAAGTAAAGCTACTTTAATAAAACAACATTGCTGGAGCCTCCCTGTCACCTCCTCTGCTCTGCCACCTCCCCCTCTCAAGTCATTGCTTGATCGGGGAGTGGCAGCTTTGTATGAGTGGGGGGCCTGCTTGAATTAGGGAGTTGTCTGTGGGTACTGAGGCATTTGCTCCCTCTCCTCCCCCAGGTCTTCTGCATTAAGGCTTTTGAACTCTCTGTTGCCCTGCAAGGTGACCCCAGGAACTGGTGGGGTCATGGGGTCACCACTGCGGCCTTCTTACTGGTGAAGGGGCTCCTTACCGTTTTCTAAGGAGACACATCTCTTGCATAAACATTTTTGTTCTTTTTTTGAAATACATATTTTACGTCCATTAATGTGAAGTTGTTTAAAATGAGACAATTAACATTTTACTTCTTCTCTTGCATTTCTTGCATTTCATCACACAGAGGGTCTTAATTTTTTTCAACTCAATAACCATTAATCGTTGTTACTTGCTTGAATTTTTTTAGGTTCTCAAATTAGCTAAAGTGAGTTTAAAAGGGTTCAAAATTAATTATGTAAAATACACCATTGATCCTTCTTCCACAAATCTATGAATTTGTTTTACAATGAAGAAGAAAAACTTTCAATAATATTATATTATGATTATTAACTAGTCATATTTGAAATATAAAAATTAAATCCAACTTTTAATGAATATGCATCTCACATTATTGCTACTTAAACAAATTATTTGCATCCTTGAAAGTGTCATGTTTTAGCTGAGCATACTCAGACAAGAGTAACACCAAATGTGAATATAGCTACGAGGTATGATTCACTTTTTGATAAGGATGTGATGAATAATTATCTTAATGTATGAATTGATTTATTTACATGATCCAACCAGATTGATCTTTATGATTTCAATTGGTAATCAAATCAATCTATACCAGGAGAGCCCAAATCCAGGCCTCGAGGGCCAGTGTCCTACATGTTTTCCAGCCAACCTGTCATTAGCTGCGTTTCCATTAATTATGAAATTGCACAAATTGAATTTGCGATAGTAAATTTGCTTGACGGAAACACCATAATTTTGAAAAAACTCGTATTCATTGAAAAAAAAGTTTGTGTTTGGAGGAGGTGGTTTTTGAGATGTATCGAAATGGACATATTTTGCAGAACTGCAATGGAAACACTTTTACTAAAGTTCCTTATTGATTAAACACACCTGATCCAGGTAATCAGCAGCAGATAAGGCAGGATTTCTGGAAAACAAGTTGGAGGGCAGTCCTTAAGATCCCCTGATCTATACCATTGAAAAAAAATGCTTCAAATTGAAATAAATCAATTATAATCTATCCGAGAAAATACCAGTTGGACTGAGCTATGTATGTAGGTTTATTATAACATAACATAAAAACAACCAAGTGGCGTTACAGCAGATAACATACACGTGATGGGAGCAAAAACTGATCCACCATCATTACAGTCAAATGTGTCGAAACACTCTGAATTTTGCAAAGTCATGTGACCATACAGATTGGCAACATGCCCAGGGTGTGTGCTGCCTTCGCCCATCAGTAGCTGGGTTAGGCTCCAGCACCCCCGTGACCCCAAAAGAGACAAAGTGGCCAAAAAGATGAATGTGATCATACAGGGGGATAGAATGTTCTAATAGTGTTCCATGTGTATATTTTTTTAGGGAAAACAGTGGGCTGAACTTTATGAAATTAAAATGTGAATTGATTTGACATTAATTCTTTTTTACTTCTTTTAATTTACACTTTAGAAAAATACAATCTGGAAAACTTAACTTGCATTAGTCAGTTTCAAGTGTTTATCTCTAAGTCACACTGGTTGAAGTTTTGGTTAAAGATGTCCTGGATTGATTTTAGGTCAGCTATTCAGATCGAATCAGATTGTTCAAAATGACCCAATACTGACTATGAATCATAATTGTCAACTACAACTTATTATATGAATTGAATCATGAGGAAGAATTGTTACACCCCCACGTCTTGATGTTAATTTCCTAGAGATGGCACCTGAGGTACAATTTTTATTTTTTTATTGCTTTAGCAACAGTTTAAAAATCAAATTTATTAACTTTATTATCCACACTCTGTTTTTCATTATGCCAAATAACAATGACAACAATCTGAAGTTGTAGTTAGATACAAAAAAAAATCAATGCTATCAAAATACGTCTATATAGCAACCAATATATTTAAGAATAACTAACGATTATTAATGTTATTCATTTAGGATCAGTAACTCAGAGACAAAATGACTGAAGGAGAGTTTTGGAATCTTTTGTCACGTAATCCCACAGACACTGCTAATTCTTGAACATCTGTGATGGGTGACATTTGAGCCACTGCAGGTACTGAGGGTTCAACAGTCATGGAGGGTTCAGCTAACTTTATTTTTTTATTTTTTGCACATCATCTGCCAACAATGGAGGATTTTTGTCTTCGCAAAGTCATGTGTGTGCAATTTTCACTCTTGAGGGCTACATAATTACAGTCAGGCACTCAGTTCAAGCCTGTCTTTTCTTATCAGGTAAACTGCATTGTTTAGTCAATAAAAATGGTGGCTAATAATGGCTAAGGGAAAACAAAACAATTCTCCCCCAGCTCCTCCTCATTTACATATGCTGTCATAACACAGCAGCAGCAGCACAATGGAGAAAAAGTGATCATATGAAAGGACTGCTTTAATGAGAGCTTTCCGTGACAGAGCCTGACTTTTCCTTAAAACTCCACGGGATAAACCCTGACATTCATCCCACACTCTGTGGCGGGGAGCTTAGTTTGCAGATCTTCCGTGTTTTATATATATGTACATATATATATAAAATATATATGTACATAAAAAAATTACACACAGACTATTGGTTTAATCCACTTATGCAAAGATGGAAAGTGCCACAACCGTGAAGAACATATAAAATGCAATTTAGACCTCAAGTATTTATGATTATGGACTTCTTCCTGAAGAGATATCCCAACATGCATCTGTACCACTAATCCACAAGCCTAGATTTGCATTTAATAGTGAGTGCAACAGAGGGTTGAACATGGCAGGGAAATTTCCAGAAGCAGAAAATGCATGCATGAGACTTTGACACACGCAGACTGAGGGATGGGGAATAAGAAATGTTGGGCCGACGGCAGACTGTCTGAGTCTGTCGATGTGATTTGTGTGACACTGTGTGACAGGAAGCTGGTGGAGGAGGTGGCCCAACACCTCCTCCGCTAGAGGTCACAACAGAAGAAACATTTACACGTGCAGACATGGACACAAATACACTGGAGTCAGTCGTTGGCTAAATATTGTCGCCTTTTCGACAGTGAAACCACAACAATCACAAACTGGTGTTCAAATTTAACAAAAAAACAAATTTCCTTAATATTTTTTTTATTTTCTGTATTTGTTTAATTGACTAATTTGGAAAAGGCGATCTGCTAAAGGCATATCATGCCAGCATCCCAATGTCAAATGGGAGAGAGGTACATTAACACCCTCAGAACCACACTTTTTTAAACCCACAGAGCACCAATGACCTCTAGTATAGACTGAATAAAAGCATGCATGTTAAAAACATTTGACAGACAACCAACATGGCCTTCCCCTGCTGCCTGAGAATCCAAAAATATCATGATGCATCCATTTAAATTGAGTTTAAATTAAATTTAACTTGTCAAAACCTAAAGCCTGTTTCATTTTCACCGCTTTTTATTCTTAGATAAACAAATTTTCAACTTTAGCACTAATTATTTATGTATTTACACATGTCTGCCCAAGTGGAAGGGTTGTTTTACTGCAGATTGACTTCTTTTAATCAGAAAACTGACAAGAGATCTGATAATTCAGCTGTACATTTCAAAGAATTCAGTGGGGATCCAAAGTTTAATAATCCCAGGTAAAATGTTATATTATTGTGCATAAAAAAACCCAAGGAAAGTTTGAAAAATCTTCTAATGGCGTCAGTTTATAGATGAGCCATTCTTTAAATATGTTAAAAAAAAAGGCTTTATTTCCATCATTTACCCTTTCAAAATAACAGAAAACAAAATGTCTGAGATTTTTCTTGGTCTTCCAGATCTTGCTTTAACCTTCACTGTTCCTATTGACTGACATTTCTTCATTACATTCTGGACAGAGGATATTGGTTTTGCTATCTTCTTGAAGCCTTCTTCTGCTTTGCGAGCATCAACTATTTTCAGCTTCCGTGTTCTACACAGCCATGATGCTGATTATTGGGGTAAACTCAGGTGACTCAGATTATTTAAAATCTTAGAGATTGAAATCATCTGTCTTTACAAACGATGATTCTTAATAATCCATGACACTATCAGGTCTCAGGTTTTCCAAACAGGGCGGAGCATACTATAAATTTTGCAGGTTGACAAACTTTTGGACAGATCATTATTTGCTTTTCTGTTATTTTTGAAAGAGTAAATGATGGAAATAAAGTCTACATTTTTGACATGTTAAAGGAATGTCTCATCTGTAATCTGATACCCTTTTCTGTGACTTTACCTTTTACCTTGGTTGCCCAAACTTTTGATCCCCACTAGTAGAAGAAGAAGTAAAAGTTTTCATTTTGTTTAAATCTTTTAGTAGCATTTTATTTTCAATGTAAGTTAATATGAAAGCAATAATTATGGCAGCTTCACTTTTAATGTGGTATTCATTTTTTCCCTGAGTATTTGTAGCATATACAGTACATTTTCACATTTGTTTTTGAAATTCATAGATATTTGTCTACTTGTATTTGTTATTCAAATAAGAAATGTGTTGCACTCCCTTAGACACTGTCTAACTGGATCAGGAGAAACACCTGGTAATTTCCATGTTCCATCTTGGCCTTTAACTAAAGCTAAAAAGCTTTTACTTTTTAAGATTTGATTTTCTAATTTTGTTATTATTTTTTCATTTTCTAACATTTAAAAGCATTAAGTAGTCTTTTGTATTTCCCTTTTTTGGTACTTCTTTGTGTTTTTTTTTTTTTTTGGCTACTTAGACTAATCTTAGCAATAAGAAAACAGGTAAATATAGGTTCATATCATTTAAACAAATTATACCAGGGATTCACACCTTTGGGTAATTTTAACAGCCACATGCCACAGGGAAGGAATTCCAAACTTACTCTGGCGTTACCTCATCTTTGTAATTTGGTGATTTGTTGGTGGAACAGTGTAGCACTAACTCTATAGACCAGTGGGATTCCTATTTTCAAAATTGTGCTTTTTATTGGCCTTATTAGCATAAATATTACTTCATATAAAGCTGATTTACTGATTAAACAAAGCCCAATTTGATTCCAATTGTATTGAAGGATGGAAAGTGGTGGCACTTAGCAATCAGTCAGAACAATTCCACGGAAGTCATATGTTGTGGTTGTAGTTTTTGTAAGCCTCAGGATCTGTTCTTACCTTTATATATTCTGTAAATTTAGACAAATATACACACCAAACCAAAAAACTTGCAGCATTAAAAATATCCTTACTTAAAACTCTTGCTAAAAAAACAACATGGATGAAGAGAAATCAATTTATAAGACACACACAGAGATACATTTAAAAATACAAGTTTGTACATATTGTTATAAAACGATTCATTATTATCACCAATTAAAAAATATTCCCACAGTGTCAGCTATAGAGCTTCTCTAGACTAAATATCACACATGTCCAGAATTTGTTTAGTGTGCATCTAAATTCCCCAAAAGGGTGTATAACACATTAAACAGCACAAAATGTATTCGAAGCAATTGAAAATTCTAATTTATCTGCATTATCTGCCAACTTTATCCATAAAACGTTTCATAACAAAATATTAATTGGTGAACTTAGGGCTTTGTTTGGAATTTTAAACCAAAAAGACCCGAGCAGCACCTTGTCATAGTTGAAACATGGCTGAAGCTCAACTATTTTGTGCAAAAAAAGCTCAAAATCATACAGTATGTGCATGCTCAAGGTGGTTTGTGATTTTAAATAAATACATAAATAAATACATAAAAATAAACCCTATAATAAGCTCAACTCAGGATGCTTGGGGTCACATCTTCTTTATAGAACAATGCAATAATAAGAGATCCTCATCCACTCCTTCTGCTTTCTGCACATATTTTCATACCATCTAGATTTGACTAACAAAATTAAAACATGATAAGCAAAGGACCTTATTTATCTCATGATACTGATGTCAGGAATTCTAGCTGATTTATTTTTCATGGTGAGGTCAGGAATGTAGTGTTGGGGCTGTTTTACTTCATAAAGCACCATCATTGAAGACCATACATAATGTATGACACATGTGTCCTGCCTGATGTTTTATGTCTTTATCCATATTAATGTTTATTATTCTGAACTTGCATACAGCATAGAGCATCCCTTGAACTAAGTAGTGCTTAGGAACAAGTATTAATCATGCATTGCATAAATGAGGTACAATAATGGAGACACAGGGAAGTTCCAAGTAAGAATACTATTTCTGTTTCCACTTCCATCCAGGCCAATGATTTTTATTCTCCCAAGTGTGATTCAGAGTTAAATTTAGGTTGGGAAAAGCTCATCTGCAGTTCCCAAGGTGGGAGGCCCAACCCATCTGATCTCATCAAGCAGACATCTCCTCTCTTTATCACAGACATCTGTCTGTCTAACTGACTCTACTCTCACACTGACAATTGAACATTCACCTTAATTTACAATGATCGTTCCCTTTTTTTTCTATGAGTGTTTTTTCTGACTCATTCATTCTACAAAACCAAAGAATCCTTTTTGGTTTGACTAAGGATGTTGCCATCCATGTTCCTTTGTGTTGATCTTTTGATGTTAATCTAGAATGCAGGAGTAAGAACAATAATCCACAAAGCAAACTCATTCATAAAATATTTGGATGAAACGAGGGACAGAATAAAGAGGAGTGACGACAGTAAGGAGTGGCTTTACACACAACCTAGGACATGGTGTGTCACCTGGAGAACTTGAAATGCTGGAATCCTGAGTGGCAGAGCAACAAAGTTATCTAACCCAGTAATTGTGTTGCTCATCATAATATCAAAACTGAAGACAGACCTGTTTATAAATGATAATCAATAGGTCTTCTTAAAAAATGTAAAATAGAAATAAACTTTTCTTAAACACTAGAAAAAGCCTTTTTCATATAAAGTTTGTGTTCATTTTTTCTCTTAAATAATCAAATTTACACTAAAACTAACTAATTAGAGTGAGTAAAATAGGAAAAACTAATTAAAACTTCCATTTGGGGAAGCCTAAAGCCATTTTTATTCATTTGGGACATCAGAGATAGCCCTTCTCCGAGGAAAACACGCATGCGCACATTACAACTTTGTTGCCTTCAAATGCTGATTATAGAGTACAGACTTCCGGTTATCGAAGTAATTTAAGACCACGATTGTTCTAATTACCAAAAAATAACGGAATTAATTTATTATAAATTTAAAAAGTAAAATATTCTTAAATTTAACATGTAAATTGGTTTCAACAAAAACTACTTTAAGCGTTTGGTCAGACGTGACAGCTTAGTTATACTTTTTGCCAAATATTAGTGATTTTCTTTTTATAAACGAGGATTTATGAACTATAAGAAGTTTCATTTTTAACACATACATTTAGAAATTAAAGCTGAACGAAATTACATGACTCATGAATTGTTTTTTGCTTCAAATGAGCGACTGTTGATGTGGGCTGTGTTAAATTTCCGACAGCCCTCAAATGCAGCGCGAACAGCAACACTTTCCCAGCTCCACGGCGAAGTCCAGAATGGGAATGAGAGTCGACACGCCGCACCGCGTACCTGCTTGAAGGAGTTGCGGACGCTTCCCTAGTACCGGTAAACTCAACAATCTGATACAGACAGAAAATGATTTAGTCGTGGATAACTTTTATAGAGAAATAAACAGAGTTAAAGTAAGTTTTGTGGGATTTGTGCAGATTTGTTAGATTTTTTTTAAATGACACCGATGAAGCAGGACTGAGCTGGACCACAGAGGTGTTCTGAAACGATGGCGATAAGAACCGAGCATTAAAGAGCGAAGAGCGGAAAAGTATGGCTTAGCTCCTTGCTCCTGGGGAGAGGTGTGACAACATTTTCGGAGACACTCATGTTTCTGTGGAGAAGGAAAGTTTTCTCTCGGATATAAGAAGTCCTCGTTGTGAGAGCAGCTCCGCTCCGACTGTTCCTCATCTCGGCGGAAGGGTCCGCCTGGCTTCACCCAGAACTGTCCCACAATGTCCAAACCCGGGGTGAAGAAACCGCACTGGACTTCCAGGGTAAACGAGTGCGCCGTGATTAAGGATGCACGCGGGGACCTGAACGTGTCGCTGCGCGGCGGCGCGGAGCACGGCGAGTTCGCGGTCATCGGACCCATAAACGAGAGTCTGGTGATTTACAAAAACGGGAGATTAAACGAGGGGGAACTGCTGCTGGAAGTGGAGAACCTCTCCATTTCGGGATTACCCCTGTATGACGTAGAGAGCGTGATAAGAAACTGCAAAGGACCCGTCAGGTTAAAAACGGTCAGACCAGGTAAGTGATGTAACACGCCAAACTCCATTCATATTTTTGCATTTTTTTGTTGTTATTCAATTTATTGGAAAATTTATCGCATTTTCATTTGGACGCAAGTCATATTTTGCCCAATATTTAATTTGGCTTACCTTAAATGTAGAATTAATCCAAAAATGAACTTTTTGAACCGGGTCCTAAAATACTATTTAATACCATGCTATCATTATATATTCTTTTCTATCCATAAATCTATCTTATAATTTGTATGTTGAATGTTCTTTCTGACACCACTCTCTGCATTTAGTCTGGGCTTGGGACATGTACAAGTATGACTCTGGTTTGTGTCCTGTTGAGGCTTTTATTATTTTTTTCTCCTTTGGTTCGCAGTAGAGGGTGTAAACAGAGAGCTCTCAGCAACAGGGAGGCTAATTTTTTTTTAATGTTTGTCCATCCTTGCATTTTTTTGCCTTTCATTTTTTTGTACCGTTTTTTCTTGAATATAAGTTGCTCCGGAGTATAAGTCGCAGAAGCCAAAAAAAAAAAAAAAAAAGAAAAAAAAACTCATAACTAAGAAGAAAACACATATATAAGTCGGTCCGGAGAATAAGTCACACTTTTAAGAGAAAAGTCCAACATTTATGAACAAATTCAAAAAAGCCCAACGTATCGTTGCATTTAACACCAAACACGATTCATGCCTCTTTTGACGCGAGTCAAATTTAATGCTAATGCTGTCCAAAATGTTTGTCCAAAAGTGTCTTTAAAAACTTTGCGTTTGGAGAAGCTATCTTTTAGCTTCATTGCTACTTGATAGAGGCTTTGACTGTATATCTCATTTAAAATACACAGAAGATACAGATGATGATGAGAGGTTTAGTTATTTATTTTAAAGAGCTCTATAAAAGCATGTATCATCCTGTCTGCATGTCTGGGTTCAGGAGAGCAGCCTTTTTCTTACGGTTAATGTTACCTTCTAGCCTGCAGGATCTGCATCTGAATGACAGTGTTTTCAGCTGCTCTTCTGTCTGATTATTACCCAGTTTGATGGCTTACTGTCCCTCATTAGCCTATGGAGAGAAAGATAAAAATGATTATAATAATGTCTTGATGCACACAAGAAAAACATCATAACGTCCATGAGGAGAATGATTCGATTCTCAGCCATGTTTGTTTTGAATGGCACTGATGCATATACAGTGCCCTGTAGTGGTTGTTAGGGGGAAACAATCACTTAAAGGCAACCCGTTGTTAGTGGGGGAAATAAAAAAAAATATATGAGGCTATTGATGTCTAAAATATCACAAATAAGTCGGTCCTGAGTATAAGTTACACCCCTGACCAATCTATTAAAAAAAAACAAAAAAACTCAACCTATAGTCTGGAAAATACAGTAGTTTTTTGTAGTTCTTTTATTTATTTAGTTAATTGTGGATTTTAGCGGACCATCACACTTGGGGGGGCATTTAGGGGAGCAATGCCCCCTCATCACCCATGCCTATATCTGGCCACGTTTTAACCCTTTAACATCTGAGGCGTCCCCGATGACGCTTAAACAAAATCTTTGGCATACTGTAACTTTTCAACCGTTAACGCGATCAATGTAATTCCAGTAGATTCTAAACAGGGGAATCTACTGGAATTACGTTGATCGTGCTGACATAAAAAAAATGACAGTAAATCAAATAATTTAAACACTGAAGCTCTGATGTTAAAGGGTTAAACACAAAATCATGCAAGAACCGATAAAACTAAAAGGTGAGTTCAGTTAAGCAGGCGTTATGTTCATTGAGAAGTCCATATGATAATACACTGACAGCTTATCCTAGTGGGCCAAAAGTTACAACAACCTAAGTTGCTTCCAGACCAAAATACCACCTGTGGGGTCAGAAGAGGAGAGGAAATTGACCTCAGCTCACACTCATTGTTTTTTCAGCTTTTCCCTTTGTGCTGGACCTTTTCTGGCCTTTGAAACAGAGGAAACCGTCACAACCTTTCAGAACAAAGTTTGTATTGAAGACCAAAAATACATTAGACAATAAACAATAGACAGCAGCTGAAATAATCAAGCTGAGAGGAGTGGCTTTGAATATTTGATTCTAAATGTAAAAAGTAAGGTAGGAATGATTTCCCCCTCTAACTGCTGTCTGTAGCGTATGACTACTCAAACAGGCTAGACAGGCAGCATGCATTTGGCGTCAAACAGGAATGGGAACATCAGGCCGGTAACAGATCGGCACACATCGGGCCTGTTGGATGCTTTCATGGTCAGCTTGATTCAGCGGGGCGGGAGAGTTTGATGCTGATCGGCCCTGACAGGCTCCCAGCGTGGATACAAACATGCTGCTGAAAGGATGCTCAGAGCGCCTGGACAGCACTGGCTTCCTGCAAAGACAGGAAATAAAAAGGGCAGCAACTCTTCCAGGCTAATTGCACATATTTATAACCTGCGAATGCTGGCGGGACACTAATTTATAGGCGATGTGGTGATGCGTCACTTTTCTGTTATCAAGCCAAAAATATGTCCCATCTGCTGTGTGACAGTGTCTTGTCATAAACCAGTGTTCAAACCAGCAAATAGAGAGTCAGATGAAACTTTCTAAGTTTAGTGATGGCAGCAAAAGTTCCACCCATTGACTGTATATGAGAAGTTGACTGAGGGAGTGTGATGTCACTCATTGAAAATGACTTTCTTATGGTTCCAATTCAGTCTTCATTTTCTCACAATGCGTAGATCACCATGTTGGAACCAGACAGTAAGCAATGATTGGTCCAAGTCAGTCTGAGTCAATGTTTCTATGGCAACACCTTTCACTAATCAGGAGTGAGCTTGTTGGAAGTCCACGCCCCTAATGAATGAAAGTAGACGAGATTGCGTCAAACGCTTCAAACGTTTGGAACCAATCAGAAACCACATAGTTTTATTGAGCCACTTGATTGGTAAGTATATAAGGCTTGAATAACTTGCACTATAAAGGACAAAATTATATACTAAAAAAAAAAATACAATTAGCAAGAACACGTTAAAAAAGGTAGCAGAGAAAGAATGGCTTTTTGATTACAACATTGACGGAGTAAAATGAGTTTATTTATCAATAGAAGTTTATGGATTTTGGCTTCTTGGAGACAGCAGGTACTTCCTGTTGGGAGCGCAAGGGGAGAAGGGTCACTCAGTCCAGTTCTCATATACAGTCAATGGTCCCACCCTGATTTGTGTCTATTGAGTTTTTGAAACCCAAAACTGTTTTGGTGTCTTTTTCTTTCAGTTCAAAATGACCTCAGGCATCCGTGTGTACAATGATTTTGCTTTCATGTTCATGTTGAGATGTTCGGCGCTCTTCTAGTTGATATGTGACATTGCTAGAAATCCTAAACCAGCAGTGGTTCTGTTGGAAGGAAGTGGCCCCATTATCTCTGAGGACATGAAATGGAAAGCCTGACAGTTATGCTCTAGTG
>NC_050516.1:17930270-17967953 GCF_002922805.2 Oryzias melastigma | reverse complement strand
GAGTGTCGGACATAGCTTTCAGTGTGTGCTGTAGTGGAACTCTTGACAGAAGGTTTTTTTTTTCCTCTCAGGAAAACTGTGTTGTTCATAAATTTCTGTAAAAACTGGTGGATCCTGAAGCTCCACATCCAAGCTGTTGAAAAAGGTTTGTCATCTGATTTTGACAGATGCCTGGGAAAAAATGGCCCAGTTCAGCTAAAAAAATAAGTTGACTTATCTGTCAGTCTCAACATAGTGTTTATTTTGTGGAGAAATTGTTCAAAAGTTTAGTCTTAACCCTTCCACCTCAAGGTGTGATGTGGAACAAAGAGAAATAAACCACTTTTTATTCCTAAAATAACTTTTTTTCTTGTTAACCAGATGTTATCTTACTTAGACATTTATCCCACTTGGTCTTATAATTCAATTTTATTTATTTTTGGATTGAATAAACTGTTTTCATTTAATAGTAAAGTATATACATGCAGAACAAGTGCAAAAAAGCAATTCTGGAAAATATTTTTATTTAAAAAAAATCTGAGGTATTTGGAGCAAATGTCTTATCGTTACCCCTTTAAAAACATGTTTTTAATTCCTTGTAGTTTGTAAACTGGACATGGTCCTTAAAGTTCATTTATCACTCAGAAGAGAATGGCCAGTGTGAAGGTTGTCTACACCCTCTCATTCTTTTTGCAGCCTGAAACAATGGAAGGAAATTCTGTCTAAAGTTTGGGCCAGATTGATATCTAAAGGGTTTCCAGCTCTGTCTATCTTTTTTTTTTCTCTCAAGAATCCATCTGGGAATGTCGGATGTCGCAGCTGTACACAACACCACATAATACGATTCCATTTCAGGTTTTTAATAATTCACACTGTGGGAATTTCCCTCCCTAATCAGCCTTAATTGGGAAAATATGCTTGGCAACAAACACCATCTGTAAAATCTAAGTGGCCTGATTTTATACTTGGAGCTTGTGCCACTTTCTCACTCTAATCAAGTGTAATGTGAGGAGGGCTGCTGCTGCAGCGGATTAACTCTCTCTGATGCTGACTTGTTCTTCAAATTCTGATCATTTGTGTGCATTTCTTGTTAATAGTTTGAGACAGAACAGCTATATTTTACAGTGGCGGTACACTGTAAAAAAAAAGAAAAAGTTGCTTTTTTTCAAATTTTAAAATCCAGCAAAAGCTTTTGAGTTTTGTAGGCTACTGGCCATTGACTGTAGAAGAGAACTGGAATGGGTGATTCCAAACAGGAAGTACTCATTGGCTCCAAGAAACCCAAAGGCTTTTATTGAGAAATATGCAGCTATTACTTGATCTTTCTATTTGTCAGAATAACCATCCTTGCTCTACCTTTTTTTCTTTAACATGTTCTTGATAATCCACATTTTTTGTCTGTAGTGCAAGTTATTCTATTTATAAACTGGCCAAGCATATGTCGGAATAAAGTGTTTGGTATTTAAGTGGTCAGAGTGTGGACTTCTAATAAGCTTCACTCCTGATTGGTGAGTCGGACCGACTTGGACCAATCATTGTTTACTGATGTTGTGTGGATCCAACATGGAGACGTCCATCTTGTGGAAAAATAGGCGACTTAATGGACTGGAAATACGCCATTTTCCATGGGTGATGTCACACTAACTCTGTCTATTTCTCATAAAAAGTTAAATGCTAATAGCCTAAACACTTTTATACAGTATATGATCTAGATCTGTGGTTATTTTTTTCAATTGTTCATATTAATGCAGACATGTCCAAAGTCTGGCCTACTTTCACATTTTCATCGGCCCGCAGGTTCCTTTCATAGAATCAATAATGTGCAACAGCTGAAAACTTACAAAAGAAAAATAAAAAATAAAAAAAGAAGAATCAATAACATGCGACTCCCAGCTTTTTTCAAAAAATGACAAGGCACATTTATAGCAAATACTTAGAAAACGGCAAGACTCGAGATTAACTTTTTCCAAAATCGCCTTTTTAAAGAAGAAAAAGAGACTCTAATTTCTTCTTTAACATGCCAAATGCATGTCGTGAAATGTGAAATGAAACCATGCTCTCATGGTTGTTCGAGCTGATGGGAGGTTCTCCCCAGGAGTTTTTAGCAGAGATTACACTGTTAGCTTTGGGTCTGTGACACAAATGGCACTCACAGTTACAATGCAAAGGACACACCCTGGTCATTGCAGCTGAGCCCCGGCCTTGACTCATCCTCTCTGTTTACTAATCAGGTAGTAGCTGTTGGGAACGGAGGGGATTATGTAACAGGGCAGTAAACACATGGATGCAAACTTCCCCCACATCCCTTTAGACAACTACTAACCCTGTCTTTATCAAATATGACTTTATTTTTTTTAGGATTTATTGTTGAATGTTTTTTTACCAGATAAAAATGTTCTTCTAAATGTGTCCTGACAAAAGCCTTAAACGGAGATGCACAAGTGGAAGATCACAACAAAGAGGCTTCCGTGTCACATCACGCTCTGGACGTCTTTGCACATGCCTGAAGTGATAATTATGTCTGATATCATGCATGCATGTGCACGGCCTCCCATGTTAGTGTTTGTTATGGTCACAAATGGCCTCTGTGAATTAGAATATAAACTCAGCCGTCATTAATTTTGTTGAGTGAGGGATCGTTTTTGGGATATGGGTAAAAAAAAAGCCAAAAAAAAAAAACAGCACAGTGGCACAACGTTCACTGGTGTCCCCAGGCATTAGACATTCTGTGTGTGTGCACGTGACGAGCTCTTACACACACGCCAGAAATATGAACCCTCCTCGTTTTCACTGCCAGCCAATCGGGAATCTCCATGCAGCAGGCAAGCTGTATATTTATATTAGGTGGCCAAGTTTGATGAAGGGGACTTTAGCAGCTGTAAATTTCTTCAAGTGCTGCTCCTTCATATGGATGTTGCAAACTAGAACGCACATGCTCAGATTGACATCGCTGCTATGGCATTAACTCCAGTCGGGGTGTGGATGTGCAAGCATTTCTTGATGGGGTTGCATATGGAAGTGTTTATTTCCTCCCTCCCTGCAGGAAGTTGGACGCCCCCACCCCTATCCTGTCTGTTTTCTCCACCTTTTGTGTAATTTGACAGAGGTGGAGCAGCTTCAGTTCCTCCTTGTTGGCTCTAAGATTAAGATTGGTTTCAAAATTCATGAATGTGTCTGTGGGGCAGACGGAGAGCTGTGTGAGGGTTTCGCCGCTTTGAGACAAAGCTGTGCCTTTAAGTGAAGCAGGAGGACAATTAGTTAGGAACTAAGCAGGCCGTGAAATGCTGCCATGCAGCAGGAGCTGCGCGCGCTGCTGCGTGTGTTGGCAGTCTCCCCTCTTGTTTACTGAAGAATCGTCTTTCTCTCCCTAATTAGCTCGAGTGGAGGCTGTCCCATTGAGTGTGAATGGGAATTTGTCACACTTGGCAGTTGCAGTTACACACGCTGTCAGAGGCGGAGAAAGGCCAACTAATTTACAGTGGTGAGCGGAGCAGGGTGGGGGACACAGCGGAGGCATTTCCTTTTGAAGTCTGCTCTCATTTACTCTGCAGTTAGACAGCAGCGGAGCCTCCAAGGAATTTGACTTAAATTCCTGAAAAAGGCTCTTAATTATTCTGAAACAGCCGAATTGGCAGGTCTTTAATGCATAAAGATTGATTACAACACACTGTAAACACAGTTTAGACACAAACAGACTCTTCTCTCTTTGAGGTTTTATGGCTAATAAGTGCTGCTATTTGATTCAGTTGAGTAGGTCTGGGTACTATTCCAGCACTTCCAATGCCTCTATCAATGTCTTTTTCCATTCAGACTAAGAAAAAGACATTTTAACAAGACAATATTTTATAAACTTTGGTTTTTAAATTGTTGTGTGTGAAGGACTGTAGTGGGAAAGAGTGTAAACAAAGGAATGATGGGAAGTCAGGGCAGGCTTACTCCATGCCAACAGTCCCATCCATAACTCAGGCAAATTTCTAAAGAACTCCTGCCACTCTGCAGAAACTATGTCCTAGAAAATTACGTTTTTTTTTTTTTTTTTGCTTAAAAATTTCTTCTGTGATGCCGTTTTCTTCTATTTAACTTTTGGTTGAACAGTTCTTATAGCAAAATACAAACAGAAGTGCTCTGATAAAAATACTAGAAAACGTATTTTAGTCTGTTTCTAAATACCGGTAGTATGGCTTTATTATATAAAATCTGTCAGCACAACAAACTTTAATAGTTAATGTTTGGAAAGATTTAATTTAAGCGTTGATGTAAAGATCCAGATTTGTCGTGATGCTGTTGTTCCATCGCGTGGATCTCAGCCAGACATCCTGTTAAATAGCATTTCATCTCCAGCCTAAGATGGTTTTTCTAGAAATTTGCCAGCACACACACATTTAGTGGTCACACATGCTTGCACTTGAGCTTTTTTTCCCTCTTTTATTAGTCAGATCGTGGAAGGATGAGTGATGACAAGGGGACCCAAGCCTAATGCCTGTGTGTTTTGGTTCAGTAAAGGAAGAGTCAACTGAGCCAAATCTACTCAAGTCCTTCATTTATTCCCACAGAGCCAGCTCTCTGTCTGCTTTGCATAATCCCTCATTTTTAAGATGCACTTCATCAAATTTATCAGTCATAGCAGGTCAATTTTATGAAAGCTTATTGCACTGATGGAGTTTTATTTTAAAGAATTTAGTCACTCTGATTTGCGTGTTCTACTATTAAGAACAACCAGAATTTTCCAAATGTTTCATTTTGGTGTTGATGTTTTATGTGCAGTAGTCTACATTTTTCATTAAATTCTCAGTTTAAATAGCCATTCTGATTAAAATTGTTCTTTTGGAGTTTTTAGCATGTTCTTGTGGCATTTTGTCATGATGGAGGACATGTATTTAAAAAAAATGGCTTAAAATTGCATTTCTGTGTATTTTTGTGTTCCTATTGCTAGGATTTAGGGCCGGATGAAAAAGGCTGTTTGAAAGAGATTTTTTGTGACATACAAAGCGAGCCTCAAGCTCACTGCTCTGCTCCATTCTGATGCACCCACTTGAAGTCGACTAGATTCATGTACGTATTTGTTTTCCTCGTCTGAGCTGGCATCTACCTCATAACTGTACGGCTGGGTAGCTCCAATATTGTTTGCCATTTTTGTTGCACCGGGAATGTTAGCTTGGGGTTATGCGGTGCTGTTGGCTAGTGGAAGAGCTTGTAAACAGATTGATAATGGGAATCCTGCCTACAACCCTGAGGCGAATTTGTGTTGATCTACTGCTGCTCTGCAGAAACTACATCCTTTTACTTTGGCTAAAACCTGCATAATCTTAACTAAAAGACTACTAAAAATGCTTTTACAATAGACTAATATCATTTAGATGTAAAAAGTCACTTCTTCCATATATAGCCTCTCTACCTACTGGTTCTCAAAAAGCTTTTACACACTGACCCATTGAAGTCAGCAAAGGATTTTAGTGACTTGTCTAAAAGCCCTTTGACATGTGGAGTGACCTTGTTGGGAATTTGACCAGCAGCCACTAGACTGAAACTATACATCCAAATCAAAGACAACCCCTTCATTTTATTCAAAAATGAAAAGTAATCATTCAAATTATAACATGGGTAAAAGTTACTGGTGGAAAAAAACAAATTAATTGACAGCTTAAGCATCAGATTTGGTACCTAAAACTTACCGACAGTTTGTTTGTGAATGCATTACCTTAAGTTAATTTTGATTAACAAGTAAAAGACAATTCCCATTTTTCCAAAGTTTGGTGAGTTCTGTTATTATTCCAGATAACAGCAAAAGCTGTTACTTTAAGAATTGCGTCTTAAAATTCAATGTATAATTGATAATTTTCATGTTAAACCAGTCTCTGGTGTGCAGAAAAAAAATATTAAACACAAAATGGAAAAAATGAGGCAAATTTACACTTGTGTAATTCACTAGGAGTGATAGTATCATAAATCGATTCAATCAAAAACATGGTGGAGAAACATTACCTACATTACGCTTTCCACCCAAAATGTTCAGGTATCTGGGAAAAATCAAGTCCATTAATCCGCTAATCTAAATAAAACTCAATCCTATTTAAGAAATCTTTGTAATTTAAATCGCAGTGACTTGGAACCTGAAAAAAAATCTTTTAAACCCAGAATCTTTTTCTCTTAGACCCCTTCTTCTTTTTCCGTGATCTGTTTTTGCTTCAGGCCAAAGGTTTTGTTTACTCCAATCCAACTAATGTGGTGTCTTTGAGCGGCTTTTTCACACCATCCACATGCCTCTGCAGACAATACAATGAGGATCTGCAGGCTTAGGAACAGATCCTGATCAGGAAGATTTAAAGATAGTCTGTCTGGTGATCAACCACAAGATTCTAAAGTTATTGAAGTTATACTGCTTCTAAAGTTTTTTAACATCTTTATCTATTTGATCAAAATATGAGAGGAATTTTAGCTCTTTGGGCATGGAGTGAACGCTGAAATTAGCTGTATACATTTAAGATCATTTTGCAAAGCCTTCTTTCATGGTTGTTGTGCAGACTTTACATCTTTTCATTGAGTAAATAAAAAAGTGGGATGGGGATTGTACAAGAAACTTGTCTTTTATCGTGTTTTTAGTAGGGGTGTGTATTTGCAAGAGTCTGGTGATATGGTATGTATCACAATACGCATCTCACGATGCAATATATATCGCAGTATATCCCAAGACTGTATCGGAAATGTTTTTTTTTCAATTTCCTTTAAAGAGTCTGGCTCAAAAAAAATCTCTACCTAAGTATTAATGCACCTTTCATGTTAATAAACTGGAAAAAATATATTTTATTTAATGATCAAAACATATACAAGTATATACAAGTTGCTTTTACCCAAGAAAACGTACGCTGCTTTTCTTTTGGTAAATAAAGAAATGTTTGTTCGTAAAGGTAACAGTCAATATTGTTTAATTTCCAGAACAAAATATTTTTCAATTAAAAAAAAAAAACAGCTCCACAGAATTAATGTGCCTTAACCAGCAAGGTTCTAAAAGTACAATTGAGGAAATGTGTGCTGCTGTCGGGGTTTAAGTGGAAAAAACAATAGTAAGACGCTGAATTATGTTTGCCTATAAATAATGAATGAAATATTGCCTTGTACACATTTTAAATCGATACAAGCATCTCCAAATGTAATATTGCAATATCTCACCAAATCGATTTCCCCCTATACAATTAGTTTCTTGTAGTATTTTTCTTTTAATAGAGGAACTATAATAAAAAAATACAATTTATTTGCAATAGCTAAATCACCAGTAGATAAAATAATATATAAATTGGGTTATTTAGGTGTGCGCTCACAAAACCCACCTTTAAAGGTGAGTATTCTTTCTTGATCAAAAGAGCACTCGCTCTTCTAAAACTGTGCAGTGAATAAATCGCACAAGCTTAATGACTGTGTCTTAATTAGACAAGCAGAAGCTAATTAGCAAAGACAGAAAAGAATTGCGTCTTAATTAAGAGGTTACTTGTGTCCATTTTCCTGCTCTACTGTTTTAATCGATGGCAGATCAGACAGTGTGGAGTTTTAATGTGGCGTCAATCTCTGTGATGGCTTTTCTAACAAACAGGAAAACATCTGTTCTATCATAGCTGTTAGATGCTAAATGCAATGCTTATGAAATAAAGAGACTATGAAAACAAAACTTGAAAAGCAGAATATCTCAGCAACCAAAGTGTCCAACCTGCTCAGATCTTTAGCCGGTGCATGTCTTTGTGTTTCAACGGATGCCTTTGGATAGAGAAGGGGAAACCCAAATCGTCACAACTGTAATAATTAATAGTAAAAAGTAAAGAGAAGAAAACCCAGCTGTCACAGCAAGAATCTGTTTCAAGTGAAGATCAAGCTAATGGGGTCAATTAAAGTTATTAGTCTTAAAAAACTTTGAGTCTGATGAGCAGGACTTTGATCTTTCTTGAACCGTTCTGCAAGATATAAAAAAATTGCACATAAAAAGGCCATATATTTATAATTATGTCTTTTTTTGGACGTGTGCTTCCTTAACATTTACCAAAAACTGTTTTAAAAAAAATGCTCACAGTTGAGTCAAGAAAACCTCTTCTTTTAGGTATTAAACAGTGGAAACCAAATCCTCTAAAATGTTTGCCAAAGGAGGAGGATGTATCGACTGATTTATGGTTGACTCCACATGGTAGTGTAGTAATTTTTTTCAATTATTTTTAACATTTTTTTTAAATATAAATCCATGTGACACTACTATGTCAACATTTAAGTTTGTCTTCACTGTGGATTACCTGTGTTTTCACTACAAAGCATTGAAAAGCTTGCAGTCTGCAGGCCGGACAGCCATGTGACGACTGTCTGACTATCAGCCTGATCCCACATGTGAAGTTACGTCAAGACCACAAAGTTATGCAGACCCTTTATTGACATCATCCATTTATTTCATGTTTGTTTGTTTTCGTTTTTCTTCCATGCTCATGGGCTAATGTACTTGTGTAACACATACCAGCGTAAGCAAAGCTTTTATGGTGGCGTCATGTGACCTTTAGTTGTGTTGGGGTCAGTTGTGATTACTATCGTGTGAGCCCTGTTGGAAAATGCATTTGTCACTTCTTGAGGTCATTACTAGTACTATAGATTTGAATTACAAAAAAAAAAAAAAAAAATCAAGGTTTCACACATTTTTAATGTCTTTTTTTTCTGTTTTTGCCCCAGTATCACGATCCTAATAAGAATCTGACATTGGCATGCAGTTTCTTGACTTGTAGGGGTTTTGTCTTCATTTATATCTTTTTTCTCTCTTAAACACACACTTCATTGTATTCTTTCTCCCTGTTCCTTGCAGGAATGCAGTGTTTACACGAGCAGGCCTGGCTAAGATTTGTATATTAGTCTTTCAGGTGTCTGTTGTGTGTAACTGGCAGATACATTTCTGGCCCTAGTAATGCTCAGAATCCCGCTTATGTCAGTGCACCACGCCAACATGCCATCCTGTTTGATTTATATGTGGACGCAATGACCTGGGGTGTCTCCTCAGTCATGATGTTGTTTATTTTTGCAGGAAAAGCATCAAATTATTTTAAAGCAGTGTGTTTACTGATCTAACATCGGGCCAATGTGAAATGCTCGTGCTTAAATGTGTGTGGATAAATTTTAATGAACGTCATGCAGACTTTTGTGTTGTTTATCTGCTTTGCTTGCTCTTGGAAGTACAGTACATCTGCTTTGTTTGCTTCGTTATTGCAAAAGCAAAGGTGCTCCTGCGCTCTCGTCAATGCCCTCAGTCAATGAATCTTTCTGGGAAATGACAGTTCCCACGGCGATGATGTATGACACCAATCTGTTTACCGCCGCGCTTATTTTCTTAAAAAAATCCACTGGTGAAAATGGGCAGAGAATTGCCTCAGAACACAGACGTCCCTCCATGTCCTCGTGCTTTAGTAGGCACCAGAGCTCATAAATTAGACAAGAAATCTAATTTCCCTGTGGGGCCCTTGGGTTGTGAGTGCCCACAGACACACTGTTTCTATTCAGAGCTAGTTGATTTCTGTACTCTTCTTGATGTAAATGGGCTGATAAAGGGACAGCTGGAACTGAATTGTGGCCTACTTGCTTGCTGAGTCAATGTGGATAAGTGTTACTCTCACTGTCACACTGAGTTGTTTTGGTGTTGAATTCTCACTAGCGTGTGCAGTTGATCAATGTTGCACCAGAAAACAGCTGAAAAACCCGACTCTGAATGAATGGGATAAAAAGGAAGACAGCTTTTGTTTTTCTGTCCTAACTTTGGTAATTTTCTGAGGTCTTGTTCTTGTATTCTTGTCTCTTTGATGTCATAGTTAAATATATATTTTTTTTAAAACTATAGTTTCTTGAGCAGTTTAAGAAAATTACAAGTTAACTCTCAAAGAAGAGAATTGGCTTGGCCATTGTGATTTTTTTTTTTTTTACAAATTAAAGACTGTGAATATATCTTAAATGTGAATCTTATTGTGAAAATTTTCATTGAAAATATTGTTTTTTTCTTGAAGTTTTCTGGCCTTTTCTGTTTCTGTTATTCCATAAGGTAGACAACGGCTTCTCCAGACAATGATTGCTTCCATGTGTTGTAAAACTAAGACCTATCAGTTCTGTTATTAACAAAAATGTTTTTAGATTGAAACATTTTCTAATAAACATATTTTTTTTCAAAGAGCTAAAGGAAATGTGAAAATTTGAAGGAGAAGTGGGTTTACTTGCTTTGCACTTGCCCCACAGATTGGTTATTCTTGCAGGAGGAATGGCTGGAATCCCATGCAGCCAGTAAGGGCTGTTTCCCTGTTTATTATCACAATGTCCCTGTTTCACTTGCAGTTAGCTGCACAGAAACATTCCTGTGTTTAACGTTCTCTATGTAATCTCCGCTGTGGGGGGAAAAACATTGATGAGGTTACTGTTTGACTATAATGTTCAAATATTTTCTAGAACAAACGGCAAATTCTTTCGATGTTGACCTAAACCTAAAAAGTGACAGAGATTTATGTCACGTTCTGTGCGTTAGTCATCCATAAACAGTTGGATCATCTCTTATATCCACACTTGAAAAGCAAACATTAAACTGTCGTGCCTTGCTGGGCGACATTGTTCCTCCCCTCAGAGCCAGTTGGACAGGTTAGGGTGAAACTGCTGCATACCTGCTATGCACCTGTCAGGCGCTGTGGGTGGGGCTCTTCGGGATGATGAGGGCTGGTTACCATTGGAGATCAGAGGCTTCCTGGAAATGCGACCACACCTGTGTGTTGCTTTGCTTTTTTTTACCATGTGTCCTCACCAAACGCAAATTAGGTAACTGGCGATTCTTTTGTCCCATTAAAAGAGGCTTAAATGAATTAAATTTCTTTAAAAAGGGGAATTTATCTTTTGAGCAGAGGCTGACATGCCTGAAGTGTGACATTCTCCACCCTCCAGCTCTGATCCCTACTGTTGATCTGGACAGCGTAAACATAAGTGATTAGTGTCGGGTGACCTTTTGGTTACCATAGCAACAAGGTCCTAAATTCCTGGTCCTCTCCAGGGGCATAGCTGATTACTAAAAAAAAAAAAAAGTGTTCCCCAATGTCCACACATACTTGGACAATGGTAGATAGTAGTTAGTGGGAGGAGGACCATCTTTTAGTCTCATGATGTTGCAGGCGGATAACTTTGTTTAGCCGTTGGACTCTGAGCAGACTGCATTCCAGCCAATTCTCTGCTCACACACCAAATTACCATCTCTGGATTCTACAGATCTGCTCAATGTTGAGTTTTCCCCTGTGTGTCTGGTTTCATTCACCTAAGACAAGTACAATACCTTTTTCAGAGTTGATACTTTCTGTCATTCTTGGGATGTTTTTAAGTCGACACAAATGTTGACAGGAAGCGTAATAATATTCCATGCGTTGGACCTTTGGCTTAATTTAAAATATGGAACACATGGGAAACATTTAGTTTTTGACAGGCAATTGAAAATAAATAGGAGTGAGAATGTAAATCATTTTCTGTTTTTTTTTGGTGTTTAATGCTTAGCTTTTACTGTAGTTTGTGCAAAATTATTGTTAAAAAAGTTGGTTTTCCTAAATTTTTTCCCCATTTAAGCAGCAGTTTTCTTTAATAAATACAAATACATTTTTTTAACAAATTATAATGACCAAAATTTTAAGTATTAAGTATTTTTTAAATACTGCATTTGTGGCAAAGTAAAGCTAAACAATCAACGATGATTTAACATTTGGTTAAGTTTTATAGGATTTTCTATAGCTGGGGGAAAAAAACGAAACACCCAATAATGATATTACTTTCTTATTACTACTTTTTTTTTAGGATATAATAGTTTTGGATGAAGGTTATGAGTTTTTTTTTTTATTTTCCATCTGAAAAAATATAATGGTTAACTTTTACTGGTAGTTATTTGGGTTCATGGGTATCATTGGAATTGACGATGATGTGTTGTCTCTGTCACTTGAAGTCAGACTTATTGTACCCTTAGGTGTTTAATAGAAATGTTCCCAAATTTAATTTTGTAAAATAAAAAGTTGCAACAAAAAAAGCTTTAATTTTTACAGCAGATAGAGACCTGTTTACTGTAGGTTTCCACGGTAGCAGCAGAAAGCTGTCTACAGATTACCTCCTAAACATCCATGTGACCAGTGTTGGTTGTTTGTGGTCTTTCCTTATTTTTTTGAACGCTCCCATGTGTCAGTAGAAACAAGTATTGCCATTGTGGTCTCATAGCTCATAGAACAGTGAGGCATGTTTCTGCAAAGAAAAAAAAAAAAACATTTGAGAAATTTGCCCAAAGCTTTTTGTTTGAGTTTTAATGTTGTAAAGGCTCAAGAATAAAAAACAGAACTTTACAAAGATGCAATAAAATTGGTGTAATGGCTCAAAATCATCCCTTTTCTCCTTAATACAAAACATGGAGAACAAAGTTTCTTTGTTCTCCATGTTGCCACAAGTTTGACCACAGGGTGTGTATATGTCTGAGCTGTCTGCTGAGATCTAGATAACATGGTTGTGTGTGTGGTCTGAGTATGGATCGTGATGTTTCTAAATGATGTTAATGGTGTTGTTTTTGGTGGTCTTCGGAGTGGTTTCCTATTATGGCAATCTTTAGTTGATAGCTCGGCAATGTTCTTGCTGGAAAAGTTCGATATCTTTTAAAGTGCCTCACAAGGAATGTAAGTAAAGAAAATCAAATCAAACAAAGGCTTTAACCACAGCTTTTAGGGATTGTTGTGATACATCTTACAATCCTACTTGGTATAAATCTTTCAGTACAGCCAAAGTCATAACATTGTAACATTTTAGGTGTCATATCCAGTGGTGAGAGGAATGACTTTTCAAAACACAAAAGTGCAATCGTTGTAAACAGTATCATGGAGGATGAATTATTATTTTCAGGTTGTGCCCGACCAGAATTGTATGGCACCAAGTCTTTCATATATTGGAATAGAACTTTGAAAGAAAAAGCCCGGAGCAAGATTTGTGAGATATGCACCGCTAGGACATTTCACACAAAGCTTCTTCCAAATGTAGGAGGTGGACAATCACTAGTAAACAACAGAAAACCTTAAGAAGAAGCCCCTCCCTTCTGCTCGCTGCCCGTCCGGTGTGAACACTACAGGCTGAATGTGTGTTCTTGCAACCGCTTATAGCACGTTCTTGAACATGCAACCCTACATTCACATCATGCCTAGTGTGAATATTGCATTAAGCTAATGCCACCTCACAGGTCTCATAGTTATGGTAAATTGTCTGTTTTCAGATGAATGAATGTTTTCAGCTGAAGTGAAAACCTACTACGTGTTCATATGAAAACAGTGGAAGTTGATCAACAACTAAGATGTGGTAGACCGAAACAAGTTATTGAGCACTAAAACCTTTAATGGATTCAATGGTTTGATGAATTGGAGTACAATGGTCCCTTGTTAGCCAGAACTTAGAACTAGTGAGAACTTTGAGCCTGGTGTGTTAAAACCAAATTGTCTTCTTGTTTTTTCTGAACAATTCCTATCAAAACCAAAGTATTTCTGAATCAATAAAAGGGGAAACCCAGTCCAGTTGACTGCTTTTATAATCTTCTCTGATGGATAAATGAGAATCTGCATGAATTTTGTGGTCAATACTTTTTTGTGTGTCATTTGGGAGTGGGAGTTCTTGAATTGGTTTTTGGAATTCATCTATATTGGGGTTGTACCTTTTTAATACATGAAAACAAACATCTTAGAAATCTGAAATCAGCAATTTCCAACACATTTGAGAACATCGGCACATGCAAAACCTGCAAAAATGCAACGTTGTGCATTCCTATGTGGAGATTTCATAACAATACTATAACAGTTTAATGATATCAATTCTTGTTTGTTCTACTCTTTAAATCTGCAACAACAATGAGACAAATGCTTTTAATCTGTACATGCGTAAACTATGGGAAAGTATTGATGATGGAATAGTCATGTTTTTTTAGGAGTCACTGTCATGTAAACTAGCTGTGTCATAAAGCACATGTAGTAATTGACCCGTCTAAACCTTAAGCCTGCTTTTAACACGTAAGTCCCTCTGCAGGTTTCCCATCTGGTTGATCCTCCGATGAATTGGAGCAGACACGGGAAGACAGCCAGATTACACTTCACTTGCGGAGTTGGTGTGTGTGTGTGTGTGTGCGTACATGCTCATCTGCTACATCACTTTGACTCCTTTCTGTCCGGCTAGAATACTAGCTGTACAGGAATGTGTTCTGTTGGACCAGACATTTAGCAGATCAGCCTAGGTCGAGCTAAGAGCCTGCCACTCTATTTATAGCAGAATAAGTGACAGGCAGGGGAAAATGTAGGTCTGCACGAGACCACGTTCACCTGAACCAAAGGGAAACTTGTGTAACTGTTCCTGCTTTAAACCTGGATATGTCTTAGTTTGAAAACTGAGTGTTGGATTGATGTTTTTTTTTTAGCTTAGGCAGGATAAATTCATTAGTCTTAAATTTTCTCCATTTTTCAATCTCAAGATGAATATGTTTTCAGAATGAAATAAGCTGACATGATGACATATTTGTGACCTTAGAGTTTCTGCAATCAATTGCAGCACAGATAACTCAATGGTGCTGTCATTAGCATCCAAGCTTACTCTCATTTTCACATTTTTTCTTTCTGGCTCTCTCAGGGAGCAATGGAGTACATGTGGGTCATAAAATGTGGGTGTGTGAAGTTTCCCTCTTTGGTTGTGGTCGGCTTGTCACAAGCTCATGGAGCCATTAGACTTCCCTCTGGGTTGCTGTTGGTCTCATCTCCCACATTTTTTTTCTCACGTCTTTCATCTTTTCTTCAAATTCAACCAATGAAATCCCATCACTGTAAACCTGTAAACAAGTGCTAATCTTCTTCTACCTAATTTCTTTGTTTCATTTTTTTCTGATAAAGGAGAATATCTTTCTCTTTCTTTGTTCTCACCGAGCTGTCATTTCATCTGGCTCCTCCCATGTGGCTCTGGGTGACAGAGTTTCTTGGCGTTCCCACACCAGGAAAGTTGATGTTTCCACTGTTTACACGATAGGTTAACCTTGAATTTAAGAAAGCGTCAAAACAAAACTGTTGGGCTGTATTAGGTCGCAACACTAGAAGGGTTTTCTTAGTTTGTTCTTAAAGTTCATCATTCTCACAATGGCTTGACTTTCTTTGCTTAGTGCATTTGTGTATTTGCTGTTTTTACCACACTTTTGTCAAATTAAGTTGGTTTTAGAACCTGTAGTAGTATAAACAGTAGCACTACTAACCGTACATATATAAAATAGGGTTATTTTTTGCACTGGTCTCCATCTAACTTGTTCAGAGCAGCAGACAGGTGAAAAATGGAACATTTCCACGATTTATAAAACTGAAGTATAAAAGACCAGGCCCAGGAACTGTTTCTCATAAAGTTGTACAGCCCCATAGGTGGCATGCTAATGTAAATTCTGTGCACAGCCACCCCCGTTTTTAATCGCAACCATATGTATGACATTTTTTCCTCCTCCTCCTTTTCCGTACCTGGAACCTGAGCCCACTAAGTTGGTCACAATTACAACAACCACTTCTGTTGGTGAGTTTGTAACATGCTTGCCTGAAGAGGAGTACCGTTTGGATCTTATGTCTTACTGTATTCCAATACCTGAGGAGCCAGAGTCCTTTATTCTGCCAAAGTCTTGTTGAAAAGAATCTGTAAACTTTGCAGACTGCCTCAGAATGCAGCTGTACTGAGAGGAACTCTCATTTAAAAGATAGGATAGGGGGTGCAGAGGTTATTGAAATGAAAAAAATACTTTCCTCTTGGTTTTTACCTGCACTAAGATTTTTTTTCCCGCTGTTTTTATCCAGATGTTGTAGCCAAAGCCAGTTTGGTGCTGGTTAAACTAAAACTTCCATTTTGTTTTTCCACAGTGACCACACAGCCACATCATTACATCCCATCACATGTGATTGTTTAGACTCTCAGTCATTCAGGACATGGTAATCCAAAAAGCTTCAACTAAAGAAAAGCAGTCTAAGAACTGAGGCCGCATTGCCTTTAATTGAAACTCTGTTAAAGGTTCCTCAACTTAAAAATCTATTCTAAAAAGAGAAAGTTTGAAACTTCAGCTTTGTGGGTTTTCTTTTTTCTTTCAAGTATTAAACTAAACCGACAGGCTTTTACCATTTTTTAGTCCTGCAATCTTTGCCCTAACATGACTGCACTTCTTCTTTCAATTGATGTTTTTTAATAGAATTTGTTGCAAGAAATATGTTTTCAGGACAATAAGACACTTTTTATAGATGGTTTTATAAACCTTATTTATACATTTAAATATATGAATTGTGAATACTAGTTTTAGTGACTCTGTTTCATTTATTAAAACAAACAAAAAACTGGAGCTTATAAGGTTTTTTCTTGGAATGTTATTGATAATTTATTAATTTAAATTCAAAATTAAATTAAAATTAATTAATTCAAGTCGATTCAATTTGAGTTTACACAGTTTACCCATTTAGACACATTTGTTTAGAAATACAATAATAATCTATATATATGTTTTGAAGATATTCATATTAATCACAGTTCACTTACTGTAAAATGTATTAGTGAAATAATAATGAGATTGCTAACACCATACAGTGTTATAGGGATTCTCAAACAGAGAAGCTCCAACAATCACTCTGCTTCTCCTGGAGGGCGTTTCATTTTCGCCACTTGTTGGTGATCACATAATAGCAAAATACCTTATTCCAGAAGAAGAAGAACGGATGAGCCAGAAAACGGTGCTTTAGCCCATATAACTTTAAAAAATATTTCCTTAAAACAGTTTGGAAAATTCATGCCTATGAGTTTATAAAGATGCTCATTTAGTCAACAATGTATGTTTAGGTTGACCAAGCGTTAGAATTAGCTGTCCTATGGGAAATCCCATTAAAAACATTAGCATCTAGCTAGTGACTGATTTCTACTTTGATGGATGAATTATTCATCTATTAAGCTTAGATCGATTCAATTGATTTTATCAACCCAGCCCTAATATTTATGTCGTATTCAATGACCTCTCTTTTAATTGTTTAACCCTTTAACACAGAACTTTAGCTCCAGTGTTTACATTCTTTCGACTACCGTAACTCCTAAACCGCTGATGCAATTAACACAATTGCGCTGGATTCTGAAGCAGAGAAAAGCAGCACTTTACTGTAATGAATCAATGTAAATCAACTAAATGGTTGCTTTGCGCTATTACTTATTGTTATAGTTGCTGACTGATTGCATGAACGGTCAAAGAGTGTGTTTTTTAAGTGTCACTGGTGACATCTTTAGTGTTAAAGTGGATGAAAAGGCAGACATAAATGTATCTTTTTTTGTTTGTTGAATGACTTAATCATTTAATTTTGTTTTGTTTTGGTAAATCCAGTCTTGTACTGGCACATAATGTTTGGTCTATTGCTGGTTAAATAAGAGGTAAATAAGTTACATTTGTAGTTACACAAGTAACATTTTACAGAGAACTTTGGACTTTTGTATGTACATTCTTTTCAGATCTGAGTAGAAGATTGTTCTAATGTTCTTGCAAAACAAAAGCTGTAGAGTTGAAACTAAATAGATGGTAACTAAGGGAAACGTCTTGTATGCGATGCATGCGGTTGGACTTGCTCAGTTGGATTGTGGGTGGCCTGATGTCATCATCTACACATGCTGCTGGTTTCTGTGCGAGCTGCAGAGCCCAGATTCAGTTTCAGTGCGTATGTGTGTTTAAAATTCCCTGTCTGCTTATTGTTTGATCTTCCACCGTGTCTACTGTTGAGGAACTTGGAAAGAGTCTCTGGCTTCTAAAGCTGAAGTATAGCTGTACAAACAACAGATGTGCCACCGCGTTCAAGCTCTCAGCTACAGCTACATGTTCAAAGAACTCTGAGATGAATATTTCTTCTATTATCATTTATTAAAGTGCAAACTTTGTCTCAAATCAATCCTCGAATTTTGTGTTTTTTACTTCACCTCATGGTGACAGTAAATAAGAGGCTTATCCACAACCCTGAGACTCATTTGTTTTTTCATGCTTTTTCACTGTTGACATGATTTCAGTTCAGGTTAAACCACACTGGATTTACTGAGTCAACAGAAATATTATCTGATCTCTGATTGACTCTCACGCCTTACAGAAATGATCTTTATTTTTTCCTTTTTTGGAGTCAAATCAACAGGTAGTAGCATTTCTTCTCACCATTTTCTTGCCAGGAAAAAGTCTTTTTTGGACAATTTGTAGCCATCACTGTAAAAGGTAAGGTTTCATTGTACAGAGACTTGTTTTGCCTCAAAAGAAATCCTTAATTTGAAATAATTCAAGGTCAAATGGGAACTTGTGCCACTAAAGTGCCATCTGTAATACCTAAAACTGCTGTGAGCATGACCTTGTTATAATTACTGGCATTAATGTGTTTTTGAGACTTCTGTTTATCTCAAGCTTGTGTTTCTTGATCCACTTGTGCCATTTAATGCAGATACTAAATTAGAAACGTTTCTTTTACAATCTGGTTTAAAGAGTCTTCAAAGTTCAAATTTTAGCCTCAATTCTTCCAGTTTAATTGATACCAATTATATTTATATATTTTCAAACGGTTCTCATTTATGATGCTCTTTTTTTTATTTTTCTGAGGATAAATTGGTGGTTGAGGCTTTAGCTAATACTTGATTTTGTTATGTAACTGAACTGATTCGCTTGTATGTATAACTAAGATAGCCTTTTTGGTTGTTTTTTTTGCACAAACTTTGGACTTGTTAAAGTGATAGACAGCTACCATGTAAAAGCTTACTCAGGACTATTTGATTTAGTGGACCATGAAAAGGTGGAAAAATGGATGGGAGTGTCAGGTACAGGTAACAGTTGGGTCAAAATTTATTTTGGATAAAGGAACTATGATGTTTTTATTGATAATCATAAAAATTGGACTCGTGTCACACGGAGTTCCACAGGGCTTTACTTTTGGACCTTTGCTATTCTAGCCTTTCATCATATGGTTTAGATCATGCATAAAAAATAAAGTTTCATATCACAGGTATTCTGGCATTTAACTCTATTTTGTTCCTTAAGTTTCTGCTGCTGCATTTTGCAGCTAAACTCCTAGATCAGGGGTGTCAAACTCAAGTCCTCGAGGGCAGACGTCCTACTGGTTTTCCAGAAATCCTGCCTCATCTGCTGCTGATTACCTGGATCAGGTGTGTTTGGCCAATAAGGAGCTTCAAAGGCAGGTTGGTTGGAAAACATGTAGGACACCGGCCCTTGAGGCCTGGAGTTCGACACCTGTGTCCTAGATAAAGCCAAACGTTCTTCTGTGAATCTATGATAAGACAGAATTAATCGCTTTTAAAAGCTAATGGAAATGTATCAAATTTATAAATAGTGTATGTCTGTAGTAGTAAAGTTAAAAGATGCATTTGAACGAAAGGTATTGACAGTGACTTGTTAGTTCTTTATTTTTTCAATAAAACAACTCAGTTTAGATTTTATGTTTATGTCTATCCAGAATTTTGTGAAACTGTTGATCTAGATTTGTCATTTTGGATATTTTCTGTAGACATTGACAGAAGCAAACTTTTTTCATAGTTGTGTTTTTTTCATATTGTGAAAATTTTACACATTTTAGTTTTATTTAAAGTTTATTTATAGTTTTAGTTTTATTGATATCGGTCTTGTCGGCCACTTCACTCAATTATTAACTCTTTCCATGTCTTTACAAAAGGTGTTACATGCTTATGGTGCTTTTCCTTTAAAATGTGCCCAAGTAAACTCTTTTTCTTACTTTTGTGGTTGCTGCAAAACAGTATCTGGGTATTTCTGTGTTCTGGGCCAGAATAATTCTACTTTAATGAAAGTCTGTGTTCCCGGAGCTGTAGAGGAACATCTTTTTGTATCAGAGTAATAGGAGCTCTCAGAGGTATGGTGGGCTCATATGATGAAAAAGTCATGTGATTGGCCAGTTATCAAATGATTTTTGTGTTTTTCTTTTCTTCTTTTAGTACCCAGACTTTTTTTTATGTTTCAGGAAAAAAATCCTGATGTGTTTGCTTGCACATCCTTTTTATTGTGTGCATATATTCCTCCAAAAAAATATTATTGCACATTTCTACATGTAGGAATTTTGATAGATGGATTTTTTGTAGCAAGTACACATCATATAAAGTAAAAAAGCTTTAACTTAAAAAAAAAAAAATATTCCATTACCAAAAATAGCTAATTTCTGACAGAATTGGAGGAAGAAAGTGCATAGTCATAACATTTCTGTCATGTTTGTTTCTGGTACCACTTTCCTGAGAGTTGGTCAGTGTGGCTCAGCATTAATGGACACTTGGGAATTTGAATTGGTTTGAAACTGAATTCTGCCTCTCCTCTTCTGAACACTGAAGTTGGTTCTGTTGATTAATGTGTCCAATCAAAAGCAGGTTGCCAGGAGACCAAGTCCTCCTTCATGGAGAGGGTCATCAGTCTTTCTTATTACTGTCGTTATTATGAAAGGTCTCAGTTGATTTTAGGTCAGGATTTAAATTAAAATAAATACATTTACACATCAAATTGCTTAAAGTTCCAAAATAATGAATGTTTGGCATGTTTTTAAAAAGGATAAACTTAGATATGTGTTATTTTAGATCATAAAAAGTCAGTTTTGGAACTTTAGATATTTGTATCCAAGTTTTGCTTTGGGTAGACAGTTCTGAAGTTCCAAACAACACAGCAGGGGATTCTGAAGGCTATAGAGCCACAAAGATATAGAAAAAATAAATCTGCAAATGCTGACAATCCTGTCCTGAAGCTGCATCACTGCCAACCACAGTTTGTGCAAAAACAGGCTCAGCCTGGTTATAAATGTCTCTCTGTCAGCTATCAGCATATTTTTACTTGTCAGCCCCTGCCGCAACAGACACAGTGATAAACCCTGCTGTTTTATAGTTGCCATTAATGCAAAAGAGTGAAATGTTAATGTTTTAAACTTATTACTTTCTTTATCAAATGTACTTTGATTTTTTAAACAAATTGAGAACTTCTGTGTTACTCTAGGCTAGAAGATGTGGTTTCACCTCTCACTCATTACCCTTAGCATTTTCATTTTCTCTTTTTTTAATTAACATTTGTCCAACTTCTATCGCTTATAGGTCTTCTTTCCAGTATTCATTTTGATAGCTGGGCAAATTGGTCTCTTTGAGCTCCAGCTCCTCCACTTTGTCTTAATACAGCTTAATGAATTATTGATTTACAGCATCGTTTAGTGCAAAATAAGCTGCTTCTGTAATTTATTGGGTCCTGGGCAATATTAAAGATACACACTTGCCTGCTGCCCTTTTTTGTCAATTTGGGGATTGATAATGATGATGATTCCAATAATAAAGTTTTATTGCACATCATGCTTGTCTCTACAAAGGACTACAAAGATGTACCCCTTAAATGCTCATAAATTAAAATTATTAAACTGTTTATGTGCAAAACACCCACATTTGAAATGATTCCATGTCAAATTCAGTTTGGTTCATTACTCTATCTTATATCTTGGCTCAGAAATAAACAATGTTGCAAAATAACACATTGTTTTTTTTTTGTTTTTGGACAACACAAACCACAATCATAAAAATACTCCAAATGGGATTTGAATTTTTTTACTCACACTGAGGTGCTGCTTCCATTTTTCTTTTGTTGAAGGTATAAATGAAGGGTATGGATGGTAAATAGAAAAAAGAACAACACATTTCATCAGGAATTCTGAGAAAAAAAAGTGATCATAACTTTCACATGAAAGACAATTTCCAGAAAGCGCAGAATCTAAACACGGAGGCAGTGATGGTCTTTAGTGTGACAAAGTGGAGTTCCTAAATGACTTCCTCAAAGCATTAGTTGGGGTATTTCTTTCAAATGTTCCTAATGTATGATGCAAACCATTTTTCAACTTGATGTTATCATAAGAAAGTATAATAAAGAAATAAAATATATATATTTTTTGTTTAACTGCACCATTCTGGACATTTTTTCCAATTATTAAACTTTTAGTGTTTGAGTTCCGGTTGATTTCCAATTAAAGTAAATTAATTAAAGAGTTGAACTTGAATACACTAATTCTCTCTGTCCTCATGAAATCCAACACCTTTACACCTGGAAGAATCCAAACTAAAGTGTATGAACTCAGATATAGTCTAAAGCTTTTGCTTTTACATCATTTATGTCATGAGGGATGATTCCCCCATGAGTCGCCTGCTGATTTTGTTGTCAGGAGCTGGTTTTGTAGTGGAGCTCTGCGTATGCACGCTGTGAGGATCTGAAATCCTATACATGTTTTGTTTGGCTCTGTCTAAAGACATGGTGAGAACCTTTGTGATGAGTGCAGCGAACGTCTGTTCCTCTTTAGTGAAAAGGAAAGCAAAGAAACAGAGGCAGGCCTCATACCATGGCCTGCATTATGCCCCTCTTGCAAACTTGTGCTTTCAATCACGATGAATGGTATATTGTACACTGGCAACTCTTAATACACACTGTGTTTAAGAAGGGCTGGTTATAAATCCTTTCATGGCCTTTAAGGAGCCTTTTGTTTGCTGCATGCTCAGTATTTGACTTGTGTATAATAAAATGGAAAGTTTGCATTCATCTTGATGAAACAAAAAATTTATTTGTCATAATTCTGTCCTTTTGAATGTGTTCCCGCTGAGACTGTTCAGCACCTTAGATCATGTAAAAGCTTGTTACTTTGACAGTCAAAATGTCTCAGAATGGCTTTTGTACATTTAGCACAGAAAAGCTTTTTAGAAAATCACTGCCTGTCATCTGAAGATTCCTTGCTGTAATTTATAGTCCCTCCATCTTTAGGCTGGATTCTGGCCTGCACTTTCTGCTGATACCCTTCAATAAGCATATTCTAAAAAAATATATATTATTTAAAGCCACCTCACACTTCTTTTCAAAACTATGACTCGCATTTACAACTGAACACGTTTGACATTGTGCATGTTTAGTCTTCTTGAGGTATATCCAGTATTGAGTTGTCTGTAATAAAAGCCTTAGTCACACACACCAGAATGGGAGGTTGGCCTTTACGGGTGGTGCAGCTTTTTGGGTTGTCCGAGCTGTGGAGGGTCATAGACAGGATCAGCTGCATCTTAATGTGAACACAGGTGTACCTTGCAATTCCCTTAAGGCTTGTGTGGCCACCATAAACCCCACTCCGATCATCTTCTGATCTATTGTGAAAGTATTCTCAGTGGTCTTTTGATTGTGATTATGCAGTTTTTAGCCAAAACAAACAAAAGCAAAAGTTTGTTTTCTGGGACGTAGTTTCTGCAGAGCTGCATTAGTTCATAGAAATTCACCTCTAAGTTGTGAGTGGAACTGTTGGAACTGTTCCTCATCATTCACTTATTTGCAGTTTCTTCCGCCGTCTTACAGCCTCTTATAATCCCAACAGAATCAGTGAGCAATATCGGAGCTATCCAGACGTAACGTTCTGAGTCCACACCATCTCAGACAAGGAAAACAAAGACGTCCGTTCGTTCACTTGCGGCTTATCCCTTTCAGGGTCGCCACAGCGTAACAGCACCCACTGTTTCGCATTAGTGATTTTTCAGAGTTTTTACGCCGGATGCCCTTCCTGACACAACCCTGTACTTGAGGGGCACAGGGACCCAGTTAGGCAGCAGTGTCAAGGGTCTTGCCTAAGGACCCAATCAGTGGACAACCCTGGGAATCCAACCCAGGGCTCCTGCGTGTCAGCCTTCACCTAGCCCACTGAGCCACCCAGCCGCTTAGGAAAACAAAGACGTACATGTCTGCAAGTGGATGCATCAGAATGGAGCGGAGCAGGGAACTCATGGCCTGTCGATTGTAGAAAACTATGCAACAGTTACAAGCTTTATCAAATAACATTTCTTCATTTTCTCCTGATTGATTCCAATTTAAATAAAAGAAAACTCAGAAACACAATTTTAGTCTTACTGAGTTGATATATCATCTATCATGAGAACAATACCAAAATACCATCTACCTGAGCGGGTGGCTGTGAGTAAGGCCTAAGAAGAAAACCAAAAATCCGGTACGATGTCTAGAATTTATATGTAGATTCAAATACTAGAGGAATTCATGAACCTTAGTCATTGTTATAAAGTATAGAAGGCTTTAAAAATGTTCTAAAAAGAGCTGACTTTATGACATTACCTCCCAAGCACAAGTCATTGTGTCCTCGTAACAGCACCTTATGGTTTTGCACTGACTGGGCTCTGCAGGAAAAGTCTTATGAAGTGAATTGGTCCATCGTCATGCTCTGTTTCCCCTTCCTTCTCTCATAAAGCCAAAGAAGATTCAGGTTTAGCCCCACCGTGCTGCTTTCACTGATTAAAGCTCATTTGCATACAAATTAGCCATAAATTCTCTAATTCTTTGTGCTGGCTTTGATAGGACCGTCTCTGTGTTGACTTTTTTTTTTATTTTTTATTTTTTTAGAGGTAACTTGAACATGGCTCTCCATGTTTTCGGTTACTTTTATGATTAGTTGCAGATGGAGAGATGGAGCACCCTTTTGAACTCTACAGTTTTCAGTTTTCTCCAACATGTTCCTGAAAAGTAGTGGGTGGGGGGAAACCCCCACAAAACTTCAGCAGAGTTCAACTTCAGCCTCCCCCCTCTCCTCTTATTATTCTGACACCACCTTTCCCTCTGCTGCTCTCTGACTCATTTCCTTTGAGATTTTATTCATCTCATTCTCCTGTTCCTCCCTCAGAATTCTTGTTTTTTCTTATAAGTGCTCTTTTTTTGTTCAAGTGTGTTTTTTATAAGGGGGAAAACAATTTAGATGAAACCCCAGATTCAAGGTATTAAAACACAGCAGAAAATTAAATTCAAGAGCTCTTAAGTGGGTGAACATGCAGTACTCGGGCTACATTGTCTGCAATATTTTGTTCAACTTTGCTGGTAGATCAGATCGGTATATTAAAAAAAAGCTCTATTTGGCTGACATTTTCCATCGGTATCTTTGCTATAAATGACAATTTCCCCATAAACTGTGTTCTGATTCTTTGGTTTAGTCATTGCTGAATGATTACATAAAGATATGTTTTCTTTCCTGTTCTGTCAGAAATTTCTGGCAATAAAAATGCAGTTGGAGCATTTTCAGTCAGATGTTTTATTGGGCCAAAACAGAAAAGTCATTAGTTTCAGTTCTGTAAGTTGGCTTTATCCTTCATACCAGCAAGAGTGTCCAAGAAATCATTCGTGTGCATTATGGAAGCCTCACAGATGCACATTTGGAGCACTTGTTTCATTTGGTTTTACTTGGGAGTTTAATATTTTTTTTTTACGTATTAAGGAGTGTTTCTGTGTAAGATATAATATATTTTTCAAAGTCTTTCTACACACTTTTTGGTTTAGAGTACGTTTTCCGGTTTTATTTTCTCTACATTGGCTACCATTCAAATTTAGAATTGATTTTAAAATCTAAGTTGAACTTTTAATGTTGTAAAAAAACAGGCTCCTAAATATATTTCTGACCTGGTAACACCATACACCTCTAACCGTTCTCTTCGGTCCTCAGATCAAAACCTCCTCAAAGTCCCTACAACAAAATTTAAAACCGTGGAGACCTGTCCTTTCATGCAGTAGCCCACAAACTCTGGAATGCCCTGCCACTAACCCTCCATATGGCTTATTCGGTTGGTTCTTTTAAAAATCTTTTCAAGACATTTCTATTCAGACAAGCTTTTAGTTAACCTGTATCTGTTTACTACCTTTTACTTGTTTTTACATCTATTCTGTTTTTACTTAAGCTGTTTTATTTATTTTATCCTATTTTATTACATTTGTGTTTTTAATGATGTCTTGTAAAGCACTTTGTCGTTTTTACTTGTGAAAAGTGCTATATACGTAAACTTCTTCTAAAACACAAAAAAGCAGTTAGTCCTGTTGCTAGTTGGGTTTTTGCCCTTTTTAATTGGTTGGTACTAAAAAGAAAACGATGTTTTTGAAATGAGACATTTTTCAAAATGCTCTATTGAAGATCTAGAACCCAGAGCAAACAACAAAAAATTCTGCTTTGGGACTGACTGAAATTTAGGGTATATGACTGGACACATTTGGTTCGCTTAAGCCTTGTGCTATCTTGTGGGGTTCAGATGATTATTGAAACCAAGCAGTCAAATCCTCTTTGAAATAATGTTTTTGGAGAGTCCCAGGTGTCTTCTTAAGTTGATGGGAACTTGAGAGCTTAAAAAATAAAAAACTGTTCAAAATGGCCCGATGCAAACCGATAGGTCACATGACCACATCCATCTTTTTTTTGTTTTTAGGGGATAATAAAACCTGATCGATCTTGGATTTATTCACTTTTTTGCTTTCCTGCAACAGATAAAAATAAACAGAAAAAAGGCTTATCAGATCCTCAAAATACACAGGTCTGGTCTTTGTGGTATTTAATCTGCCATCTTTTAGGGTTTTTTTTATAGTCACATTGTGTTGCACCTGCTCAGAAACTTGGTCTAGCAGTTGGTTAACTGTTGAGAGTCAGCAAAGAATGTGACTAAACTTAAGCCTTAAACCCTTTAATGCTCGTTTTGATTAATGACAAATTCTGTATGTTGGGCATAAGCATTTCTAATTATTTTGAACCCTCCTCACAAATGATCATCAGATAGTACTGATAATCTTCAGGCATGGGTTGGTGGCTTCTCTTTGTGACTCTCATCTGCTATTGCGATTCATTCCAGCTCTACAATCTGCATTTTTTTCCGCTTCATTGGGATTAGATTGGCGAACACTTCATTTACTCAGCCAGCCTCCAAGGTAAACACATCTGTAAATCTCAGCAGCCTTGGCTCACTATACCATTAGGTATGGGGTAGGCGCCTTTACATTTTTCAGTTTGAAGCTAATCCTTCTCTAGACGTTAGCATGAACACAATGGATCCTCTGTATCTAAATATGAGTTAATTTTTACCAGCTGTATCTCTAACTCTGTATTTTCAGAGCTTACACAGACTATGTTCAATGTTCTTTGGTCCGAGAAGCCAGGAATTTATTAAGTATTTGTCTTGAGTTGTGATTGAAAGGGATTATATGAGGAATCTGTCCTCTTAATAATCCCAGTTCTGTTTTTTCTGCAGCACATGGCATGAATAAACTTTTTTTTGTGAATTTTTTATCTCTAAGTTGTCTTCTTATTTTGACAGTAAACAGTGCGTCATGTAGCTTTACACATATTGAGAATAGTCATGGACGCCACATTTTCTATCCCCTGGAAGTTTTTGAAATTCCCGAAATTCATGCGGCATCAGCAGAAATGCCACAATCCCCAACCTTGTTTGTTGTTATGTTTGCATGTGTCTGAGTCTCCAGAGTGTTTGCAGGGCTTGTATTTATTGATTTTGGCGTGATTGCTCTTTGGATTGTTGCATGTTTAAGCAGCTGGTGCAGCACTCACTTTTATTTTTTAAACTTTAGTACTTTCAGTTTATGGAAAAAATATACATTTCTTTAAATCACATTTATCTTTTTTGTACAAATATACATTTTTGTTTCTACTGTTTCTCCGTATCATTACTCTGCTGTTCATCCATCAGTGACTTATTTGACCTTATCAAGTGAAAAAACACATCCTGACTTGTTGCAAACTTTACTGCAGATGTGCTGCTTTATTTCTTTCCTTCATCCAGCTGTAACGACAGAACAAAAATATTTTCACATATAAAAAAGAAAATGGAAGGTTATTTTAATATAAAGCAGTTACGTAACTCTGAATTTAGTTATTTTTGAGTGATTGTATCGGTTTCTCTCTGTGATACAGCTGCCGAAACAGAAGGTCAGTGTTGGTCATTTCCAAAATCTCGATTTTATTGTGGTAAAATAAGGCTAAAACAGCATATCATACACAATTTTTTAGCCCCTCAAACTGAATTTCTAGCCTCTTCGTTCTCTTCTATCTTTATTTTCAACACCCTGTCTTTTTGCTGTCAAAATCAAACGTCACCAAGTGTAATATTACTGCACAATGCACTGGATGCAACATTAGTACAAGTTGTCTGTCTTTTTCATCTGAACAATTTATGGTTTTGTAAAAAGCAAAAAGAAAATTACTTTGAGGGAGGAAAAAACAGGAAAATATTTTAATCCACTGACAATTTATGAAGTTCTATTAAGATTTCATCAAACGTACACTTCAAACTGTTTGAAATATTCTTAATAATGGTTTATTGAAACCACCACATGCTGAATATCTGCTGTGATTTGACAAACTGTTCTGGATTTGAATCTTGTTCCATTTAGCTGTAAAATATTTAAAAAAATCCACCATTTTTTTAAGCCAGTAGAATGTTTGCTCATACATTATTCTGCATGTTGTCAGTACATGAATGGATAATTTCACCTGTGGAGGTCCTCTGCTGCATGGAGGCTGAATGTGGGAGCTTTTATTTACTCAAACAGAGCAGAACCTGATTGTTTTTTGGGCAAAAAGAAATGTTGTTTTTTTACCCAAATGAGGAAAACTAGACACAAGATTAAAACTGCACTCTCGTGTGTGAAAGCAGCGCAGAAAAGTGTGTGTGTGTGTTTGAGCCAGTCAGTCAGCACCACAGTTTAGAAGGGGACCTCTGTGGTAGATTAATGCTTTAAACTGGCAGAGGTCTTAGATCTGGACCTTCTCCAAGCTGAGATTCAGTTGTAGCACGCTTGTTTTAAAAGCGGTGAACACGTGTCCGGATGAGCACATCCTCCTTCCAGGATAGATGTTACCAGTCTCAGGGTGGATTCAGACGGGACACATTTGGTTTGCTTATAGCAAACTTGAGCTAATTTCCGCCAATTTTTTTGTCTAAATACACCCAAGTGGACCCTGATCGGGGACCTGGAATTGCTCTCTGACTAATTCTTCGAGGTAGTCTCTCAGTTCGTTTCCAGTCTGACTGAACTCCGGTTGCTCTGAGATTCCTGTTTCTGAATAGGCGCAGTGCTAAGAGCGGAACAACTGGCCAATTCTTACTGGATGTAAACATTAGCTGAACAATGATGAAACACAGAAACTCATTGAAAAATGATACACATTGTTTCTCACACTGTTTTCTCTACAATTTATATGTCATAAACACTTATCGGCGAGCCTTTATAGCCGTCGTCTCCTCAGTAACCGCCTTGCAGCATGCCTCCACAGTACCAAAGTAAGTAAAACATGTGGAACCTAACGTTGATACAGACGCCCAAAATTGGTCAGCGAAATATAAAGTCTGATTACGTGAACTATCCCGACAAGGATTGCACCTCCATGATTTCTTTCTCTCGATACTTTGCCCGCCCTTGTAATTCCTGGCCAATGCCTGAAGAGATCTCATGGTTTTGTTTAAAAGTTTTGGTTAATAGCAGTATTTTTCGGTAGACTGCTATCTGAATACAGACCAAACGCAAAGTTCAGGACTCAATCTGGACCAAATTAAGCAAACTCAGTCCAGACCAATGGATGTCTCCAATCTGAATACACCCTTAAGTTCCTCTCCGAATTCATTAGCTCAAAGTTGCAAATGAAAATAATTGTTTTAAGGTGGTTTTTCTAATCTAAAATAGTTGAATAAAAATAAACGCTTGAAAAAGAAGTAAAAGATCTTGAACCTTCTGTTAAAGGTGACTGCGTACAGTTGCTGCACTGTACTGTTGAATAACTCAGTAACTGGTAGTCTCCAGTGCTCCATACATGTCTGTTTCCACTGGTTGTAGACTCGTGGGTTGTGTCTGTGTGTATATGTGTGCTTGGCCTGGAGTCAGCTGTGAAGCGATGCAAGGCTGGATGAGCAGTGCCTGATGCTGACCCAAAAACCACTGTAGATGTGAGCAGCAGTGACTGCTGCCCTATTAGCCCACAACCTCCAACTCCACGGCATGCATGTATGCATTTAAATGAGATATTCTAAAATAAATGTTTTAATGTGCAAAGAGAAAACTGTCTGCTCCATATACTACCACATTAAAATATGTGCAAATGTATTTTTTTATTTGGATGAGGTTGCATTTTCTGCCTGTTTACTGTAGGGTGGTCTTCTTGTATTTAAATGAGCGTGCAGTCATCTTGTACCTAAAATTAGATCTGTGAGCAGATGTGCTGCTTTTTGGTGTCACTTTTTTTGCATGCATGCATGTGTTGCTGAGTGTATTCATCTGCATGAGAACATGTGTCTGCATTTGTGCATTCAAACACCATCTTTTGTGCAAACTTGAGTCAGCAGTGACGGCAACAGGAAAGTGGGTCAGCTGTGTCTTCCTTTTGCATGATGGATGGATCAAAAGTCTGGCTGATGGAGAAGTATTTCTGGTGATGGAGACATTGAGTTAATAAAAATAAAAAAAAAATAGTTTGCAAACTTTGGAATGAAACGAAACAGTTTCGCGATGGAATAAAATCCATAATTTTTGTTTTTCTGTCCGTTTTAGGAGCTCATTTCTGAATAATTATTCTATTTTGCTACTTTTTCATTTACTGAATACTTGTTTATATAGGTTCTTATTGTTAAATATTTATTACTAAATTTAAAGCCCAATATATAGCTGCTACATAGCAGCTAAAATGTATAGATTTAGGGGGAAAAAAAAATCACAATTCTTTTTTCATGTTCCTCTACAAAATTTTAGTTTATTAAAATTATATTCTGTTGTATAAGTTTGAGCACCTTCTTACTGAGCTTTCACAAACATGTCACTGCATTCACACTCTTAACAGCACACATTGCACACAGTTGTAGCCTGATCATCCTGAGCTCAATGTGCCCCCTGGTGGCAGAAATAATGAGCTTGCCCTGCGCCCCCGAGGTGAGCCTATCTGCAGCAGACCCTGCATAATCATGTCGAATAACTGACTCCTCCCCGTGTGGCCAATTACAAGTCAGGGAAACTGTGATGAAGAGTCCCTGCAGCTGGTTACTCTCTCTCTCACACACATGGAGGAGGGTCCAGGTTTGACTGGAGCGTGAACACACTCCTTTTACTGTACCTCTGTTTCAAGCTTTAACTAAGGTTTTAATGAATGTAGTTGATTGAAACCATAAAACTGCTGCTCAGTTCATCTGCTGTGGCTGTGAGTTCAGTCCCCTCATGACCAGTGGCTGTGATGTTCTGTCTGGGTAGAAGAAGCACACACACACCCGCTGTCTGTTTGTCTAACTGAAATCAAAGAGGAATAGATATGCTGGAGTTGTATTGGTGACAGGCTCACAGTTGAACTAAATTTATGCCTGAATTTGATCTCAGAAGGTGATATATTTGGCATTCATTTGGGCTCTTTTAATCACTGAAGTCTGTTTTAAACCTGAATTATTCAAGGATGTTATTTAGCTCGTTAAAGTTGTGAAAGACTTCAGTTGTTTAGGTTGTAAAGTTTGTTTTTGTGATCATTCCGGGCAACATTAGGAAGTCTTTAAAGTTCCATTCTAGCAAGTCTTTTCAATGCATTTCCTTTGAACCCTGAAAGGATTTACAAAATCAAGTTTTTTTTATATTGTAATTCCAATTCTTTGAAAGGCAGGAAATATTCTTTATTATATTACCACATGATTTATGTCTTTGTAAAACACAGAGAGTCTTAAAGGGCCTATATCAAGTTATTCTTAAGCCTTTCAGAGTGAACTATTTTCATATTTATGATCATATATTACCTTTGGCACACTAAGGGACACATTTTTTATAAAATCATTTATTTTTGTGAACTCTTTTTCCTGCCTAGGAGTAAGACTCCTCAATCTCTGAGGCTCCGCCTTTCATTCTTTATGGCATTCGTTTCATGACGTTAGTCTAGAGATGGCCTCGGCATCTTGTCTGCATTTCACACACAAAAACAAACAACATCTGAACTTTTGTAAAGATTAAAATTCATAAACATTTTGCAGACTACCGCTAGCTCTGCTGAGAAAGTGTGTGTGTGTTAACCTGGGGGCGATGCTGGTAGAGCTGACCCGTCCTGGAAGGGGCTGTTCTCAATTGGTGATGTCACAATGTGACCCACTCGTTTTCATAGTTAAGGATGAGCTGGTGCATAAACAGCAGGGTTTTAGAGGAATGCTCCGAAATGTGGGAATGGATCAAAATACCTCTGTGAGGTTGTTTTTTGTGAGGAATTAGAATTTTAATACACTCAAAATCTCAAAAAGGTAGCATGATATGGGCCCTTTAAGATGCTCTCCAAAATGCCATGCACATTTTTTCATAATTATTAGAGGTGTATTTGTATCGACAAAAGAAGTCAATTTATGTTGAGTGAACATTAAATTTACAAAAGGATTTTGCAGGAGTTTCTCACAAGGTAATTTCAGATTTTCTGTGTTCTTTTGCTTTTTATTCAAATATTTGACAAAGACTATTTTTTTTCTCTTGTTTCTAACACTTTTAAAGCCTTTTAGATCCACTAGATTGATAGCAGTCCTGAGGTGAGCTTCAACATATACTGGATGGATACAAGTGAGAAGAACAAATGTTCATTTGGCAATTTTTTGTAATAGTCAAAAACTTTTATCTTAAGTTGTTAAAACACAAGGAACTTGTTATTCCATTCTCATTTACATTTGCATTTGTAAAGGTTTAATCTCTGAAGTCAACCAAAAATTTTAACCATCACGTTTTTACTGACTTGACAAACATTTTAAAAAACAAACAAACAAAAAAAAATCTTCTCTATATCTGAAAACAGTCGATCTTAAATATATCCGCTAATAACAAGGAGACAATTAAAAGTTACCACATAATAATCTACAAAACCCTTGTTTGTTTGTTTTTTTTATTATTATTATGATTATCAGCTGAGCTTGGTCTGATTTGAAGAAAGACTGAGCTTTGTGTAACTATCACTCTAATATTATATTGTCTTAAAGTCGGCGTTATGTCTATAATCGTCTGTTAATTGTATTTTCTGAGTTCTTTTATATCAGTGATTAGTGTATAATTTACGTGTTGAAGACACACACACACACATATTCAGTTATAAAAAGGAGCATACAAAGTCACGTGAAGATCTTATTTTGTGCTGTCAGATGGCAGACGGGGAAGCCGTCAGTTTTATTGCATCTCTCAGTGAGTAAACGGATCCTCAGCTATTTTCCCATGTGGACGACTGCAATCAATGAAAGCAATCTTGAGGATGGTAAACAAGCAAACAGTTCCAGGACAAACGGCCATGCAGAAAGGGTTAAAAATATATCAGAGACTTATCTGAGACTCGGGTATTGATTTTTTTTTTTTTTTTTTCATCCTTTGGTTGTGTGTGTGTTGAAATCTAAACCCACAGCCTGAACCAAAATGTCAGAGTGTTCATTGAAACTTCATATTAAGAAAGACTTTATTAATCTCTGATGGGAAATGAAATGCTTGCAGCCGTCTGTCAGTCAGGAAAGGTCAGCCGCTTGCTCCTAGGAATCAGTATGGACTCTCTCTGCTGCAGGTAGGAATGGCCTTCTGCACATTCCTGTTAGTACAACACTCTTTCACATAAACCTGTTCAGAATTACTCCAGCTGGTAACAATGACCTATGCCCTTTGTGTCACCGACTACCAACTCTCTGCCTGATCGAGCAGCCTGAAGAAGCACGCATAGGCTCGTTTTCATTCTCCTTATCCTTGTGCTGAGCCAAGCCACCTTTCATACTCTGACGACTTAAGAGCAAAGTGGACCGTTCTTCTTTGCACTCAATTTCCCCCCCCCCCTCTGCATCTGCATCCCTTTTAGCTTGAACTTCAAGACTTTTCTGAGGCAAATTGACTTTTTATATACTCAGGATGCTTGTTGCTATGGAAATGCATCATAAAGAAAAATGCCTCAAACCTGCCAAAGGATCACCAAGCATACACAAACTTCAAACGGCTTTACAAAACTATTCTAGACTGAAGAACTCGGTTGAACAAAGTTGAACTTCAGTTAAATTTACTGAAAATGTTTTGTCCACCACTTTACCGCTTGTTTCAAGATCTTCATAACTGTCCTTTCTGTACCTTTTCAAATTTGAATAATAAAAGAACAATCTCAAAATAGTGGCTTTGAAATGAGTTTAGCTTGTTTTGTTGAGCATGACTTCAACAGCTCATTTGAACTAAAGGAATAGTGGGTCAAATTGAGGTCATCTGTGATTTAAGCTGCTAGGATTGGCCACATCATCTTGATTAAGGAAATCCCAGAGTAAGATTTATTTTTGGTTGTTCTAAAGCTGCACTTGACAGTCCATCACTCTGAGACTTTCCTTTTGCTCTAGATGACACTCGGGGTATTTTATGGAAAATCAAAGAACAAATATATTCCTACATTTGCTGAGTGTTGGTGTCTTATTAATTTATTAATTTATACATTTATCTGCTGTGTGGAATCTGAGAAGGACTCTGTAAAAAAATCCTAAAATAACATTAAAATAAAATAAAGATTTAGTATGCAAACATTCTTGGCCAATCTAATTAAAACCTATTTAGATTTAATATATGAATGTTAGTTGTGTATGTTTTTTTTAAGGAGGGAGGTAGACTGATAATATTAACAAAAAATTGTAAAGTAGTTTATCTCTTTTAAAGGAAAAACTGCAAATACTGTCAAGCATTGTTTATTTTTGTAATACCCAGATGATCCAGAAGGGGGCAGCATACTATGCCTGGTTGCAACCTATTCATTCCTTCTGTGGAGTTCACATATAGCAGCCGTTGCCATGGATACAGAGGCAGTCCATGACTGTAATGCAAAGCACATCCACCAAAGCAGCATAGGGGGGTAGTGTTGAGCTCAGAGACACAAATGCTCACACACCTCTAACACAAACACACACAAGAACTTAAACTCTTATGTTTAACTGGTTGTTTATTACAAGCATCTTTTGTTTGAGAAAAAAAATGTATTTGAAACATTTTTTTATTTAAATGAATGGCATTATTTGACACTTTGACCCAAATAAAGCTGAACAATGTGTTCAAGGCTCGTGTGGACCGGTTCAATGCTGTCACTTAATCATTATGACATATGGTTAAGCTCTGATCAGCAGTGATGAGAATGTGAACTGTAGATAACCGAATCAATTAAACGCTGATTAGTCCTGATTATCTGATTAACTGGAGCTGTGGTAGAACCGCTCACTTAAGAGATGATTACTTAGGCAATGACTTCTAGCGGCTTTTGCTTACTGTCTAATTTAACTTGGAGCTGGTCAGACCGGAATGGCACGAACCTTTGTGTTTAGCTCCTGATCCGGGATAAAGCAGAACTGCTGATTCAGTCACACAGACTTGTTTGTTTGTATATCAGATTCTTAATAAAAGCCAAGTGACTGAAGTGAAACTTTAATGTGAAAATAAAGAGAAATGGTGTGCATCTATACTTTAGTTTACATTTTACTTCTAACAAAAGCTGAGGAAATGTTAAACAAAAAAAGATGAATAGTGGCAAACATAAATGAACAGAGATAAATGAAGAGATTTTATTCCAATTATAGCTTCTGGCAGGCAAAACGCCACTTTCAGAAGACAATTCAATAGAGAAAATGGAAAAAAAAGTTGTTAGTGTATCTGACATCAATACAACACTCAGAGCCCAGCCAAACATGGTGGGACTGCCAATTCTGACTTGGCTAAACGCAGGACAGCCTGGCACTCAGGCATATGACTGTTCCCTGTTTTGTCACATATACTGTTGCTTTGCAGAAAGAGGATCAATGTTTCTTCTGGTCGAAGTCACAAGCCCCATTCACAGTCTGTTCGTTCAGTCTCTGCAAAAGTCCTTTTTTTCTTTCTTTTCTTCTCACTGCTGTGTGAATTACATTACTGCAGAATGGTGGAACATGTCCTTCAGCTTCTGTTCTTGTGGCGGCAAAAAGGTGAAACAAGTGTAGATTGGAAGTGTCGGCCAGAAGGGTGAAAGTCCCTGTTTGTCACAGTGGGTTTTGCAGCCAGTCCTGATCCTCACTTTCAAACTGAAAACTAAACTGCAGTCAGTTTGTTTACAAAGTAACTGCTTGGGGGCTCATGAGCAAACCAAATCAGTTTCCATTTTCTAACCCATTTTCTAAACTGCTTTGTCCCTTTCCGAGTCATTGGGCTTGCGGAGCCTAACCTGGACACCTTTGAGTGAAGGCAGGATACACCAGGATACACACCCATACACACTTGCACCGAGGGGCAATTTAGTTACCAATTAACCCACAAAGCATGTTTTTGGACGGTGGGAGAGGAGAACGTGCAAACTCCACACAAAAAAGTTCCTCATTGGTGGTTCTGTTTTAGGTCCCCCAGCTGGCACTCAAACTGGGGCCTTCTTACTGTGTGGTAAGAGCGCTAACCACTGCGCCACCATGCAGCCCAAACCAGTCTCCATTCTCAAAATGTGAAAAACACCTATTGCCTCATTCTAAAAGCACTTTATATCTTTGTCACAACCATTGACATATATAGAGATGAACAAAACGCCTGTGACGTCACCCATAGAAAATGTCTTACCTCTGGTTACAATGAACTGAAGTCAATTCAGTCACCATTTTTCCGCTTTACGGACTTCACCATTTTGGAACCAGACAATGTTAGTAAGCATTGATTGGTCCGAGTTGGTCTTAGTCAACATTTCTATGGCAACCAATGTCACTAATCAGGGGTGAGTTTGTTGGAAAGCCTTTCATGAAGCTCACTCTTGATTGACAAGAGTGGTTGCCATGGAAATGTTCATTTAGACTGACTTGGACCAATCACTGCTTACTGATAATTTCTAGCTCCAACATGGCAACGTTACTGTTGCAAAAAAAAAAGAAAGAAAAATGTCGGCTGAATTGACTTCATTACGTTAGATCTGGAAACAAGTCATTTTCTATGGGCCGTGCCAGTCCAGTTACAGTACAGTCAATCGCTCTACCTTCCAATAGAAGCGTATTGTCAATCTAATGGGTTTATTTGCAAAAATATATATATTAAGTGGATATAATTGTGAAGCTAATTGCTGCAGTAACTTATTATACATTTATTGGGTTTTTTATTAGAATTTTTACTTAATTCTTAAATATTCTGAAAGCTTTATTGATCATCAAAGTTCTTGACAATTATCTTTTCGTAATTCTGGCTTGATAGGATCATTTAAAAAAAAAAAGTGATCCATCAGGAAAATTACTTGTTGTGAATGCTCTACATCATACTAACTCATGTGACGGTCCATCCCACAGATTAGGTGCTGATCTGTGTGAAAGACAGGTGGATGGAGCAAACTGGACATTCTTATTTAATATGTAATTTATTAAGAGACTTTTAAGGACAAAAAGAGCAAATGGTCTCACCAAATTCTTCTGCATTTTAAACGAGTCTGTCTTTTTTCAGAGACTAAAGGTATTTTTTCTTTTTTCCAAGTACACTTGAATTTCAGAATACAAAGAAAGTGTCCCTAATAATGACTCTTGACAATCCCAGTAACGCTACAAGTTCTTGAATCTTTCCAATTCCAGATCAGCAGACGGCAGAGAAAACCTCCCCTTTCGCTCTCCTCCTGCATGCGGGAGGATCGAATTATTTCCATGCTGTGAATACAGATGTCAGCTGCCAGCGGAGGGTCTCGCCTCTGCCATGTCTGGCTATGCATGTCTGATCAGGGACTTGGCTGGGTGATCAAATCTAAGAGCGCAGGGGTGGGCTCCACGGGAGAAGCCTGGAAAAAAAAGAGGGACACAATTCAGCAGTGTTTAGTCTTTTGATGTTGGCTCTTCATTCTCTGGTGTCTCTTTTTTTTTTTTTTT
>NC_050516.1:17842614-17930230 GCF_002922805.2 Oryzias melastigma | reverse complement strand
CCCCCCTCACACACACACACACATACACACACCTTCACCTCCTTTCTTCATGTTCCCCTGTTTATTTTAGAGAGCTGATGAAAAATCTGTAGCAGGTGGGCTCTGTTTGAAAGAAATGTCATCTTTAACATGTTTTCTAGAGGATTTGGGGTGATGGTCATAGAATGATCCACCCTTCTGAATGATTTCTGTGTTTCACGTAGCTAAAATTACTCTAAATTAGTTACAGGTTGAGTTTTTGGGTGTGATGTTCAGAAATAAATAACCTCTCAATTGAGTTTTAACTTAAATAGTTATTGTTTTTTAAGGGATATCTTTCATGACTATGGTACTTAACATTGTGACTGTCCAACTGATTGCATAGGCAAAAAAAAGAGGTAATACGTCCTTCTGTGGATCAGGTTTGCTGCTTAAAAAGTCAGTAGAGAACAAACATAGCTATGATTCATTTGCTTTTATTACCACCCATTCTTTAGTTATGTTTTAAGAGCTGACAAATGAGCTTAAAGAAAGATTTTTGTTTTGTATTGTACAGGTGTATGATCCCTAAAATAAGCATCTAAACCTCCTCACTACACCCCATATACCATGATCAGTTTTTCCCCTGATGGTGAACCGCACTAGGGTTCACTTGCAATCAAGTTAAGACGATTGTTTGTTTTCATTTGCACCAACATTGTTTCCTTCAGTTAGTCTTCTTTGCTCTGCAGCCCTTTATTTGTCACGAACGTTTCTTTTTTTTCATGTATTTTATAGAAATGTCTGTCATTACAAAGCTAGAATGTACGTTATAGGAAAATACGTAAAAACGTGGAATATTTTTTTGAAGAGTCACCTTTTTTCCTCATATTTTCTGCGTTGAGTTCCTTTGGTCCCTGTTGGAGATGGCTTTCGTTCCTGTATTTATTGTTCATTTCGGACTTCCATCATCTTCAAGTGAGGAGTCTGGCACCAAATAATGCCTGTTGCTTATTCGATTAGTTTAACATAAAAGCTCACTTTGGGGATTGTAGTAGGCTTTTTGTCAGGCTGAGTGCTGGGTTATGACCTGTTGTGAGGATTACAGAGTGATATGTGTGCACGAGACTCTGCCAGGAGCAGCATTTCCTCCCAGGAAGAGCTTAGGCAGCGTGGCAGAAAGTCAAACGTTTTTCAAAGGCGTGTATTAAGAAAACCAATTATATGTAATCTTTAAAACTAGTGATTTCTGGAACAACTGTTTTAAGAAGTCCAAAATGTACATTGTTTATGTAGTTTTTTAAGCTATTTTATGGGAGTCTTCCAAGACCAATAGTTTTTAAAATATAATGGTCACTACTAAAAAAAACTTAGGGCCTTGCCACTGGGTAAGACACTTTTACAACAATTTGGTGATAACTTAAATGTCATATAAGTTTTTTAAATAAAAAAAAAAGTTGATAGATCTGGTTTACTAAAATTAATAGAATTTACCATACAGCACCATTTGTCAACTCTTAAAACTGTGGCACTTCTTTAAAACCATTTTTTTTTTACCAACTTGATGAGTAGGAGCTTTTACCATCATCCTTACGATCTTAAAGCTCTGCTGTCTCTCAATGAATATTAGCTGAAATCTAATGTAAAGTAAAAGTCAGTCGTGTCATATGGTATCATATCCGAGAGACGTTTCTATTAGGCTTCAGTTGTATTTTTATGACATTAACCCATAATCATTCTGCCAGCCAGTGGAGAACGATCTTCTGTAGTGTGCTAACAAACTCAATCATCTTATTATACACACACAAGCACACATTAATCCACGCAGTTGCCATGGAAACAGGATTCGGTGCCTTTGATTACTGGTTGTTTGCTCAAGACGACCAAATTTTTCAGCAGCCGTAGATGGATAGAAGATAATAAATGGACTCAGTTATGTACAGTCAGCGTTGGTGGGTTACTTGTTTTTTTTTTTTTTATTATTGTTGCTGCTTAAACACAATTATGAATTTATCTTTGAAAAAAAACTTTTTTTCTGCATCCTTTCCCACCCTTTTTTTGTTATGATGTCACATTGCTTGTGCTGTGTTTGCACATGGTTAACAGTGGAAGCAATGTGGATAATAGCCTCCCACGGACACACACTCAAAAGTGCGCGCACACTCGGACTCTCTCCAGCCATGCTTGCCTTTCAATAGCCTAATATGTGTCTGAAGTCCAGATGGCGTAGCTGTGGGAGTGCAGCTCCACAGTGTTAGCTGCGGCACTCCCAGTCTTAGTTTTGGCTAAGTCAGGTTGAGGGAGAAGAAAGCCTTCAGCATCTGAGGGACGCCGTGAAGTGCCCATTAAATGGATAACTAAACACTTGTAAAGCTTTTATTCTCGCTTATCTTGTTTTGATTTCAGTTGCCATCATAAACTAAAATGACATTTTTTTCTGTTTTTGATGACAGGAAGCAAACTGAACAAGGACCTAAAGACTTACTTGAGCCAACGCTTCCAGAAATCGTCGCCTGACCATGAGCTGCAGCAGACCATCCGTGACAACCTTTACCGCCACGCAGTGCCTTGTGAGTTCACCATTACTTCACCTTATGGATTTACTTAAAGGACTTACCAGAGCACTCTGTTGTTCTGAGGACAGCTTTGAGTTGGTTATTTAGAGCATCGACTCAAACATATGCTACTGTCTGTAAGAAATTACAACCGATTGTTCTTGATCAATGCTTCTGATCAGTCTGGTTTACATGCATCTTTGGTGGAACAACAGACATCATGCTTTCATTTTGCTGTTTGTCCTCTACCTCAAAAAGTGAACTGCCTGAGGATTGATTCTATTCACCTTTTTGTTAACCTTCAAAAATGTTGAAGGAAGAGAGAAATATTCAAAACCAGTTCAGTAACAATCTGTCTAAGTAGATGGGTAATATGCCTAAGAAACTGTAAGATTGATATACAACGTTACAAATTTTCGACTTGTATAACATCCACCACTATATTCTCCTCCTTAGATTAATAAGAACTCAATTCATCATCATCTTCATAGTGCTTGAGTTGAAATCTACTACTCAACTGGATATAGTACTGCTTTCCAGACATCTTGTGAACATCTTGTCTTCTACCTCAATCACAAATATTCCGGGATGTTTAATTTCATAACTAATCCATTGTCTTTTCACTTAGGTCACCCCCAGCCCTCTCACATAAATTAGTGTGTTCAAAAGGCTTTTTTAAAGGACATTATCAGTTTACGTCCACGGCCATATGTCAAGCAGACACAAGTAAAGAGTGGGGGGTCAGGCAGTAATACCCATTTTAATTAATGAGTGGTCTGGGAACATCGGTGTAGCATCCTAGTGCTGTTTGAGGTAAATGGAAAGTTTACCTCAAACCTTTACCTAAATCAAGAGGCTGGTAAACCTCTTGATTTACCGGCCTGTAAATTTGTTGCCCAGTGTAAGTAGTCTTCTTGTAATGATTATTTTTTTGTTTTTTTTTTTAATAGAAAGGGAATGTTGACTATGGGCCAATCCTGCCCTGCAAAGACTGTTGTGTTTAAAAAAATGTGTTGAGAAGGATCTATGTCTCAAAAGGGTTCATCCAACAGTTGCTCTGCTGTATTGTAGACACACATTGATAAATATGATTATCTATTTTACTAAAAAGAAACCTTGTACCGATTTATATTGTTTTGTCTAGTTGCTTGTCACACCCTTGTTTCACATAGTGCTGAGCGATAGGGAAAAAAATTGTATATCATGATGTAGATTGTTTTGTATCACAATAGCAATATGTATCAAGATTTACCACAATAAAGTATATTTTCAATTATTCTCTAAAAAAAATATATAAAAATGTAATTACTTACTTTTCTCTGACTTGTTTTTTCAAGTAACATGTAATCAAATAGCTACAAATGAGAAACATTTTTTTTAAAAGTGCACAGCAAGTTTCTTAGTAGGAAAACACATTTTTTCTCAAAATTGCAGTAATAAAAATGTAGTAATTAGTAAAAGCTATAGAAAAGATAGAAGAGAAATTGCATGATGGACACTTTTCTGTCCCCCACATAATGTGTATTGTCATGTCGGCCAGCACCAGTTCCAAATACTCTCTAGATTTAAGGGTGTAACAATTAATCAACTTAATTGATCAATCGATTTATATTCCTACGATATGATGTTGTTAAAATTAATTGTAACAGTTGGCTTCTTTGGAGTCCCTGCTTATCAGAAATGGCATGGCAGGAAACAATTTGAGGGATGTTAGAAAAGTATTTGTTTTGTGCAAGCCATGCAAATGTCAAGCATACCTATTCAGTCTTCTGATGTAGACTTATTAAACCTGACTCTCAAAAGATTTATAATGCTTTACAGTATCTTAATATTTTTTTTTATTACTGTCCAAGTATTTTTAAGCAGAACATTTTAACTTTGATGAATCTGTATGGTGCTGTGAACTTTTTCTTGAAAAAGCAAAATATTTTCTTTTACTTATTTTTTTTCCTCCAAACTACTAGTGTTGACAATGAGAGGGTGTAGGCTGTCATGATCTCGCCTTTCCAGTTTACTGAACACACCAAGTTTACATCACTAACATGTGATCACAGTTCTTTCTAACATCTCTTTATGAATCCCTCTAAAGACAACAAAGCATTCATCTAGAACTGGAGAGACGTACAGTACTTCTTTGTTGGATTATACAAAGGTGATCTCCACGACCATTTCTGGCTTTCAGATCTTTACATTGATCAGTGAGTATGTGTTCATTAATCCTAAAAGGTAAAATGCCTTGAATGATGTAAACTTTGGATTAAAAGTCCAAACACAGAGAAAAGGCTTCACTCTATGAGCAGTATGCTCAAAGGTAAAAATATGTGGTCAGATATAATATGCAACTCTTTTTGCTTTAATTTTGAGACTTTTAAGCCAAGGGTGAATGTTTTAATGTCTGACACAACAAGAAATGCTACTTTTTTATAAGGTAAGAGAAGGTTTCCTTCTTTGGCATTTAACACTTGATATAAAAAGTGGCACAAGCGGTTCTTCTTTGCCTACTTGGTCAATCCCGTTTGAGTGTTTACTTTCAGACACCATCAGTCCTTAGAAAAATATGTAAAATGACAGAATAAAAATGTTTAGTTGTAAGATACCTATTCTTTTCTTTGAAGGGTAACTGAACCCCAAATCAGCTTTTTTGGCTGTTGAACTCTATAAATGGGGATTTAAAGGTGCTATCTGTTGGTCATTGCCAAATTTTTGATAAATTAAAATAAAGTTGTTTAATTCTTGAAAATATAGTCAAAAACTGTGTGTGTGCAAATTTCGGCTGTGGGTGGAGTCAGCCTCAAACTTCCCTGTGTGGTTACCCTTCAAGCTCTGGTGTTCTGTCATATAGACATAGGCTACTTTCTCTTCATGTTTCTTTAGACCTTTTCAAACTTTTAAAAAGATAGAGAAATATATTTTTGTTTCAATTAAAGCTTTGTTTTAACAGGTTTTTAGAGGTTCAAACTTTGCTTTGTTTTAGGGGAAGTAAGCAACGGTCTCTGTAAGGTCTTGGATAACATTGGATGCAGTGCATAAATTATATTTGCTTGGATCTAGTTGACTAACTCTTAAGTTGAATAACAGTGCATGTTTGGGAAGGAGGAAACAGTGTTCTGGTATCTAGAAAGTTCAAGTCCTGCTCCAATTATCTTTTGATCTGTTATAAAAGTGTTCCTTATGGTCTTAATTATGATTATGCCGTTCATTTGAAATTTGCCTCTAAATTGTGGGCGAGACCAATGTCAACCCCTCCCCCTCTTCCCCTCCCCGTTGCTGAGAACTTTCTGTTAAAGCGGAGCAGGGAGCTTTTAAGGCTCGCCCGCTCAGTGTAGTTTCTAATTAAAAATCAAGAATCTTTTTTTTTTTTTTTTTTACTTTTTTTTCCCTTCCCTTGACCCACAACAATTGAAATAAAGAAATACTAAGAAAGGGGGGAAAAAAATGTTTTTACACCATACCATTCTAAAGTTTGAGGTGCTTAGAAATGTTCCTGTTTTTGAGAGAAAAGCACTTTTTTCTCAATAAAGATAACATGAATACATTCTAAAAAATGACCATTCTAACTCCAAATGTCTGGTTTTTCGTGCATTGTCTGCATAGGGGGCTAGAGGCTCATTTCCAGCAATCATTAGCAATTATGGGATGCTGGTCGTCAGAGCCATTCCAACTTGTGGGAGGGGCTTCTAGGAAAGTGGGGTAAAATATCTCCAGATTACCTTAACAAATTTACAGCTATAATCCCAAAGATTGGCAATCCCGTATTTGTTGCAAATGGAAGATTCTTTGGAGAAAACAAAGTTTGAAGAAAAAAAAATATTATTTCAAATAAGTCACTATTTCTAACTTTGTCAATGTCTTGACTATATTTTTTATTCATTGTGCGACTCATTTGTTAAATAAAAGTGCGACTTTTAATGAAAAATACTAAATTGTCTGGGTGAGCCCAAACTTTTGAACATTAGTGTATGTCCTGCATTATGCAAAAAATGCCACAGAAACATGTTAAAAAAAAAAAAAAACACAATTTTCATCAGAGCAGGTCTTAATAATAATGTTTGGACTTATATAATGTTTACCATTTCTTGAGTTGGACAAAAGTGACTCTTGGAAATCGAGCAGAGGCAGCCCATAGTCAACTATGCGTTGATTTGTCCTTTGTTTTGGATCACAACTTTGACTGTTTTTAAATCCAAAAATGTTTTGCTAATAAAGAATAGTGTCAGCTTTCCTCTCCCTGTCAATTGATCATGTAAATATTTGGAACATTTTTATGCCCCAACAAAATTTTTAATTCAATGAACAGAGAAAATGAAAAATAACAGCAAATGAAACTAGAAAAGTCGCATTACCTGCGATAATGCTAGTGTGAATGCATTATAGCATTAATGCGGTTGTTGTAAATCGCGTAAATTGCTGAAGTTTGCAGTATTTGCTTAAATTGTATACGTGCATTAAGTGCTTAAATTGCATTAATTAGCATTAATTGCTTAAATTGCCTTAATTAGCATAAATTTCGTAAAAAAATGTAAAATGTACAAATACCAAAAGTTCGTGCATTAATGTCCTGAATGTGCTGAACGTTTTGATACCAATATTGTAAAAGTTTTAAGGTGCAGTAAAAAGTTTTAAATTTTCCTATTGACTTAACATGGGCTAAAAATTCGCATAAATTGCGTAATATCGCGAAAACTGTAAAATTTGTGAAAACCAAAAATACAAGCAGTAATGTCCTTAACGTGCTGAACGTTTTGACACCTAGATTGCATAAATCCCATAAAGTGTGCTTGAGTCTTTACGTGCTGAAAAACGTACGGAAGAAAACGTAAATAAAGAATCTCAATAGTGTGAATGCATTGAATGCATTCACACAATAAATGTGTTGAACTGAAACACTGCCATCCTGCTTTGTCGCTCTCGTCCTCCCCCATCTGCTGAGGCATTTCCTTACTTGCCTCGTGGTCACCCCATTCACACGTTCACCATTCCCATTTTCCCAGCCCTAACCCCCTCCGTGGCTCATGACACCACAGCCTCCTGTCATCCTCTGCCTCCGCTGCTCCCTCTCTCCCTTACGAGCAGTCTTTGTCTTCCTCTCATTTTTCCTGCCAGTTGACAGCGATCGTCGCACTCGCTGGGAGAAGTGGGAAGGATTTCTCTGTTGGGTTTTTACCTGGTGTTAAAGCTCACCATTCAGTGTCCGCAGCCTTGAAAAGGAGACTGGTCGCTCCTGCATCAAGGCAAGTAGCGGCATTGCATAGTGATGATTTTTGTTGTTGTTTTGTTTCAACTGCTCGGTGTTCGTAGAAACCCGTTTTCACGTGCCATCATTTACGGGTCTGGCAGTGCATACGATTGGACGACCTGTATATAGGCTAAGAGGACGCCTCAGAGGGAGGTGGGGGCTGGAGCTGCAGGGATCGTGATGGGGGTGGGGTGGGGTTTGGATGTGGGAATGGGGGAGAGAAGGGGGATGGGCATAGTGCTGAAAGGGTGACACTGTGCAAGAATGGGGGGAAGAAAAAAAGGGAGAAGGAAACTCACTTAAATCAACGCTTATTCAGCTCACCAGTCGAGCTGATAGAAAAATCTGTATGAATCGGACTCAATGGCGCCGACTGATGTGAACATGTTTGTGTCCAGCGACAGTGTAAACAAAAGCTGCCATTCTGGTTCATCACAGTTAAAAATTCCACAGACAGATGACATTGTGATAACTGAATCTAACTTCGCTACTGTAATAAAACTAAGTAAAAATATAATTTATAGTAATTACCCAGAAAGTTTTTTATGGTTCGGTTAATTTTGATTGTTCTAAAGCTTTGCTGTCTTTAACCAGCAGCTGTGGTGGAATACAACTATAATTTGTTTATTATTTCACCTCCACATATTTGCAAATTATGTGATGTCGGATGGTTTAGAAATTCATATTCATATAGCAGCCTTTATAAATATTCATGTACATGCATGTCATCTTTAAACTTGTTTTTTAAATTTATCATTTTGATGTTTTTGTTTCTTTTCTGGAAAAAAAACACTTTTTTTTCCAGAATCACAGCTGTTATTATGCTAAACATGAAATTCTGGTGTTTTTGTAGACAGTGAACAACACAAAGACAAAAAAAGAAAAAATACTCAAGGCAGAGCTTAGATGTATAATTTGAATCGAAACACATTAGGAAATCTCATATTACCACATACTTGCTGAATCCATTTACAAATCTATGAACGTTTCTCGTAAATAATTCCCAATTACTTCTGGTAAAATACTGTTTTAATTTGAAAGATGGGAACCTAGCAGAAAGACAAATTATTTTGTTTTAGATGAACTCTTGAGCCAAAAGTGGAGAAAAAAAATCTTTTTCTGATGATAAGTTTTAATGGCCCACTTCAATGAAAAATGTTTTTGGTGTTTTTAGTATGTTCTTGTAGCATTTTTCTCATGTTGGAAGACATATAAAAAGAAAATGAATATTAAAACTGCATTTATCAGTATTTCTTTATTCAAAACATGGTGAATCAGGAGAAGACAAAAAATGCAGTTTGAAAAAGCTTGTAGTTGTTACATACAAACTACAACCAGTGGGTCACAAGTTACCTGCTCCACTCCATTCCAAAGCATTCACTTGCAGACAAAAAGATCTATGTATTTCTCCATTTTCCCCATCTGAGCTGGCATCTGGCTCAAACCTGTACAGCTGTATAGCTCCGATATTGCTTAGCATTTTTGTTGCACCGCTAATGTTATCTTGGGGTTGTGATGGGCTATAAGCTTATGGGAGAGAATGTAAACAAAGGGATAATGGGAAATGAGTGCAGGCTTCCTACCACGCCAACAGTCCCACCCACAACTCAGAGGTGGATTTTTAATCAACTCCTACCGCTCTGCAGAAACCATGGTCTAGAAAACAACACAGATTTATTGATTTTGGCTAAAAACAGCATAATTTGGATTAAAAGACTAATTGAAACTCAAAAGAGGGTTGGAGTGGGCCTTTAAAACAAAATCAATCCAATTTAAGTTGAATGTTTTGTTACACGTGACAGAAAGCAGTATAAAGAAGTGTTGATTCTAACATAGTCACTTGACATGAGGACACAGCTTGAAGATACCCTAAGGTCCATCTGAGCCGTTCTCCATCTTCACCATATCTGGTGTCCAGCACAAGGTAGACTTAAGCCAATGTAACAAAAAATTTTTCCTAGATTTTGCTTAGTATTCCCATTTGGGAAAAGTTTTAGTCTTCATCAGAAGGGGAAAAAAGACAAGATGGCTAGTTAAAACAAAAAATGATTGGTACTATGTTGTGGTTTCTAACCCAAGTGTCAATCTCTGTTGATAAAAAGACAATGATGAAAAAAGTTAAAGCATTAAGTGTGGGACAAAAAATCATCAGAAGATCCGAGGAAGTGGCAAAAAGATAACAAAAACAAGTGTAAGGAACTCTGTTAGAGGGAGAGTGGACTCTTGGCATACCTGAACCATAAAAATAATGAAATGGTTGATCAGTTTGCAACTTGAGCAAAGGTTTATCACCCTTTAAACTGTTGCCTTACTGGAGTTAGTGTTTTATGGTAGTTGGTAAATTCCAAATGGTGTCAGTAATGTGTCAATAGCTGATATCTCTTCCAGCAAGATTCATTGATTTTAATGGTATTTGCACAGCTCAGCTAATTTATACATTGTGCTTTTTTGTCACTCAAGGACAATGCAGATTGGATAGATAGAAACAGGAAGAATAAAAAATGGGTTGATAACACCTTATTTCATCTTAAATAGTCTTTTATACTAAATTTTTAGTCAAGCTAATATTTCAATGATAATGTTTAGCCACATTCATTATTATACGTATTGGAACATTTGGGTTAAGTTAGTCAACTAGAAATAGAAATCCCAGGATAGTGTTCCAAAGCTAAATGAGGATTGGACTTTAACTATATCCTGAATCAAAGCTGCATATTTTTTTTATTTAAAATTATGGTTTATATTTGTTAAGAAATAAATACAAACACCCATGTCACAACCTTTGACCCTGCACCCTGTTGCATCTTTTTTATTTTTCAAACCCTTTTCCACATGGATGTATCATTTCTTTCTCTATATCTTACCAGAGCAACACCATACAAATATGTGTTGGGGTTTGCTCTTTGTTAATGACATCTTACAACTTCGTTTGCTTTTGACCACTGGAATTCCAATTGAGGGCACTGTGTTTTTTAATGTGTTGTAGACATGCAAATGTATGCACTCGCCCAGTTCATTCTTTCAAACTCATCCCACCTCTCTGCTATCAAAATATTTTGGAATAGTCTGTGTTGCAACAAGGTTTCCTGCTCCGACTCCTGTCCTCTTCACATGTTGGTCAAGAGGGAAGTTGTTATGAACTCCCTGAGCCGCCCGTCTCTCAGTTTGCAAGAGCAATTGTGCCGAAGAGAAAAGAAACTGGGGGGGGGGGCTATTAGGATCTGTGAGAAAAAAAGAAGTTGGGAAAAAAAAGGGGGGTAAAGGTCCTAAAGAAGAGGAGGGAGCTGGAGATGGTTTTGGGGAGGTGGGCGGGTAAATGTGGGTGCCTGGGAGACTGGAGGCAGCGGGGCTCAGTCACCGAGTGAGAGGCAGCAGATTAGCATCGGTGTGTGTGGGTATGAGACGGAGTGCGCTGTAAGCCAGTGTGGATGCTGCTTAGCTTAGCTTGGGTTAGCTTAGCATCATCAGCCAAATCTGGACAGAGGATAGACAGAAGAGGAAGGTGGAGGGGAGAAGGATCTTTAAACCTGCCTTCTTTTTTCTGTCACTCCTCTACACCAGTTGGATTTTCTTTCTTCTCTCCCCCCCTCGCTTCCTGTCGAGTGGGTGTTGTTCTGTGTGCTGGGGGGGAAAAGGAGCAGAAGCCCCCCTCACAAGCTTTCTGACTGAGGTATTTTGTTTTTGTGTTTGATTTGCAAAGGGAACACTGCTGTGATTTAATGCTGGGGGGGCTGGGATGGAGGGAGATGGAGAGGCGGGATGGCGAGGATGGCTGTGCATCAGGCGGAAGGTATCAGGAGCAGAGCGAGGCAGACGAAGGCACATCGCTGGCAGTAATGGAGGCTGATGTGTTGTGGTCAAACGGAAGCTGTCTGTGTCTGTCTGTCTGTCTGTCTTGGGTTCGGTTGGAAGTGTCTGCCTGTGGCCCCCTTTATGTCTGAGTGTGGCTTCCCATGGGTGAATGCACGATCTGCGCCTTTCTGTAGCAAGAGCTTCATTTGTGTGTCAGCTGCATAAAGGCTGTGTGATCTGTTGACATGTATGATCGTATTGGAAGCCATTACCTCCAGGAGCAAACTGCTGGCTGTCTGTCTGTCTTTGCGCGTCTTGGATGCTTAGCTTAGCTAGCTCCTCTTGTTTTTATTTATTTATTTATTTTTTGCCAATTCTCCCTTTTTTGTGCATTTATGCCGCTTTTCTGCCCCCCCCCCCTTTTTTTTTAGTTGATCTCAAATCTGCTTGACCCCCCTCTTCACTACCATCACCCTCCATCTCCATCCATCCATCCATCATCGCGACTCCCTGCCCACCCCTCTAAATGGATCATTTAAAAGCTTTTCTTTCCCCCTTCCATGAGGCTGTAGGTAACATTTAGCCTATGGTGCTTTTTTATGGTAGAATAAAAAGACAAAGGCCTGCTGTGAGTGTATTGGAGTGGTGGTGGTGGGGGGGGAGTATAGCATTTTCAGACAGCTTTCTGGTTGATTTAGCTTCACTCTGCACTCTTGGCCTTTTAGGTTTTATGTGTTTTCTTTTTTTTTTCATTCAAATCCCTCCATTTGTCCGGCTCTTTTGGACCCTCTTGTCTCTGCCACTTCCTTTCTTTGAGGAAATCATGTAGAGCTTAAGGGGGGAAAAATCCCATAAGGAGGAAAAATGGAGCACGTCACAAGTCTGAAGAAAGGCATGTTTTTGACGTGATTGGGATGTGCGTGTTGTGAATGTATGTGTGTGAGTTTGTGTGTCGGCTCTCCTTTACCAGCTTCTTCCAGCGAGCCATAGAAATGAAAACAATGTCCCCTCAGACACAAAATAACTCATATCTCAAAAGAGTCTGCACCAACCAGTTACCCTCCAAAAAGCAAACGAAGCCCCCTTTAGCATCCAACCTGGGTTCCTATATTTAAAGATATGTTTTTAAAATTCCATTGGAGAGACTGAGGGGTTTGGTAAACTATAAATGAAGGTTTTTTTTATCCTCCTCTCCTAAAGAAACAAATAAAAAAAAATCACAACCAAGCTAAAAGACAGAAATTTGAGAGCAAGAAAATGCTGGATTCTGTGGCCTGTGCTGATGGCTGGATTAACCCTTTACTGGGACAGATGGCTGCATCCCCCTGCTGCGCTGACAAACCCCAGTCACCCCTCCTGCATTCTCATGCGTGCGTGTGTCTGCCGTGTATGTGTGCATGTCTTTCACCAAAAAAAGAAAAAAGAACTGGCAGGCCCACTGTGACCAAGATGGTGGATGGATCTGTTTTGGTTTTGAATGGTGACGGCAGTCTGCCATCCGTACCCGCCTGTTTGTGAGCGTTCATGCAGTTTGCCGTGCTTGGAAAAGGATGGTTTTCTCTTGCAAAGCGTTTGGCCAGCCTCACATGACGGCATATTTTATTGTGGCTACTTAGAGAAAGGTTTCTGTAAAAGCTTCTGCATTGCAGTTGGGTCTTTAAACCGAAGCCAAGATTTCTAAGGCAGACATAATCCGCCATTCCTGGTTCTCATCCACCAACTATGTTGCGTTTTTGAGTAGCCACTCATTCCAGGCAGATGCTCCATTAAACCCTAATCGAGAAACAAAATTGTTTCCTCGATATATTGCTACTAAAAACCCTGTATTTCTTAATGGACATTAGTTCCTTTTTGTATTACATTGAATATTGACTTATAGGAAAATGTGCGACAGTTCACTTTAATATAAGGCTGGCTAGTCTTTGTTGGTTAAATAATCCACTCCAATGAAAATCATGTTTTTGGTGTTTTTAACATGTTCTTATAGTATTTTTCTCATGATGGAAGACATATATAAAAGAACACGATATTAAAACTCCATATCTGAGTATTTCTTTATTCAAACCATGATTATCTGGGAACAGATGAAAAAATGCAATTGGAAATAGCTCTCAGTTGTAATGTAGAAACTGAAATGGGCGGGTCATAGTCTACCTGCTCCGTTCAATGCTGATGCATCCACTTGCAGACAAATAGATCCATGAACGTCTTCGTTTTCCTTGTCTGAGCTGGCAGATGGTGTATACTTGTATAGCGCCTTTCTGCCTTCGACGAAGGCCCAATGCACTTAGAGTCACAGACCCATTCACCCAGTCACACACTGATGGTGGCTTCGCTGCCAAACACTGACGCCAATCTTCCATTAGAAGCAACGTGGGGTTCAGTGTCGACACATGAGCGGGCAAGGCGGGAATCGAACCTGCAATCTTCTGATCAGCAGTTCGACCACTCACCGTTGCACCACGGCCACCACCACTGGCATCTGGTTCAAAATTGTACAGCTGGATAGCTCAGATATGTCTCTCCTTTTTCATTTTCAGTGCTAATGTCATTTTGGGGTTGTGAGGGTCTGTAAGCCAGTGGGAGAGATTGAAAACAAAGGGATGGTGGGATATCATCTCTTCCATCCCAACAGCTTCGCTCAGGACTTGGTGTGAATTTCTAATGAACTCTGCCGCTCTGCAGAAAAAACATCCTAGAAAACGCCTTTTTTTTTTTTTTTTGACTAAAACGGCATAAATAAAGACCTCTGGAAACCCTTTTACAATAAACTAAAAGATGATTCGAGTGGAGTTTTGCAAGTTAACTGTATGGAGCTTCAGAGACATCTGGTGAGAAACATCAAGCTGAAAAGACATGTTTTTTACTTGTTGCTCATTGGAAACAAGTAAAATAACTTGAGGTTAGAGAGTTCTCTTAAAATGAACCCCCTTGACCTCCTTTTGTGGGCTCCAGAGGTTGATTCTTTCTGGGCAAAGCTCTATTTTCCATTGCTAGCATACCACTTTGGAAACACTCACTTTAGACCATCGTGATTGAATAATAATGATTGTATCGAATGAATCTGATGACAGAGAAGAATGCTGCGAGACAACCAGAAAACTTGTGGTTTTCCTACAGTAAATTCCTTCTTCTGGGTTTTGTCGTGCAAAATGCTCAATTGGAAATCTTCATGCTGTGTTTGTCACATTGCAGAAGAATGTGTTATTGGTCTTCTTCAGCTAAACGAAAAAAAAAAAAATGAGAGGCTTAAATGCAAACTAAGAAACTTTTCAGTGATCTCTGCTCATACAAGCTGCAGATAGAAGAATTTAAGACCCCTTTGGATATAGTTCACCCTCCAAACAAAGAAACAAAACTGAGTTTCATTGATCTTAACCAAACTCCTTTAAGGTGTAACCACAAATAATAAATTCCATTCCTGTGGTGTGTCCTACATTATTTTTGATCTGTGTACAGTTACTGGTGGTCATCTCAGATGTAGATCACAGCTCTTCCAGCTGGAGGTCTGGTGTGAGGAATAAGAATAGTGAAAGTTTCTAAAACTACCAGGAGAATACAAGTGATGGCAGGTGTGACCAAGATGGCGTTTACAATAGCAACCTTAGCCCTAATATCTATATAGAGACAGACTCTCTTCTTAACTCCACATTGAGATTCTTAACATCGAGTCTTTAGTCACTTTGTGGCTCTGTGAGTAAGGGGGGGGTGACCCTTTAAAATCCTAAATGCAGTCTTCTCAAACCATCAGATACAAATAAAGGGAAACCTTTATTCAGTTATGGATTTATGACCACTCTGATCATATTTTAAAGTATTACAGATGTGTTCCCAGTGGTCTTTTAATTATAATTATGCATTTTTAGCCAAAAAAAGAAAAACAAACATTTTTTTTTATTTTATTAGACATTTTTCTGCAGAGCAGCAGGAGTTCATTAGAAATTTGCACCTGTTAACCGGGAGTAAGTAAGCCTATGCTCATTTCCCATCATCCCTCTGTTTACATCCTCTCTGGCTAGTTTACTGCCCCTCACAACTCCAAGCTAACATGCAGTGCAACACAAATGTCTTGAGAGCTGTCCAGCCGTATAGTTTTGAGTCAGACACCAGCTCAGATAAGGAAATGAAGACGTAGATGGATCTATTTGTCTGCAAATGAATGTATTAGAATGGAGCGGAACAGGGAGCTTGTGGCCCGCCTAGTTAATTTTTTCATCTACTCCTGATTAACTATGATTTAAATCAAGAAATACTCTGAAATGTAAATTTGAGCTTAATGTTTTTTATATGACAAAAATACCGCAAGAACATGTTAAGAAAAAAAATCATTTTCATTGAAGAGGGTCTTTAATGATAATTTGATGATTTTGATTAATTATTTAACTTACAACCTTTTAAAATTGAATATTGATCTTTTTTTATTTGTAGCTGATTAAGAGTATGATATTTATGTATTTCCTAATGGCACTCAATGACAAAACTTGGGAGCCTTCAAGTGGATGATGTGATCATTAGACACAAGCTGGATCAGAAAATGCAAAACTTGATTTAAATTCATTTGGAACTTCATTCCCTTTCCTTGAATCTATATTTTTTGGGAAACATAAAAAGGTTACATAGTCAGCTCTCAATGCTTAAATACTTACTGATCCTTTTTTAATATAGACTTTTGTCCAGTTCACTGTTTTATGCCTAAGATTAGGGCTGGGCGATATGACGATAAAAAACCGTGTACGATATCCAAAGCTGACGATAGGTCATTTTTAAGATATCGTTATATCGCGATATTCTACGAAAAGCTGCAAGAGCGAGAAGGCAAAAGCTTGTTGACAGCTGTGACTTTAAATCCGAGCTGCTGCTGCTCCTCCTCCTCCTCCTCCTCCCCGGTGTGTTTTTCCTGTTTGGAAGTCACGTGACAAACAACGGGACAGAGTCGCGTGCGCCGTCGAGTAATGAATGACGGAGGTCCGAAAAAGTAACAAAAGGAGACGCAGTGTCTTGCAATCGACTTCAAAAACCTCGACACCAAAATAATCCGATGGAGAGGAATCATCACAGGACAGGAATCGCATTTTAATAGAGAGAAATCAGGCTGAGAACTTTGAACTGTGTGCTAAAGTTTAGGCTAAAGTGGGTGCTAGCAACTCGTGACAGACATGCTAGTTTGGTTCTTTAATGTATGTTTTTATTAATGTTTCGTGTTTTTAAACATAGCGGATGTTAATTGCACGTATTTACGTTCAACCTGCACAAAAACTGATGGTAATTCATGTAGGAAACACGTAAAATGTTCTGTCAAGATGCCCGGTGCTGCATTGTTTTGCTAGCTCTTTGCATAGCTTTTGCTAGCTACTGTAAGAGCCTAAATCTTATCGTCGGTCGCACTCCCCTTGTAAGAAGTGTAAGTGAGTTTGCACATAATTTTCTTAATCCGTGGCGTCACCGTTGAGGTTCTTTCTTGGTCGTTCGGACCGAATAAAAGCCCAACTAGAATAAACAGCGCTAATGCTAACGCTAGCTTTCTGCTCAGTGACATAAACACAGCAGAGAGCAGATGTTAGTGAAGGAGCTGTGGATGTAAACTTTAACCTGCCACAACATTTACTGCTATTATCTCTGTGTTTTGAATCTTAACAGTTTGGCAGATGTATTTGATGTTATCATCCAAGTTTAAAAATGTTTTTGTATCAGTTAAAGATGCTAGCTGGAGCCTTTTTCTCAAAGTACAACGAAATCGTCTATTTGAAGGTAAATTCTGAAGCAATTGAGATTTATTTAGCATGTATGTAATCCAAAAATAATAAAAGTTTCAGTTTCATTTTAAAATGTGGTAAATGGTGTTTTTTTTTATTATTATTATTTTTATTATTTAGCACTTTGAGCTGTTTTTAATAGAGAAAGGACTTTACTAAACTTTATCAGTCATTCATGCTATAAACTTCATCAGTCTCCCTCATTTCTGGTCTTGGGTGACAATCATTTACAAGCTCTGTTTTATGGATTTTAGCACAAAGGAAAAATTAAAACTCACTGATATTTAGAAGCTGTTCATTTGACAGCAATGCATTACCTGTAGCAGTAGAAGACGCAATTCTTGCAATATTTACAGGTTAATCTTAATAGATAACTATTTAATTCGAATAAATGTAAATATTTGTTCAAAAATATGTTTACTTCTTTCAACTAAAATCAATATAATTAAATTTGAATTTATTTTAAAAATATCGTGATAAAATCGAAATCGTGAAATAAAATTTAAAAAATCGTGATTTTATTTTTTTGCCATATCGCCCAGCCCTACCTAAGATGTTCCCTGAAGTCTCATCTATATATATATTTAAAGTCTCTTTTAATCTATAATCACAAAACCGGTACATAACATGTTCCATACATGTATGGTTTTATACTTTCTGCATTTCCTTCCATAATGCCCTACAGTTTATGATGAACATGTTTGTCCAGACTCTGAGAAAATGTTGCTTTTTCTGCCAGTTTGTGTGGAAAATTCAGAAACTCATATGACTGCAGGAACAGAAGACATAAGTCTTCTTAATTAGGTCCTGCAGACAGTCTTAGTGCGCACCTGTGTCTAAAAACAGATCTGAAAAGCTCAGGAGAAAAACAGATTATGACATAAATTCGCAGAATAACTAACACTGATACACGTGATTTTTTTTTTTTATCCAACAAACTATAGCTAGCTAAGTAACAGGAATTTATACTGTACGTAATTTGACAACATTTTTCAGTCTATCTGTCCACTTTTCTAGTAGCTGAACAGAAGCTGTTTGGAGGCCTCCTATAACACTGCTGCTACTGTACTACATTATACTAGAAGGTTAAACACTGAGCTGTTTTGCCCTTTCAACAGGTGATTTAAAATTGACTCTTAAATTTAAATATAATCTGCACTATGAAGCCACGTCCAGCCTTTTATACTTTTTAAAGTTAATCTTATAATTATGCAAATTATGCCCTTGTCCAAGTAATGGTCACGTTTGTACAGCATTTTTTTTTTGTAGAATTCTCTCTTGATTCTTATTTGCAGCTTCTGCAGATGATTGTCAACAATTCAGAAATGCAAGATGACCTGCAGAAAAATGTTACTTCTGACATTTTTTAGCAATAAAAGTAGGTGAAATTATGTCAAGGAAACAGAAACGAACTTAACAAGCAAATAAGTTAGAGGTTTGCACATGTATAAATGAAAATAAAAAGAATGAATGAAGATTTTTTTTTAGCAATCTGAAGAGAGGAGTAAATCATTGTTATAAGCAAATGTCTAATATCAAAGCTGTAATATTTCTTTAGAGATTTGATTCTAAAGATTTATTTTGTTAGTTGATTTCAAATTGATAGAGAAAGTGTCAGAAATATTACAGTGGACCAGATGAATATTCAGCACAGATTGGAGAGATGGAGAGAGAGAGAGATTAGCAGAAGAATGTTTTTAAAAAGTTTAATGAACAAATGAATTGCCTTTATTTTCATTTGAAGAACTACAGGTATGAGTACAACAAAATAGCTCTATTCTACATATGAAGAAAAGGGAAACACACAGAAGGCCACCAAAAGAACCACTAAAAATGACCATAATTTGTGTCATTCTCCACAAAAATTACTCAGAGACATAGCCAGGATACAGATTTATTGTCCAAAACTCACAAACATCCTGTCCAGAATGACCTGAATGGCAGCACAGAAACACTATAAGCATAACTGTAGCTATTAATAGAACAATCATGATAATGAATCATTGCCAGACACATTTATGATGGCCTACTTTTCACCCAAGGTACCGATCACTCCATCATGCTGAAATGTTCATAAATCATATTTATGCTTTTCTCTCCTGTTGTTCTGCAGTCGTGGCTGCTAACATAATTAAAACTTCACTGTCTGCGTTTTGGCATTTTCCTCCTTGGTATTTCTCTGATCTCTTGTCTCTAGCTCTTCTCTGAAGTCTGTAAATCTGAAGTCTGTAGGCTTCTTTTCAAACTTTAAAATTCCTAATCAAGATTTAATTAAAAAAGGAATCATTTTAGCTCATTGCACAGCAAAAGAATTGGTATAAATAGAGTTATGGCCACCACGACTGCACTATAATTGCATTGAGTTCCTTCACTTCCTCATTTGATTCTTCAACTTTTTTACGTGTTCTATCATCTCTTTTTAAATTCAAAATTGCGTTCAATCTAAAACGAGACATTTTTTTTAAAATGCACATTACTTTTTTATTTAAATAATTTCTGCATGTCTGCAAATAAATACTGCAAAAATCATTTTAAATCAAAAGAAAACCAAATAGATAAGAATGTTTAATAACTGTTCTGTGTAAACTTTCTATTTAAAACGAAAAATGTCCAAAATAGATCAACAGATAATTTTACAGTTAAGGTAAAATCACGTGTCATCAAAAAGCAGGATCAGTTTTGATTGGATGGACACTTTGTTTGCAGATAGAATATTTTACATAACTAAAAAAGTGAAACAAAATACTACTTTGCTAAAATCATCTAAACAGCCAGGTCAAAGGTCTTTCAGGACCAACTATTTAATAAGGTTATTTATTTGATATCTTGTAACTCTGGTGAACATTTTTCTATGAGGGTCATTTTAAATAGAATCATTTAGCATTAAAAGCATTTTACTCATTTTCAAGTGGGAGACATGAGTAAAGCTTCATCAGGAAAGGATGGTGTTAGGAATTTAGTACCATATTTTTCAAAGTAAAAGTTGTGTGTTTTTGGCATAGTTTGGTCAGTTGTGTCACTTAAATAAGTTAAAAAAGTTTTAAAAAAGTCAGCAACCACAAGGGGTCACTGTAGGTGTGTATATCAGGATTTGCCCTGACAGCATTGTAGAAGAAAAAGCACCACTTACGCCGTTATAGATATCTAAATAATTATTTATGTTACCCTAATATACTAAATTCCTCTGTATTCCATGAAGCTAAATAAGCATAGATGTGTTACGGTATTGAAGCGTGCATATATTCAGTCTATTATCGTCATTTATTATGTTATTATGATTAAGATGAAATGTTTGTTTACGGTCCCGTATTTTATTAAATACATTTCTCAAAAAAAGTGTGACTTATACCCCCCGTGTGAATAATACTGTACTTTATTTATTCTAGTTTATTGTGCATTTTTTTGCTGCAACAACTTAAACTCAGGGGTGACTTTTATTCCAAAAATGTTGGTAATTCATGTTTCTCTGCATCTGTTTTTATTTTTAGGTTATGAATTCTGAGCCTTCTAAACTTTGCTTGTTTAGAAAATGTAACAACATCTTTTTGTGGAATAAATGCAGAGAGGAACATAAAAAAAGGCTAAATCTAAAAGCCAACCTCTAAAAGAGTAAAAAGACTTCATCTTAAGTTATGTAGCTAATCCACACAGAGAGATGATCTGATCCTCATCTTTTGAATTAGAAAAACGGGTCAACCTTTGCATTAAACAAACAGTTGAGCCTATGCTTGACATGCTCAACCCAAACCTGCAAAAATCACTCATTTCAAATCTTTTACAGTAATAGAGTGTAATATTTTTCTCTCAGTAATCTAAAAAGGGATCTTAAATGGAAAGAAATTGGACATTTGGATTTTTTTTTTTACTGTGATGCACAAAAATCTGAGAAATGTTTTTTTAAGCACCAAGTAAAAGCTTTGAACTGAGCAGGAATCTGTACAAACTGTTTTGTCGGCAAAGCTTTTTCTGTGTTGAGAGTACTTTTCTAGAACTTCAAAAAAGAAAACTCCCAATCTCCGTCTTGTTAAAGATAATATTGAACATATACACTTCTAGGGGTTCACAAACTTTTAAACAGCTCACAGGATGTGTTCATGTTGTGGTAGATAACTATGACAGACACAAAGCTGCTAAGTGTGCGGCTTTAGGGCTGTGTGTGTTAACTCAGTTGGTTTTGTTGAATCAACAGTGATGAAGTGACATGGAAAATGTCTTTTTGAGATGAGTAGTTTCCGATCTGAATGTTGTTGTCAATCATTTCATTATTTTCTCTCGTGTTTAAAAAAGTACTTTTTGTGTGTTTGTTCTATGTAGTCCAAGCATGTTAAAGGAACACACATAAATGTGCACCACATTGCTGTACCAGGACACCTGCTCAGCTCCAAGCCATGAAGTCAAAGTCTTCAAAGAATTGGAGGGCAGTTGTCCTTGTGGAGGGAATCAAATGTAGGTCACAGCTCAAATGCAAGGCCAGGCCTGGGGATGGGAGCGCCCAGGGTGCACTGCTGCTTTGGGGGATTGCTAGTGTTGGAAATAAACAGATTTTTCACACATGGGTATTTTTAGAAGTTGGGTTGTGGCTGTCTGCTGTGAACTGTTGCCATTAAGGATGATCGGTTTTTCATAGCTTTCATATTGGGTCTTGCTTTTGCCTCCACCAATATAAGCAATTATTGTCAGTTTGTCAGGCCACCAGAGGGCCAGACCCTCCCTTAAAATAGGCTGCCATCAATGAAATATAGATGAGCTGCTTGGATTTGTCTGTAGCTAAGAGGCAGGAAGGTGAAGATCATTCCTACAATAAGCACATTAAAGCAATCCATTTTGTTTAACTGTGTTTTAAACCTCAGCTGCCTTTCAGTTTGAGACTGAAGATAAAGATAGAAACTCACCTTCAGTTTTTAGTACTGGTGCAAGTCGTGAAGATATTGTGGATTTTTTTTTCTTCTTAAAACAGACTAAAAAGGTGAATAGAAATCATTGTTTTGATTCAACAAACTGATTCAAAAAGCCTTTGACATTAGCTCCTCCCACATACTTCAGGAGCGTCAGGTTTATAAAACACAGAGTTCAAATTTGACATGGTTGTTTGAATGCACCATCAGTCTTTAACAGATATTTCCAATGAAGTTGGCATACTTATAATATGGTTGGAGACTTTTTAATCATTTCCATTTTTAGTTTAATGGATGTCTGCCATCATTGTGCTGCTAAATGCATTATTTCTCCCCCCTCTCATTTTAATTGTAAGTTGATACCGCAAAGAAGCGAAAAAATTTTTAAATTATGGCTCAAATTGTCAATATTTTTTTCGCCATGTTGTATAACAAGGAGCAATGACAGCCCACCAAAAGAAAAAGGAGTACGACTGTACCTTCACTTAAAATCTATTTATAACCACAAACAACATGCTGATTTGTGGCTCTTTAGCTGGCAAAGTGCTTCTTTTTTCTGCTGCTACTTCCCTATTGAAGTTCAGACATTCGTGTCATCTGTCCTACTGTTTCACACCTTTATCATGTACAGAAAATAGCAGCGATGACTTGGAGCTACAATCCACCGCAGACATTCCTGTCCTCGACTGCCATTGAATTTGGTCGTGCGTTTTATTTTCTAGAAGGTAAGGCGTTGTCATCACCGATCGATCGCATATTTACTTCGTTTAGAAGAGAATTTATTAGCACTGGACAGATATGGTTTCTATTTAAATACACCCTTAAAATGGACAGTTTTATGATGTTTCTGCAGTACTTTCTTGTCTGCCTATGAGCTCAGAATGATGCTGGTACTGTAGCTTGAAGCAGTGCAGTCCAACTGTCAACTTTTTGATGAGAGCGTGCAGACAAAAACGAAAAGATTAACCTTTAGAATGTTGATGTGTGTCCACACTTGAGAGCTGAGGACCGGCTGACTTTAGGCTAAGAACAACATACTTTATTGGATTCAGTTTTAGTGGTGCCACTGTAGACAGGATGGGGGTTTGAACAGTGAAATGGAATGTACATAGGAAGCCGTTTTTAAAAGGAAGGAAGTCACAGTGTCAGCTTTAGAAATAATGTATCAACCAAATCAAGTTGTTTTTATTTCTAAAAGGAAACGCTTTCAAAAATCATAAAGCTTTGCATTTTTTTTCCTAAATAAAAGTGGTTTATAAAGATTTACATTCATACTTATAATCTTTCACTAACATGTCATTCTGGTTTTGTGATCTAAAAAATACAGCAATGTTTTCCTGTAAAACAACTTTTTCACTTAATTAAAATATATTTGTGATTAATAATGGGTTGATGAGTTGAAACATGTTTTGTGTTCAGCTAAGTTGACCCACTTACTTAAATTTTACCTGGTAGAATTTAGTTTGAAATAGGGAAGTTTTATTCGTGCACTATTTTTTTATTTATTTTTCCCAATTTCAGGTCAATAAGCGCACAAGTCCATGACTGACATTCACATACATGCCAGAAGATTACTCCATGGCATTTGGTATTTTTGTCAACCTTCTGCCGGATTGCCTGAGGTGGCTAAACTCTGTCCTTCCTCATTTGTCCCTTCATACCAATGAGAATAGACCGAAAGAGAGGGACAACTCTAAAAACTATGCACAACTCCAAATATTCAGTTTTTTTTCCTCTTGTGCATTTATAGAGTCCAGGATTCTTGTTTGCAGCCTGTACTTGTAGGCACTGGAGATTTTCAGGGCATTGCACTTTCAGTTTTTGATCATTAAAACATGCTGAAGAGGCTTCAGACGGGATTGTTTCACAGGAGAAAAGTAGAGATGAGTGAACGGAGCGTTTGGGAGAATCCTGCAACAGTTTTGATTTCTGTCTGTAATGTAAAATAATACATTTATTTTAGTTGAGTAAAAAAACAAAACAATAGTGGTCACAAGACTTAAGACTAAAAATGATCTGATAGAGATCTTTACACATTCTGGACTGGTTTACTTCTTTCTATTCACTTTAAATTCTTACTCCATCTCATTTTTACCCTGAAATAAAGGTGGTCTTCATTGGAGATATCTTCCGGTCAAACCGCCAACCAGTTTGTTCCCTCACTTTATTTCCCAGCTCGGTCAATGGGGCTTTTGTGTGCAGAGAGTATTGAATTAATTTAGCCAAGAGTGATAAACATGTCCTGCTTATGGATGTAAGCCAAGGCTGTGCTTTTTCTCCCCTTTTTGGTACACTGGTCACAATTCCACTTTCAAACTAAGTTGGCTCAATGGCCTCTGTTGTCGTGGAGGTGAAGTGCATGACTGAGCTCAGCTGAAGACTCTGCATAGTTGGTATCATAAATATATTTAAGATGGGAAGTGACTTAAAAGACTTTATTTTTTCCTTATGTAAAAGAACTGCAGACCAGGAACAAACAAACAACAAAAAAAAAAAACACAAATGCTGTGGCAGGTGTCTGAGTTGAGGCAGGTTAAGAGCGTTTTGAGTATCAGAGCCGTGGTTGTCAAATACGGACGAGATGCATCTCCTTTGTTTATGGCTGCAAGAGTGTAATCCATGCTTGCTTGAGTAAGGGTGTTGTGCATGTGTGATTTATCACCAGTGTCACTGAGCGTAGCTACAGAGGTAGCCTGTCCCCATATCCCCACACATCTATTTTTACCTGCTTATTGCTTACCAGGCCACTGGAGACAAAGTGATTGGGAGATGAAGAGATCAGGAGATGAAAGAAGGAGAAGGTCAAAGGAAGCAAGAAAAAGAAATGAACGCTAAGCTTCTTCTGTTGTCACAAAATAAATTAAACGGTTTGAGTTTTGTTTTTTATAATTTTCCATTTCTTCAGTTTCAGAGATTTATTGCGTGGAAATTTAAATAAAGTGGTGAAAATCTGAGTGGTTAAGATCATCACAATAAAATATCACAATAAAATGTTGTTTTTTTCTGTTAGATTAGGTTTGCCATTCATGCCATTCTGTCCAAGTGCTTTTCAAGGCAAGGATGGGAGTCTCACAGGGTGCAAGCCAAATCACATCCATTTTCACACATAGACTCACAATTCCCCCAAACATATGGCTAGATCTTACTAGGTGCTAACACAGTCATTCACACTCTAACCCAGCGTGAGGAAACATCAACAATTGAAAATCTGTTATTTATGGCCTTCTGTTGAGTTCATGTCCCTGCTTAGGTAGATTTAAACGCAATAAGTTTTAACCTATTCAATCACAAAAAGGGAATTGTTGCACAATTTTTATGAAAATATAAAAAAATTTGATGAAAATTGAATAAAAATGCTAATTCAAAGCTTTTCAAATGAAATGTGTTTTTTGCAGCATGAATTTTTATTCAATTTCTGTTCTTTTTGTTTTTTTCTTTAGGTACTACACGTGCTCCACGGGACCAAGAAGTTCATGGTGTGGATTACAACTTCCTCTCGGTGGAGGATTTTTTAAAGTTGGAAAAAAGTGGAACCCTTCTGGAAATAGGAACATACGACGGTAAAAAAAAAAAATCTGGAGAATTTTCATAAAAGTTTCATCATTTGATCAAGAGAAAACTTTGAAATACCTATGTAACCATCAGAACAGAGTTCTGCTGCCATGCTTCTACTAATGTGCAAATACAGCTGCAGGAGAAAATATGTGAACCCTTTGGAATTACTTGGATTTCTCCATGAATTTGCCACAAAAAGTGTTCTGATCTTCATTTAAGTCATATCACATGATAAACATAGTCTGCGTAAACTAATACAATTTCAACTTGGTTGAAGGTATTGCTGCCAAGTGAGGGTCAACTAGTTATTCAATTCAAGGGTTCACATATTTTTCCACCCTGCACTTTAATATTTACACATTTTGTTCTATAAAAACACAAAAACATACCTTTTTTGTGTTGTATTAGTTCAAGCAAACTGTGATTATCTTGATGAGGGTTTGATGCTAGTGAGGCGTCTTCTGGGAGTTCAAACACCAACTTTTAACTTGAAGTTGAGTTAGGCATTGTGCCGACTAGGCTAAGTATCGATAATAATTTCTAGAAACTATTCGATTCACCAGAGCCTAGATCGATTCTTTTGATCCACTTAATTCATTTTGATTCAATCCAATTTTGAGTTTACACATTTATACACATATGTCATGAATTACATTGTTAATCTACTATGTGTTTTGAATATATTTATATTAATCTGATACAGTTCACATATTTTAAATTGTAGTAGTGAAATAATGAGATTGTTAATATCATACAGTGTGACATGGTTTCTTAAAAGGAGAAGTTCTAACAAAAATGTTCAGATTATTAACATTGTAAACATTGTTCTGCCTCTCCTGGAGGGCGTTTCAGTTTCGCCACTAGGTGGCGATTGCGCTATAGCATTACACCTTATTCCAGAAGAAGAAGAAAGTATGAGCTAGAAATGGTGCTTTAGACTACAAATAGTTACTTTAAAGAATATTTCCTTGAAGGTGTTTGGAAAATTCTTGCCTGTGAGCTTATAAAGATGTTCATTTAGTCAGCAATGTATGTTTACGTTGACCAAGCGTTAGCATTAGCCGTCCTGTCTGAAATTTAGTTAAACGTTAGCATCAAGCTGGTGGACTTTAGCTTTATGTGCTAAATCAATTTTTATCAATTTTAAATCTATATTTTTATGAATTTATTATTGATCTATTAAGTCTTAATCGATTCAAATTATTTAATCAATTCAAATCGATTTTACCAACCCAGCTCTAGTGCCGACTTTAATCACGCAACTTCACAACAAACCTTGAGCCATCGCCTCACACCCCTGAGCTTTGCAGTTGTCGTTGGACGTTGTTCCTTTGGATTTATATGCCAAAAAGTGTGTTGCAGCCTAATGTTCCACAGCTGCTCTTTGGTCTTATCATGCGTACATCTGAATGTTGTTGACAGAATAATTTTGTGGCAAAAAGCTTGTTAAAGTCAACGTAAAGAAAACACATTGTGTCTACCATAATTTTTTTTTCTTTTTGTAATCCATTGAATTTTTGTTTGAATCATCTAAATGTTATCTGTATTTTTATGCACAAAGAAGCCGTAAATGTTTCAGTTCACATACATCAGAAAAGAATTGAACCAAAAAATGGATGCCTGCAGTTGGTGACACTATCTGAATATCTCTGGGGGGTATTTTTTGTAGGCCAGCCCTAGTCTGACCTTGGGGTGAACTTACTGGGACATCCCCTCCTGGGGGGATTGGCAGCTGTCTTCAGGCTTTGAGAGCAAATGGCTAAAAAAAATCCTCCCACGGTGTTGGGAAGTTCCAGAGAACACAGGAGACAACAACTGCTGTACGCAAAAACACTGTTTGACATAAACCTGGAGTTCCTGTTTGTGTGAAATGTATGAATAAGTAGGAAATGACAAATGTTTTCTTAGTGAAATAGTGAAATAAAAGTGAAATAAAAGTAGTTTTCATCATCTGAAAGAGTAGTTTTGAAATGTAAACTAAACAGATTAATTAAAATTCACATTAGGAATATTCTCTTGCATACTTTCACATTACACACAATAGCTGAGTAACACCCCCCCTTCCACAGGTTCACACAGAACCTTCTGACCTCCTCTCCCATGCCCTCCTGCTACTTTTTGTCTTTCTAATCTCCCCCTCTCTTCTTCTCCACCCCTCCTTTGTTGCCTAGGCAACTATTATGGGACGCCCAAGCCACCGGTGCAGCCCCCCGGTGGGAAAGTGATCAGCAATAGTAGTAGTGGCGGTGATGTGCCACTGCTGGTCGGGCTCAACAGTAGCCTGCCGGGCTCGCAGAACTCCACTCCTCGACGCGCCAAGTCCTACAATGACATGCACAATGCTGGAATAGGGTTTGGAGAGCCGCAGCTGGAGGACGACGAGGACCTCCCTGACATGAACAGCAGCATCACAGGTATGTGGAGAGGAGCAGAACTGACCCACAGTTCATCTGCTTCACAGAGGTCCAGAGTTAGAAATTCTGTCGAACTATGACTGTTGTTATCATAGGTTTGTTCATTCTGATTTAGTTCTAATTAGAAGAAAAAGCAGTATTTTTCCTTTAATTCTAGAATTAATTTTCAGCAAAGAAATTATTGAAACAAAGCTACAAGTTGATCAACATTTTAATGTTGCATATCAGGTGTCTTCATTAAAAAACGCAAATTTCATCAGGAGAAATTGATATAATTAATCTCAAATTAAGTGACTGTTTATGTTTCTGACTTTAAAACCACAGCTGTCTTTTTGAAAATCGTGATGCTGATCATGCAGAATGTAAAACATTTAGTGAAAACATATTTTATGAAGTCGTCGGTTTAAAATAAAATAGTCATTTGTTGGTTTTTAAGTGTTGAAAAATAACATTATTTAAAGTAACAGATATACTGAATATGTGTCTGCAATCAGTTTGTTATTTTGGCTTCGATAGCATCAATTCAGTAACTCTGAATCCTTGTAAATGATTTGAAATAAGCTTAAAGACGTGGTCAGGATTTCTGTTCAAATGCAAAGCAACATGTTAAGAACAACAGGAGGTGATGTTCAAAATGTTTCAACAATGTTTGAATTCAACTAGACATTGTTTTTTTTTCTTTTAGATATCTATTGAATAAAGTTAAACTTTACTGGTTTATTAAAAAAAAAAAAAAAGTGTAGACTACCTCACCCACAGAGCGACAGCAGCTTATCTGACAGGATCCTCTGGACACCTTCCCTGTGCTTCAGTCACACTTTCAGCCACTCGTGACAGAGAGGTGCTGATGGAGGAAGTGGGAGGGCGTTTCCAAGTGGGGTGAAGGTAGCAATGACAAAAAAAAACACAGAGGGAGGAGCTTGGAAGGGGGAAAGTCTGGAAAAAGGCTGGTCAGAGACAAAGAGGAGCAAGCAGGAGAGAGATGTGTTTGAGGAACAGACTATAGGTTTAGATTAAATCAGGAGAAGGTGAGGGGTCTCAGCTGAGGATAGGAGCAGCAGGACCTTATCTGACTGGTGAGTAAGGGATCTTTAAGTTTGACTCAATGTGCATCCAGAAATGTTGAACAGTGCCATCTGGCTGCAGGCAGGAGAGACTAAACGCCACTCCTATATTCCACACAAACTAAATAATGAGAGGATTGTTCTGCTGGCGTTAGCTGCTAAAAGTGCAGCAAGTGGAGTAACTCACTGCCTAAAGTTTATTCAGGACCAAATGATGTTAATTTGCAGTCTGGGGTTTTGTGAGGTGTAACGGTGTCAATCACATGTGAGAACGAGATAACAGGAAGCCAGGTGATGACACCTCCAAAGCTTTGATTCTTGGAGCAAAGTGCCCCCAGCTGTTCAAAGTAAACGTCTTTGAAGCCTCAAAGAGCAATTTGGCCAATTGGGAACAACTACAGGCATGTTTGTGCTTTGGAACGCCGTCCTCCTCTTAGCTCCTCTTTACCCTCACGCTGGCAGACACTGTGGAGATGATGGCTGAAAGTGAAGCTGGTTTCAGCTCCTTTAAATACCTGCCATCACCTGCTGGTTTCACAGTTCCCTGATAAGACTGTTTGGGGATTTAGTTCAATGATCTGAACTTGTTGTTATCCAGCAGCTTTAGGCTCACAGATGATGGGCTCTGGAAGGTCAGCGGTTGTTGCTTTTGTTTGGTCCTGTGGTTGTTGAATCTTAAAAAAAAAAGTTTCCTGTAGTGTTTGAAGATTAAGCTGTTTATGCTGTTTTTGACCCGAAAAGAAATCTTTCACTGAGGTGTTTTCTCTGAAAATGAGCCAGAAGAGGTCGAGTGGTCTTCATCATTGTTGATAAAAATGAAATGTACTTTTGGGTTTAGGACTTTAAATATGAAACTAAAAAAGCATTTTTTTTTATTTTTGCATTAACATATATCTTAAAATTTTAAAAAATTAGGGCTGCATGATATGAGCGACACATATATGTGCGTTTTATATAAAGTTTTCATTAGAAGTGGTCTCTAGAACGTGCATTTCCGAGCCAGGTGTGAATGTAACATTATGGACCTAATCTGATTCACTGAATATTTCAAGCTGCCAGGAGATTGTTAGCATGTGTGTAAACACTCAAGGCAGCAATTTATAGGAATGTGCGCTGTCTTTTGCGATATATATCGTTCAGGCTGATATTGCGATAACGATAAATTTTGAGATTTATTGTGCAGGCCTAAAAAAAAAGACTTTTAGCTCTTTTATTGTGTTCTGGTCAAAATCGACTCAATTTTCAGTGTGAAATGGGTCAATTTTGACCCAAACAAAATAAGGGTTAAAAGATGCATATGTTATCCTTCTAATTCGTCCTCATGCTTTTATGTTTTTCTATGGTTTATTATTTGTCAGTATTCCAGGGGACAATGGAAAATGTATTCAACCTCTTTGTTTATGTTATTGCTTGGATGCAAATTCAGAGTCAAAGAGTACAGTTCAATTTCCTTTGCAGAGCAATTAAGTTGAAAAAATAACTGTTGGAAACCTTGCTGTGAATTTGCAGTTTCAGTTTGTAAAGTATCTTAATCAGTCCAAACATTTTTCCCCCACAGAGGATGTTTCTGGAGTATCTTTTAAACCGAGCTGTGATTGTTTTTTCACGCCTTCCTTCAGGAGACTCCAGTGAATTAGACGAAATTCATCAGTCAGTGCGCCCCTTCGTCCCTCGCCAGAGTGACCTGTCCTACTCTGGGACGACCCCTTCGCCATCGGCCACCACGGAGAGCACACAGCAAACACACCCTCACCTGAGCCATCCTCCCCAAGAGGACCAGCTGGGACCTCTGCCTGAAAACTGGGAGATGGCCTACACCGACAGTGGAGAGGTCTACTTTATAGAGTAAGTTACAAATAGGAGCCTCACAATCAGTCATAGTCTTCTGTAAACATAATTAAATGTGTGATAAGACCAAGCAGGGAGCTTGTGGCCAGCCAATTGTTGTTAGTGGGCATCGACAACAAGCTTTTTTAAACTGATTTTTTTCATCTGCTTTTGATTCACCATTTTGAATAAATAAACACTCAGAATTGCAGTTTTTAAAGTGTATCTTCAAAAGTCCATTCCAATAAAAATCACGTTATTGGTGTTTTTAAGAAGTTCTTGAAGCATTTTTCTCATGGTGGAGGGCATGGATAACGAAAATTAAGCTTAAAATAGTATTTTGAAGTGTTGTGAATCAAGATAAGACAAAAAAAAAAAAAGCTTTTTGACAAGAACTATATTTATGATGAACACTGGGCGGGCCACAAGCCCCCTGCTCTGCTTCATTCTGATGCATCCACTCACAGGCCAATAGATCCAGTATGTCTTTGTTTTCCTCAGTAGTTTTTTGCACAACTCTTTTATCTTAAAAATGTGTTAATAACAAAAATATTTTTGCAATTTTTTTTTCTTCTGCACTTTATTAAATGTTTGTGATTTTTAATTGAAATAATTCCAACTTGTGTTTAAAAATGTAAAAAAAGAAGAACTCCACATTTAGTCAGTTTTTGACAACAAAAACATTTTTAAACCTTTACTTAGTATTTAAGTAGAAAATCCCCAGTTAGGAAATATAATTAAGAAGTTGAATAAACGTTGTTCTACTTTAATAATGGCATTTTAAACTAACATTACTTTTATTTGAGAACAATTTTTAGTAATTTCACCTTCTGCTGGCTAAAATATCAATGACAATGATTTTTTTTACAAAATTGTGTACATAAATAAATAAAGTTTGAGAAGAAGTGATTTCCATTGGTGGTGCAGCTGTTGACCTTTTATTGTCGCCTCTAGAAAAAATTTCTGTGTATCCAAAGAATATTCCAATTTAGCGTGAAGCCCATTTCTCCTGGCCAGACTGCTGCATTTTATAGTTCCTAAATGCTTAAGATTTCCAAAAATCTATGCGTTTTTGGTCTGGAATCTCTGTTAGAAAATACATATTGATGTTTTTATTTATTTTTGTGTGATTTGTGTAGCCACAATACAAAGACGACCTCTTGGATAGACCCTCGGTGCCTGGACAAACCTCAGAAACCCCTGGAAGAATGTGAAGATGATGGTACGGTTACCTATAATGATGTGTTCTTATGTAGACTTTTGGTGCAATTGTGAGCAAAAAAAGCCAGTTGAAATATTACAGATTATTTAAATGCATCAGCAGGCATGTTGAAACATAGATGATAAACTGAAAACAAAAAATATTAGTAAGTTTCAAATGATTTCATTTTTATCAGAGGAAACAAAAAATAAAAACTTTTTACACTGATGCGCAACAGGTACATTTCTTGTTGCCTAATAGAGATAAAAGTGTGAACATCTGTTTTTTTTTATTTTTTATTTTTAGATATTTTATTTTTATTTTATCTTATAAATAATGTAGCTTGTACTCTACATAAGTCTGCAGGTTACACCATATAAATACATCTGCAGTTCACACAAAAAGTTAATACTCTTGTTTTAAGTAACTTATGCCACCTAGTGGTGTGTTGATGCTGTTACATGCAGCTCACTTGTGTGTTTTTTTATTTTTCTCCCTCCTTCCTCTCTCTCTCCAACAACACCCATGCTGCTTTGCTGCGTATCCTGCTGAGCAGAAGGGGTTCACACAGAGGAGCTGGATAATGATCTAGGTAAGAACCTTTTATCACCACCTTACCTGCTCGCAAAATATCCCAACTCAGCAATACTGAAATAAAAGAAGGCAGAGCAGGAAATGGTAAACATGACAGTGGACCTTTAGCACAATGTTACTGTGACTCAGACTTCCAGATATGAGATATTTTCACACTAAAGACGTGACATTTAATCTCATTTATTTAATAGCAAGCACATTCAGCAGGAAATTATATAATTCTATTAAGCTATTAATAATTACATCAATTCCTTATGTCTAAAATAAAAAAGTCATAAATAAACATATAAAAGTACTGCGCAAAATTTCACAACAAAGAGTTCACTTTAGTAGCTGTAATTTGAGCGTTTTAGCACAAATAAAAGTATAAGGAAAACCTTCAATTGATTTTTTTATTATTATTTTTGTTTTGGTGTGGTCTTATTTGTAATTTTTTTTTTGCTTATTAATAAAAAACAGTTAATAAATTATTTAGTTCCATCCATAAAAAGGGTTTAAACTTGTTGGAAATTACCTTGATTGGAAAAGTCTGAATGCTTGTAGGTTAGTACTGACACATTTTTGCAGACACACATTAATCTACTCCATTTTTTATTTTTTTTTTTAGTACTGCATTCATTTTGGAGACTAAAATCCAAGCAGGGGAATTTTATAAAACTGTTAAAAAAATGCATGAATATGAAATGCCCAATTTACTGCAGATGCCTTGTTTACTTTGACTTTCAGTTTAGTTTAAGACAATCCTGAGAAAAGGGAAAAATGCCTGTATTTATCCTTAAAAAGTCCCTTAACCAAACCAAAATACAGTTTTTGAAAAATCTTTTTTTTTGTCGTGTCCACACAAAAAAAGATCCAGTTTGTCACTAAAACAGAGCAGTTTTGAGAACTTTGAAAGCAATTAAAATTTGTTGTAGTTAAAACCAGTACATAGAATCTCGTATAAAGTAAATAGCAATGCTTTTAGGACATGTTTAAAATAATTTAAGATTAAAACTGCGTTTCTGAGTATTTCGTTGCTGATTTTTTATTTATTTTTTGGTTGGATCAGGAGCAGGTAAAGTTTTATCTGCTCCTGATGATGTTTCTTGTAGTAAGAAATGGGGCTGTGACGCTGCTTTTTAGCCCTTTAACACCAGTGTTTTCGTCCTTTGATTTACTGTAATAATTTAGTTGTTATTAACAAGGTCAACATAATTCCAGCAGATTTTAAGGGAAAAAAGTGGCTCGTGCCACTTGAAAAGTTGCATTATGTTAAAAAATGTTGTGTTTAAGCGTCACTGACGACGCCTCAGGTGTTTAAAGGAAAAGTCATTCCTCATCATGTTTCCTATACTTTTCATCCCTTCGTTCCCTTCCTTTTGCTCCTGCACACACATGGTCACAGACGTATTACAAACCTACACAGGTGCTCCTCCTGGAGCGAAACTAGTGCAGTGTGAAATCAAGTGGGTGATTAGAATTTTGCACGAGGTGAGGCGGGACCAAATTCCATTTAATGTTCCGGTTCACAACATCTGAATAACAATTCAGCACACCTGCTTCAAGGCTTTACCCTTGCAGCTACACTGACTCGGTGGCCTTGCAGGCTTAATTTGCCTCGTGTGCTTCTATGTTGGTTGCAGAATCTGGAGTACTATGAGCTCTGACGGTTTGATTTGTTGCTGACTGCACTTCTTCTTTATTAAAACGCAGAGGAAGACACTCAACATTTGGATGATTATAATTGCATTCTCCACTCACAGGGCAGGGGCTTGCATTGGATGATTGTTTTGTGTAAAACTTGATCATAACAAGCAAAGATTTGGACAATTTGTGTTTATAGGCAGTTAGCTTCTTGTAATATAAATTTGCAGGTTACACGATAATCAGCACAATGGTCACACAGGAGGGGAGAAATGGTGAAGAAAAAAGCCACGACTCAAACAGACTGAACCATAAAAACAGAAAATTGCATCAGTGGGGAAATTGCATGGTGCTGAAGTGGGCCCAGGTGTGTTTATATCTTTTCCTAATCAGTGCTTAATGTCCCTGTTACTTTGGAAAAATCTGAAGTGTCTGCGTGAGCGTGCTTTCATCACCACTGATGGATTCTTTCCATGTCATCTCCTCCGAAACACTTCTCTGTAGTTCAAGGAGAGGTTTCAGCTTCATCTTCAGAGCAGGATATGACACGGAGAGCGTTCCAACTTCAAATGATTCACTCCAGCGTCCATTAACAGTTGGGAGACTAACACTAAAAAAGGCAGAATTAGACTAAATTAAACCAAGGACACTTGTTCATCAACTAAACCATTGAATTCTTGTATTTAGTGTGTTAGTCATAAAAAGAAAATGAAGTGTTTCAAAAGCAGCTTTACTTAATTTAATTCCTGCTGATTTGATTTTTTTCCTCAAAGCTGGAAATATTCCTCTTTTTCATCCTTTCTCGCTTTGTCTGATCTTCACCTTTCCTTTGCTGCTTCCTACCTTCTGCCCCCTCCCCTCTCGATGACCCCTCTTCCTTCTCTTCTGGACTTTATTTCCACTTCCCGCTGTTGTAGTCCGCTCCTCTTTCCCCAGAGGGGCGTCTCTGTGTTCTTATCTGATGTGTAGAAATGTCAGCCGTGTGAGGTGACGGGAGGAGAAAGACTGGCAGGCCGAGTTTCTCTGGGTCTGAACACAGACTGACAGGCAGACACTAGACAGGCTACACCAGTTTGTCTTTAGTGGTTAAGTCTGCCTTTTCCTTAACACTTGAGTAATTCTCTCTGATTTGTTTTTTTGTCTTAGCAGAACTTCCACCAGGATGGGAGAGAATAGATGATCCAGTGTATGGTGTCTACTATGTTGAGTAAGTGGTGCACCGAAGACAAAAACTGTGGATCCAGAAGGCCATAGAAAAAGACGCTTTAGTGCAGCTTTTATGCCTGAAACTCAATATAAAACGCAATTTTTATTATTATTATTCTGCTTTTGTAAGATAGATTACAATCGAGAACATTTGTTTATCCACAAGGGAAAGTCTGCTGCAATGTATGCGTCTCTTCCTATATGAAGTCACAAGGCTTGCAGTTTGCTGTTTTATGCAGAGGTTCAAGGGGAGGATGCATTTTATTATTTTATTCTTTTTAATCGTTCATTTTGCTGAAAACCAGTGTACTTCAGTACTGATATAGTACTTTTCAGGTTGTATGTTTCTAGTAGTGGACAGGAAGACATGGACCACAAATGAATGCATGTATTGTTGTTATGGTGTTGAGGGGCTCTCAGACAGGGGTCTCTGACTCTACAGGTGCATGTGTTCATTAATCATATCACTGTCCCCCTCCCTCAATCTGCCCTCTTGACCCACTTTCTCCTCTGTTCTTTCGTCCTCTTTCTCCCGTTTTTCGTTGCTGGATCTTTTTTTTTTTTTTTTTGCTACTCTGGTTATTCGTTCCTTCTGCGCTCCTCTATATTTACCGTTCCAAAGTCATATCAACAGGAAGACCCAGTATGAACATCCGGTGCTAGAAGCGAAGAAGCGCCGGCAGCTCGAGCAGCAGCCCCAGCCCCAGAGCCAGCAGCCACCTGAAGGTGAGCGCTACATCCGAGGTTCGTTCACAAGCCCCCACCAAGGGCGTCATTTTCCTTTTTTTCCTTCATGTGCATGTCTACATAGTGTCTGTATGTATGCTCGGCTATACTTGCTAGAAAATGACTTGCCTGCTGCTGCTTATGATTTGCTAAGTGCTCTTTCATACAAAGCATAACTTTTTTACAGCTTCTTTGAAGTTTATTCTGTGTTTTTGTTCCACCTTTGTACTAATTCTCATACTAACCTTCAAAGATCTCTTCCTAGCTAAAGTGTTCTGTGGAAGAAAACAAACAGTTCTTTTAGTTTTTAAATTTTTACAGGTCTGGGCAAAGTAGTTATTTTATTTATTACACTGCAGATGGTGAAAAACAATATACTACACTCCTCCTTTTTAAAGTGAAATCTAAGATTTATTACCGTATATAAGGAAAACTAAGACAAAGCACAGAAACCACAAGTAAAAGCAGACTCCATGATTGCACATCATTATACTTCTGCCGCCGTGCTTGACAAGTCTCATTCATGCAATGTATCAAAAAGGATCCAATCAATCATCATCTTATAAGAAGATTATTAGGTTTAGTTTTTACATTACAGCAGTATTATAATGTTCTGGGAGAAAATACTTACTGTTACTTTCTCAGTTATTCCATCATAAACTTTAATAAGAGTGCTATCTGAATTGTAAGTCTTTGGATCCTTACATGGACTGAACTTGGCACAAATATGCTGTGATGTCCATGAATATTTCAAGATGTTTTCTATTTATTTATTTATTATTTAACCAACTTTGTTTTTTTTTTTTTTTTTGTTGTTATCATTTATTATATTATATTCAATTGAAGAATTGTTTTCTCCAATTCAGAATTCTGTGAAAGCCCAAGCTTAAGAACTATGTTCTGATCCAGATCTTTTTTTTTTCTTTGCTTAAACAGTCATCAGTGCTAAAAAGTCCCCGTTTGTGATGTCTGTTGTTGACTATACAAAAACCCCAAAAAATGTTGGCGCTTCTGCGCGACACACCCTTACGCCTGGCTGCAAAAACTTTAAACCCACAGCTCCGCTTCCATTTCTGATGCAAAGTTTCTACACAAACATGAGGCCCCGATAAGAAATTAATTGTTAATGCAGGTCAGTTCATGAGGGAATTATCCTGCTGTGCTCTACCTTCTGCTCATCCTGTGAAAAACACTAAAATCACTATCCAAAAAAACTGATTTATGCAGAAATTCTACTTTTTTTTTTCTTTTTATCTGCATCTATGTCACACCTTTAAATATTCAAACCTAAATAAGGAGCTTTAAATAGTGACAGTGTAATAAATCATTTTGAGTTTGTCAGGGGTGGTGATTTAGTAAAACTAGGTTCTAAATAAGATATGATTTAGCACAATAATAAAGTATTTTTTTCATTTGAGAAAAGTTGTTTGCTAATCAAATTAACCCCTTAATGCCTGAACTTATTTCTAGCTATGAATCCAACCATTTTTCTTGTGTTTTTGCTACATTTAGGTCATTTTAAAGTAATTTGTTGCATATTTGCGACAACAGGCATTAATGGGTTACGTTTGGTGCAGAACAGCCTCTGTTCTCCTGTGTAGACTCCATCTAGAGGATATGTGCTTGTTACCATTGCAGAGTGGATCGAGGACTCTGCACTGGCGGGGGCTCCACTGACCAGCTATGCCGCCAACCATGAGACCTACAGGGACCCTCAGACAGGCCCCACAGTGCCCAATGCCATGGGACAAAAGCGTAAGTTCTCAAAAGCAGAGTTCAACTCTGAAACGTCAAGAAAACAAACCAAAAAACCCTCACGCCCATTAGTGCTTGCAGACTGTTTTACCCAGAGCGACTCATTATGAGTTCAGCAGACGTCAGTTCTCTCTCATTTCTGCTGTTCTTCTGCCCAAGGCCATGTTTTACTCTTCATAATAAGAGACGGGTTATTATTTTGACACTTTCAAGTTACAAAATAAATTCCTTAATAAAATTGGTTTGAGCTGATGGTTTGTTTTTTGTTTTTGTTTTTTTGGTCCAGTTAAAACTCAGGACGATGGGAATGCCAAATGTGGCTCATTTATTTACTCGTCCAGTGTTTATTTGGAATTTCTGCTGTGATATTTTCTTTTCAAACCTGTTTTTTTTTCATCATTTGGCCTTGAGCATCGTTCCTGATGCTCCAGGTTTTCTTCTACTAGTTGCCAGCTCCTATTGTAGCAGCCTCCCACTAGCAGCTTGTCTAATTATCCCAGCGGTGTCAGAGAATTAACTGCCTCTCGTCTCCCCCCATTGCTCCACTGTAGGCTGGCTTTTTTCTCTTTTTCCTTTATTGATCTCTTTGTTTTATGGCTCTTTCGCTCTCATTTGCTGTGTTTTTGTCTCATCTCCTGTCACTTTTTGTTGTCAGTACCGCCTGTTCCTCAGTCTCTATTTCTCACTATTCCTGACTTTCTCTATCATTGTGGATCTTCTCTCATGTCCTGGTCTGTTGTGCTACATCTCTGGAAGATAAATTTGTGATATCAGCTCACAGTTCTTTCATCTTCTGTGCTTTAAATGGCAATCACACAAAAACACCACAGACAAGGACACAAACTGACTCCAAGGGTAATGCATTTTTCATGTAAACATCAACTCCAGCGCTGCCCCAATGCATTATGGTCCTCTTCCTCATCTCCTAGTTTTGATCTCTCACCTTTGCTCACATTCATTTGTCAAAAACATTTGAAGTGAAATGTTTGAAATGATCATATATTGGATCCGTCTTGTGTTTTATTTTGAAAATGCCTGTTTGTGCTTTCCCAAGTCCGTTTTTATTTTTCACAGCTTTGTTAGAGATGAGCAGTCTCACTCTGACACATATTTTACGTCTGTTTCTAATTAGCAGAGAATAGACTGGATTGAGAGGTAAAAATTAAGTGAAGAGAGGTAAATTACAACACTAGAACCTTCACTGAACCACTGAAACTTCTTCTCATTTCTGTTCTATTTTATTAGTTATTGTTTAGTTTTGTTGGGGTTCTGTGGAACTTGGACATCACTGAAGCCTAGATACTGTCTAAACTTTATAGACTGCATAAGTACACACTACATCCCACATATTTTGCATCAAAGCCAAATTGTTCTTATTTCCTTCCGTTTAGGTGGAAAGCCTTTCTTTACTAGAAATCGGTCTGAACTCAAGGGGACCTTTATCAATACCAAACTGAAGAAGAGCCGCCGTGGTTTCGGTTTCACGGTTGTTGGAGGAGACGAGCCAGACGAGTTCCTGCAGATAAAGAGCCTAGTCGTTGACGGACCTGCTGCCCTTGATGGGAAGATGGAGACAGGTTGGTCTCCTAAATTTATACTGTTACAACACTGATTCATGTCATGCTGTTGGTGTGAAATGTTAGAACCTTCTTGCATGACAACATTTCTCTCTGTACCCTTCAGGTGACGTGATTGTGAGTGTCAATGACATCTGCGTGCTGGGCTACACACACGCCCAGGTGGTGAAGATCTTTCAGTCCATCCCCATTGGCTCCATGGTGAATTTGGAGCTGTGTCGTGGATACCCGCTGCCCTTTGACCCCGACGACCCAAACACCAGCTTGGTTACCTCAGTCGCTATCCTCGACAACAAGGATCCCATCATCGTCAACGGCCAGGAGGTCACCAACAGCTATGATTCTTCAGCCTCCTACAGCAGTCAAAGCACTTACAATGGCCCAACCAATAGTGGGGCGCCTCTCAACGGCCTGCCCCGACCCATCAGCCCCTCCACAGAGGCCACCTCCGATACATCCTCCCAACTTGGCTACTCTAGTGATGTAGTGACCCTGGCCTCCTCTATTGCAACGCAACCAGAGCTGATCACTGTACACATGGAGAAAGGAGACAAGGGCTTTGGCTTCACAATCGCGGACAGCCCCGGTGGCGGAGGGCAGAGGGTGAAGCAGATCGTGGACTATCCGCGCTGCCGTGGCCTCAGGGAGGGGGACATCATAGTGGAGGTGAACAAGAGGAACGTGCAGAGCATGTCCCACAACCAGGTGGTGGACCTGCTCAGCAAGTGTCCGAAAGGCAGTGAAGTCACCATGCTGGTGCAGAGAGGTGAGTGAAAACAAATCTCCCTGGATACACGCTGCTGTTGTTTTGTCATTTGCAACCAAACTAAGCAAACCTTAACCTTAAATTTGCTTTAAGCTGTTAGCTAGATAACATAGATTCTACGCTACAAGTTTGTGTCTTTATTAAGAAAAAAGAAAGTGTGGACGCAGAAACCAAGCAAAATTGCTGCTTATACAAGAGAGCTTCCGTATTGAAAGGAAGTTTAGAGACTGCTGAAATGGCATGTAAGGCTAAGAGGACAGCTGCGATGATGATGGACTTACAGCTAATGGCTTTGAAGATAGTTGTTCTGAATGGAAAGCAGGCTTGAGAATGGGAGTTTAAATGTTCTCTTTCAGTTTTCCTATTGCAGAAGCATTTTCTGTATTGACAATAGCTCTGCATTTAGTAGAAGTTTAGTTTTGAAGACTTATGTGTGCACCTGTGCACCAAATTCATGCATCTAGTGCTTTGCCTTGTGAGGTTCTACCTTTAGCATTAGGTGGTGGGTTTTTTTTGGAAACTGTGCAGCACTATATGAATGACATTTTTTATTTCATAAGGGGGGGCACTGCGCTTTTGTCGTGCCTTCTGATTGACAATCAAGGTTTTTACAGAAACTTGAAGGAGGAACAAAGCAGCTGTGAATAGAGGACAAAAGTGAAATGATTGAATTTCTGTATTTTTCATCCAGCTCCCCCCAGACCTACAGACCTGCAACACCATTTGTGATGTAAATTATTAGGCCATTTTCTCTGTCAGACTTTACCTAAATTTGTCTGGGCTTTGTTAATTTACCCGGGGAAAAAAAGTCATTTTTCTTCTTGTATCTTGTCCACATTTGGGGTATAGTTCCTCTGCTGTGCGAAGCACTTCAGGAGAAACTGGTCAGATGAATGAAAATAGTCAGATTTTGTTACTTTGACTCAAAATTCTTCTACTTTAGATTCATAAAACTTAAAAAAAGAAGAAAAAAACCAATACAGTACACTTACTTAACGTTTGACTGCCTTATTGTAGTGTTGCACCTTCGATTACAAACCTACCTATCCAATGACATTGTATTCCTCCATTATATCTGCACAGTGTTGGCCCTGCTCCTACATAGAGCAAAAACAGCACATATACACCCAAATAAGACCAAGCATTCATTCTCTTTCCTGTTTTGTCATTAGTTTAAATCTATTCATACGATTTTATATAGGGGGAAAACCATTTTTCTTGATAAAGATGTTCAAGAAGCTGTAGTTTTTGAGCCTTGATTACTTTTTTGCCGTCTCAGTTGCTCTTTTATCTGGATATGCTTTACTCACGGCAGGAAAACTCACTGGTCCTTTAATTGGGTCCTGATTAGATCTGAGTACCTTACAATACGATGCGACACATGGCTCACGATGTTGAGGATATCGCAATACTGCAATAATTGGTTAAAAGAAAATCATCTCAGTCAGTCTTGCAGCGCGCCCCCCCTATCTACCTCCAAAGGAACGTCTCACCAAAGGATGATAAATATAACGTTTTACAGCCTCTTCAAATGAAAATAAAATATTGATTCTTGGTGATCGCAGGACTAAATATTGTGATATTTCGCAATATTGATATTTTGGCACACTCCTAGTCCTGATGTCACCTTTGGTTACCCCACCTCTGGTTCTACCGTTCTGCGATGAACCGATGAAAATATTCCATCTGAGCATGTGATGCTGGTGTCTGCATGGAAACATGTACTTACAGACCAGATTTTTTTTTTCTATTGGACAGAATAACCGTAGTTCACTCTGACCAACCGGAGAACCAGCTGTCCATCTCTATTTTCTGCTGTATTGCCTCGACATACATTTCCTCGCCCACACAAAGAAGAAAATAAAGGTCCTTAAGGAGCAGCAAATAAAAAAGAAACAATCAATAAGGAAGCTGCAGTGTAGGCCTGTGCTGCTTTCCCGCCGTTTCTGCAAGCATATGTTCGAAGCTTCCTCCTACGTCTGACTAAACAAGTGTTTTTCCATTCTTACCCAGCAAGCACCTTCTGTTGAAATTAACCTTCATTTTGACTACATTCACACTCCTGACTTACAGTAATGTCTTATTTTGTGTTTTCTATAGTCTGAACCAAGAAGCAATTTGTTGCTGAGTAAATAGTTTTTGAATTCCAAAGAGGTTTTTTTCTCCTCTCATGGATTCTGAGGGTTGCTTTGCTGGCTGTTTTTCTCCATGTGAATCGGCCAAACATCCAAGTCAGGTGGCACTGTTTTTATTCTTTTAATCAGAAAAGTTAATAGAGTAATGGATCAATTTTACCTGCAGACTGTAGAAAATCTATGAATTAGTACTTTATTAACATTTTTGAGTTAAAGGGTCCTTAACTTTGAAGTGCCTGAAACTACTAATGAAAACTTTCCAGAATATTCAACTGAGATCCTATTATTTTTTATAATAGACTTGCAGGATTACCGTCTTATTCTTTTAGGAGGATATGTTTGTTCTTTTTTTGTTGTTTTTGCAAAAAAATAAAAAAGGATTATATATTCTGTTGGGGCTGGCATACCTGCAGTGAAAATGGGTTTGGGTGTAGAATTTCTAAAACAGCCATTCAATAAGCCCAGCAGCGAAAGCCATTAGTCATCTATAGCAAAAAATAAAGCCGGTATGTTCCACGATTGATGTGGTTTTTCAGCTGCTTAGAAGCCAGTTAGGTGCTGCGATCAATGCGCTCTCATTTATGCAAGGAAGCGCAGAATGTTGCACGTTGAATATAAGTCCAGTGAAGGAAGCCAAAGGGGCAGAAAGGTGGATGGAGGGATGTCAGAGGATCAAAGAGATGATGAAAGAGCGGCCCAAAAACACCCATGATGCTTTGCTCTTGTTTTGGTTTCCCCCTCTCTCTTCTCCCACTTCATGACTCATCAATCAACAGCGACATGTTCGTGCCCGCTGGCCGATCCGGCCTCGCTCCTCGTTTCTTAGAATGAGAGCTGGAACCTTTTCTTCTTTTTACCACATTCCCACCGGACAGGCTAATGAAAGGTTATAAAGATAAAACATTTATTCAGCTTCATCGCATACTTTATAAGATTTCATTTCATAAATCAGAAGCCAAACATTTAAATCCAAGACATGCTTTCACCTGGTGTTGAAGAACTATGTGGATTTTATTGTCTTTTCTACGCAAATGCATCTTATTGCCTGATAGCTTATTAGTGTTGTAGTGAGCAAATCTACAGAAATGCTACATGCTGTATTCACACAGTGAATTTCACACACATCCAAAATGCGCTTAACCAGGTTCTTGAATGCGCTTTTAGCATACAGTGTTCACACTAGCACATATATTCAGGTGGAAGAGGCTTGGTGTGTAATGTCAAAGCGGTGCAAACTTTGCAAATCTTTCTCTAAGCTTTTTCTTTCACAGCTCCATTACGATACGTAAAAAGGCTTAGTGTCATATTATTCCGGCCGAGGATAAACCGCAATTATGAATTTCTCCTTCATGATCAATTTTTGGTTATCTCTTCCATGAATTTTAGAAGATGCTTAAGTCAGTTAAGCCTTGGTTCCACTGAGGGGTTTGTTTTTAGGGCGCATGCGTGGTGTAGACCACTAGTGTCCCGCTAGCTCACCCTGTATCACACCGTCGCCAACGAGCGTTCGCAGTTCCGCTGCAGGCCAGACCTTCATGCTGTTTGCAGGGATTTTCATTATAGACTCGTGAGCAAAAGAATACACAGAAAACCATAAGAACCTGAATGTTAATGTTGGAAACGTTAGCCTAAATGAGCACTATTTTGGTGCTTTCTAATGTCTTCATCACTTTCTGCCAATCAGCGAATGACTACAGTGACTCCGCCTCAACTGTTCCGTTCCACTTTTCCATGGATCTACAACTAATGGTTGCCTCCAAGAAGCACGGTTCAGCACTGTTAAAAGGGTCCATTTTAAAATGGAATTGCTCAAAATACTGTTCAGTGGAAACCAGGCTCAACAAACCCCTCATTGGTCAAAGTTCAACTGATTCCGTTGAATTGTACATAGAATCCAAAAACTGTCTGACGAGGTTTTTTTTTTTTGTTGTTTTTTTGTCTTACTTGTGCTTTCCAATATTTGAGCAAGCAAATAACAGCTGAAGACCTCTTGTGCTGGACAGATTTTACTGTTACAATAGGGGGTTATGAATCTCCTGACACACGAGGAGTATATTTGTTTAAACTCCTTTTGAACATGAAATCCCGAAAGGCACATTCATGTTTGTTTACCTAGACGTTATATTGGAAGTGGTCGCTTCAATTCACGTTGTCGAAGCTGGTGGGAACATAGCAAAATGTTTCAAAGTGCCTTAAGGTCTAAGTACATTGAGGACACCATTTAGGCGGCATAAACAAAACTGCAGTTCCTGGCATGACTCATTGGATGCTGACAGTCTTGGAGTTGCCCATTAGAAAGAGATAACTGCTGCTGATGGCTCCTTACACAGACCATAGCAGGAAATTGATTCCCGGTATGAACAGGGAGCCTTGTATTTTTCTTTTTTTTTCCCTCACTTGGCTGTAAAAATTGTGATGACCAAACAGTACAACGGCCCCACAACAAACAGAATTACAGTCTGGAAAAGCAACGGTCAGGGGAACAGACTGCCAACCAGGTGCAAACAGTTCACCATCGCTCATCTGTGGCACGCTCCATTACAGAGTCAGTGAATCACTGCCTGTTGCTCGCAGAGGAGACGAGCTGCTTTTACCCCAACCTCCCCAGTCTCCCGTTTCTTTAGACCTCAGTAGACGTTAGTCGAGTAGTAAATCTCAACCACTGCACCATCTTTTGTTTCCATGACAATGCTCGGCAGACTGTCTCTGCCGGGGTATCCTCTGTGGAAGGGGAGCCATTTCACCAGGTTTTTTTTCTTTTCAATAAAAGACAAACAGTTAAAAATATAAAAACACATTAGGTCCAATCCTTTCTGGAGAACTTTAACTGTTTTTTTATGTTTAAGCATTCAAAGACCTGTAGAGGGAATCTCTGAATAAACTGAAGGTCCGTTACATTTGAGCGTCTGATGCGCACAGCTGATGCGAGCTTTTGTCTCGTTCAGTGTACAGCACAGAGCAGCTCACCACCACAACAGTTGCCTGGAGACCGTCTGTCAGTCGCCACGGTCGCCAGGTACTGTCGCCACGGTGACAGATGGACCCACCCGTCGGAGGCCATCTTTCTTTGGCAAATTCCAATAGCGTGCTCACGCTGGGAGTGTAGAGACAGCGTAATCTGTTTAGTAATGTCCTCCGTTTAGTCTCTGCTGGGCTGCCTGTTTGGTTCCTGAATGTGATGGAGAACTGTGAAGTTCAGCAGAACGAAATCAAACTTAGACTATCACTCTGAAAAACGTCGATAATGTGAAAACTGGTTGGATTTCTGTTTGTTTGCCGAGGAATTAAGCATTTTTCAGTACAGTTTGTTCTTCTTAGACAAATATATTGGGTTGATCAGTACAATTCACTTCCTTTTTGTGAATTTTTCTTGCACTGTTTGTAAAAACCCGATTAAGAAAATGATAAATGAGCTGCAACTCAAATGTCTGTGCTGAGCCCTCTCACTCAGGTTAACAAAAAAAAGGTTGCTCGCTCACCTGTCTAGGACCATGCTTCCTCTTGTTCCTGATTGTAATTAGAACTGGAGGCTGGCACAAACACCCACGCCAGCTTTTCATCGAGGAACTTCTAAAGCTGTGAAGTTCAAACCACAGACACAAAACCCTCCAGAGGCGCTTCTGTCTATAAATCTGATGTTGACTTTTCCTCACTCTGTTTTTTTTTTTCTTTAAATATAGAAGGCTTTCGATTTTAAGGAACAGGTTAATTGTTTGACCTTTCAGATGACTTGACTGATTGTCTTCTGAGGGATGTTCTGATGATGTTTTTACAGCATTTCTTTCAACAACACAGACGCTCTAAGTGCCTGAACACGGTCAGTTTACGTCCTGTTTTTCTGTCAGTTGGAAATGCCGCGTGGTAGATGAAACAGAGTTGATCTTTTCTCCTTGACTGGCAGCATCTAAAGTCCAGAGAGAATCGCTTTGGCCCGCCGGTTTGATTTTAATTTAAGGGATTGCTGGTGCTCCCAGGTAAATGAGCTGTATTGATTGGAAGTGTAAAAAGTGTGTGCGGTGATAGTGGGCGGGCAGGCGGGTGAGGTGCGAAGCGGAGTAGCAAGGAGTGAAGAAAAGCAGCAGACGTAACACAGTTGGAGCTGTCAGAACAGAATGAACCGAGACGTCTGAGCGATGGAGACGAGAGAGCGCGCGTCTGTGTAAAAGATCTCATCCTCTCCCCATCCCTGAAGGATTGACACACAAAAGTGGCCCATTTTCTTGTTTCACACGTGTTTAATGTGTATCAGAGGTATTTGTCAAAAAATAACAGCGTTTTTCACAAAGTAAAAAAAAAAAAAAAAAAGAAGTGTAACGATTAACCGGTTTATCGATTAATCAGTTTATATTCCTGTAATCCAACCAGATTGTTCTATCTGAAGCAAGTTGTTATTCATATCTACCTATACATTATATTTCAAAATGAAATAAATGTATACATCAATATTGGAAAGTACCATTTGGATTGAAGTACTGTGGGTTTATTTTACCGATGACCATCACGGCCGACAACAAATGTGATGGCAGCAGCAATTGATCAAGCCATTATTACAGTCCAATGTGTGGAAACACTTTGAATTAACAGTATAATAGTCATAATGTTCTAAAAATGTTCTGTTTGTATCATTTTACGTGGAAAACAACAGAACTTTGCCATTTATTCTTATTTTCTTGTTTGTTTGTTCACATATTTAGTTTACAATTGATTATCTTACTAGAAATGCAAGGACTTTGAAAGACTTCTGAGAATTATCAGTGAGTCAGATTGTTCAAAATGAACCAATATTGACTATAAATCGTATGAGCCACCACTAATTATGATATGAATAGAAATAATTGTTACACCCTCACTTAAAAAGAGGTCATTCTGAGGAGTGTATTTCCTTGTTCCACTCTCATCTCAGTGAAGCCTCAGTCAGGACTGTGCTCGTTCCTCTCTGATTATGACATTTCTGCTGTCAAAACTTTGCGTTCAGCCTCAGAGAGGCGTCTGTCACTCCTCGAACGCATGACAGCACGCAACCACCTCATGCTCGCCTGCGTGTGCAGCTGAATAGATGTTTACCATGGTGTGAGGATGGGAGGCAGACTGGGATGGAGAGGAAGAGGGAGGGCGATGATGATGAAGGAAGGAAGGAGCGGGAGGGAGGACAGTGTGCGGCGAGGCGAGCGAGAGGGAGAGAGGGAGAGAGAAGGGGGGGAGAAAAAAAAAAAAGAAAAGGCATCAGGAAAGGGAGAGACCTGGAGGACGCACCGACTGCCTATAGATGCTGGAGCCTTCGAAAGTGGAGCGTGGCGCTCAGCGGACACATGAAGATGGTCTCAGTAAGAGGAGAACTGACGGTTGCCTATAATTTAATGTTCAGTTTCTTGGACTCCTTCTCCATGGGTAATGCTACGGCCAGGAACTCCAGAGCCAAACTCGCTTTCCTCCTCTCTTTATTCTCCGGCTTAATTGCGCTCCAGGAGCCAGCGTGTCCTCCCCCCTTCCTAACGCTCCCCGCCTCTCAACTCACTCTTTCATGGCTGTGAGGCGTGCGCTGCCACTGCCGGGTAGCCAAGGTCTAGTGAGCGCCGGGTTAGCCCTTGGGGCTGGCGCCGCTCTTTCGCTGCACCAGTCAAGCCAAGCGTTGGCCGCGGCAGTGATGCAGATAGATCGCGCTGGCCACCCCCCCTACCTCCCTACTACCCCCCCTTCTCCTCTTCTTCAAACGCCAGCCGCGGATGTGCGAGCAAAGGAACTATGCAGCCAGAGAGGAGAGGAGGGAGTTGAAGGCTCGATGAGCATCGTTTTGTTTGGGAGTCTGCGCACATATTTGAGAGCTTTTTGTGTTTTTTTTCATCTGAACATGGACTACAAACTGCTCTGGTAACCTTCTCTTTTGTCTGTTGTTTTTTTTTTTTACTTGACAGGAGTGGCACCTGCAAAGAAGAGCCCCAAACTGGTAAGCAGTAGTTTCCATCTCTTCTCTCCTCCATTCCCTCCATCCACAACCTCCTCCATTAACAGCTGCTTCTAGGGAGAGATTTCTGCTCACTTTCTCCTCCTTATCTCCACACCCCCAGTGGTGAAACTTGTGCTGATGCTGTTGGGTCTGTTTGTAGACATGGGAAGCTGTGCTGTGCGGGGGTGGAGGATCCCTGTAGCTTCACAGGAGCCCTCTCCGTGGCCCCCTCCCTCCTTTTCTCTTTCTGGCAGGGGATGGGGCGAGGGGGGCTTTGATGCGCCGTGTGAGCTGGGTTGCTAACACGCTGATGAGCGCATCACGCTGGTTGCTAAGTTTGTTGTGTGAGAGCGGAATGCGTGATCAGAGCGGCCTGGTCCTGCAGCGTCCGCGTTGAGCGGCCGCTAGCCCGACTGAACGCACGTGTGTCACATTCTGTTTTGCAGGACTATGTTGACGCGGCCCCCCCGTACAGAGATTACACTCGCATGGTATGTGGTGTTCTTTTTTGACAGCTGCTGTGTTTGTTGCTGGTGGAGGCTTTCTTGTGAGGTAATAGAGGGGAGGGGGGAACCTCAAAAGGGTAACGGTGTTGGTGTGTGACGCTCGATGCACCCAGGCGTGCAGCCTTGCATGTTTGAATCCGAGGAGGCAGGACGGATTTTTCCACCTCCTTTCTCTTATACTCCTCCTTATCTTGGTAAGTTATTGGAGCAGTGTAATTGAGCAGGGCTGCAGAAGGTCAAATCTAATAGATCCATCAGAAACAGGAGATTTGTTTGCAGCTGAAACCTGAGAGGAAAAGCAGAACCTGCTGTCTTAATGATGGAATGAGGTGTATTCTGAATAAAGGCAAAAATAAACAAACATAAAGGTGCAATGGAAGGGGGAAACATCAGCTGGAGCAGGAAATGCTTTTTCTTTAATTATATCTCAATTGATTTACAGCATAGACTCCATGTCACACTTTCTATCTCCTGCAGGATCACACTTCCTTTACGTCTAACAAGCATGAATATAAACATGAATTGCAGAGGTGTGGGAGGCTGATTCAGTATGTAATGAGTGTGAATTTATTAAAGACATAGCTGCACTTTGAAGGCCAAACACTTTGATTTCTGGGAATAGATGAAGCCGCCTCCCCCTTTTTTTTTCCTGGTGTATTTTTGTCCACTTCGCTCAAAGTGACGTGCAACCAACTTTATGAGAAAAGTCCTTTTATTGTCTTAAAATATCTTTGCCTGTAACCTTTTCACTTCACCTCCCCGTGTTTGGAGTTGTTGCAGCGTGACAAAGTCTTGCAGAAAAGCTGCAAGGGAGTGACTGCAAAGACGCATCCAGTGTCTTTGCAAAAAGAGAGAAGCAGGATCTCAACTTGAACTTGCAGAAAAAGCTTGTGCTTGGGACTATCGGCGTGCTTTACCTCGCCTCAAATCCTTGAGCAGGTGCTCAAGTGCCCATGTTATTGAGGGGCCACTGGCAATTTATGAGGATTTTCACATTTCTTCCCGAACCAGTAAAATCCTGCTTCCAATTTAAATCCCTCAAGTGTTTCCTCAACTGCAAATGCATTTCTTCATGCGGCAGGAATTCTTATTCTCTCTTAATACATTGCTCTCTTTTAAGCAGAGAGAATAGTCAGCATAGCCTTGTAAATTGCACCGCAGTGTTTCTCTGACATAGCTAAATGACTTAATCATGACTTCATACTCCTTTTCTGAAGAATTATCTGAATGAGCGGCTTCTTTGTGTTGACAGGCTTGCATTACAGGAATCGTAGACATATTTGCAGCTTCTTTTTTCAATTTTTGCCTCTGTAGAGCTCCATTTCCCGTCCCGTTCGTCCTCTCTTCTGCTAAAGATGCAATAACCTTTATGTTTTTGTCTACCTGTCTGTCAAGTTGAAGGCAAATCCCCCCACATGGGAAGCGCTAAACCAGATCGATTTACTTCTCCAACAGCAGTTGTCGAGGAAAGACAGCCAGAACAGCTCACAGCACAGCGTCTCCAGCCATCGGAGCGCCCACACGGACTCACCTGTGCACCAGTCCCTGGCGGCCCCGCTCAACGAAAGCAGCGCTCCCCCGCCCCCGTCGCAGCCCTTGCCAGGATTACCCGCCCAAGACTCCCAAGGGGACGGCACCATCCAGAGAAAACCAGATCCCTTTAAGATCTGGGCCCAGTCCAGGAGCATGTATGAAAGTAGGCGTAAGTATATGGATTTTTGGTGGCGGTTGGTGGAGGGCGCGGTGCATGTGCACATTGATTTGGGAGAGGAACTAACAAAAAAAAAATTTGCCTGGTAAGAGTCGCAAACTCTCATTGGGGGCTAACTGCTGCTTTATGCTCAGATGAACACATGCATGCTGCACTAAAACAGTGGAAACATCTGTAAGAGCAAGTCTCCACATTTCAGCCTCATTTGCCTTCTCTAAGATCCACAGATGCCCTTGGAACATCTGCAGAAATGAATCACTTCTTTAGCACACACATAGTGAAATTCAAGGCCTACTCCGAAACTTGTGCTTTAACTTGTTCTTGTAGCCTTTTTCTGACGACTGAAGACATATAAAGAAAAATAAGATTCAAATTATTGTGAATCAGGAGCAAATAATAGAAAATTTACTGGGCCAGCCAGAAACTCCTATCTCCGCTCCATTCTGATAGATGGACTTTAGTTGACTAGATCATCTTCGTTTTCCTCGTCTGAGCTGGTATCTGGTCAAAAACTGTATGGCTAAAAAGCTTCAATATTGCTCACCATTTTTGTTCCACTGCTAATATTAGCTTGGGGTTGTGAGGGGCTGTAAGCTAGCAGGAGAATGTGTAAACAAATTGCTGATTGGAAGCGGGGGAGGCATACTCCACAACAAGAGTCCCACTCACATTCAGAGGCGAATTACGTATGAACTACTGCTGCTCTGCAGAAACTATGTCCTAGAAAGCAAGACTTTTTCTTTTTTTTGGCCTAAAAATGACAAAAGAATGTTGTTTTCATCTGAGCCTTTTTTCTGATTCTTCCTTTATCGATTTAATCATGAATGGGGATTTAACCTTCACTCAATCAGGATAAAATGTCAAATTTTGCATATTTTGCTAAATATTATTGCTCACATGGATGTTTTACCCATTACCATAAAGAATAACAAAGTAAACGTGCCTTTTTTAGGGTATTGTATATATTGAATGTTTCACCTGTTGTGTCGATGGAGGATGAAACCACTGATGAAATGAAAACATCAAGGAAATATTTTTGTTGTGTTTACAGATCAGAGAGAAAAAGCAAAGTTTCAGTTGATAAAACTTTTTATTAAATGTCGCTGCAGACAGTGAAGACGGTCTTCTCAGTCCTAAAACATATTTCCCTGAAGAGTAAACTGTGCAAAGTAACTCCAAAAAAAAATCCACAAAGCTTCTTAGAGATTTCCAACCAAGATTATAGATTTGTTTAAACCAATCTGGTGCTTGTTTTAGAATAAATTCATTTGGTGACGTTATGAATACTGAACAGGGTATTTTGTTGCTCACCACATATTGATGACTGCAATGCAAGAAAACGCACAACTGTTGAATTATTATTCTGTCCTGCTTAACCGGCTAGCTTTTATTGACTGTGCAGGTATTTGTCACAGAGAACATTTCATTTAATTCGAACACTGACAGCCGCCAGCTCGCTGCACTGACAAACCATCAGTGTGTGTTCCAGGCTGCTGGAAATAATGAGCTTCAGAGTGCAGATTGTGTCTGAGGGGATCAATGTGGAGCCGGAAGCTCCCACATGTTTCAGTCATGTCCTTTAAAACTAATGATGATAACTAGCAACCTCAAGAATGACACCTCTGGCACACTTTTGCCACGGCGCCACGTGGCGTGTAATTGACAGCCAGAGTGTAGTGGATGTCAGTGGACGTCAGTGGACAGCCCTCCCTCATCTGGGTCTCAGAAAACGATAAGAATAGCCTTTATATCCTCTGTTAAGGTTAGAAACAATAAAATAGGAGAGACAGTAGTATAAAAAATAAGTCTCTGTGTTGAAAAAAAATCCCATATTTTATCAGTTTTATTTGTCTTAGAATTTTATGAATTTTAGGCGTTTAAAAATAAAAAAAATTACAATATGTTAAAGATTTTGTGTTTAAGAGTCACTGGCGACGCCTCAAACAAACAAAACAGCTTTATATGCTATGGTCAAGTGCAAATCTCATCAACAAATCACTCAACGCAAAAACATTCTTAAGAAAGATCTCTACAGCAATTAAAAAAAAAAAGCTAAAACCCAGAGAAAGGAAGCTAAATAAAGAGTTTCGGAAAATAATTTCCAGAGATCAAAATGAAATGTTCAAAACAAAATAAGAAAAAGTAAAAGGAAGTATGAGTTAATGTCCCCATATAATACAAGTTTTACAATAAGTAAGGAGCGTATCTTTTATCCCTTCATGATTAATACATTTCAATCAGAGGTGTCAAACATATGGCCCGCGGGCCGGACCACATGGTCTGATCCGGCCCAGTTACGAAGATAAAAAAAATATAAGGACGTTGAGGGAAAAAAACATGTTTCTAGCCCATTCCTGTGGTGAGTTATGGTTATTTAAAGAAATGGGCATAATGTGAAATTACTCAAAGAAAAAGAAATAAACCGCCTTTCTTTGCCAGCACGTTCCACGTCTGGGTAAGATGCAGTTTGGTTCCCTGCCAGCCTCACCGCTATAAAACATATGAGGTGGGACACCACAATTACCAAAATGTCGTTGTCGAAAAGATAATAATAATAATAAGCTATTAAGCTACTAGGTTGTTTAAGCATTTTTCCAACCGAGAACAAAACAAAGCTACAGATAACAAGTTGACCAAACATTACTTTCCTTCATGTTACTGGTCTGACCCACGGGTTGAATGCAAACCAAAATGAGTTTGACTCCCCTGATGTAAATGACAGACGAACATCCTCATCTATTCAGTTGTTGATGTGATTTGCACTTTTTTTAAAGAAGTTTTCTACTTTTTTTACGTGACAGATCCCCATAAAATAGAATTCTGACAGAAATGCCTCATAGGAACTTTGAGGAATCCAGGATTTAAAGCAGACTGGGTGACCTGGACTGCTCTGATAGCCACTAGCATGCTCCTAGTGCAGCTTTCACATTGATTGAGCCACTTGTATTCTTAAGTAGCAGTAATCACCTTTCGTTTTACATATATCCTGTTTTAATTTATCTCGGCTGGCCGGTTTGTGTATCGCTATTGGATCCATTCGTCAGCAGAGACGGACTGTGCAGTTTGACCCATGTCAGTGCAGGAACAGATTGCAACGGTTACCCTTTGACTCCTCCTCTCCCGGTTCCCCCACAGCAACACTGTGATAGATTATAGGAGATAGCTGAGCTTCTCTGGGATTTTTAAATGTCTACTGAAGGAACAGATTGGAAAGCGGCTCCTCATTCTGTCTGCCACACTGCAGCTTCTTTGTGGTTTCGCTCTTCTTAGCATCGCTGGCGTTTGCCAGAGCGAAAGAAAATCTCCTCGAGAGTTTGCTCGAAGGGCCATGTTTGTCAGTACATACTCCACAGCTGCGATCGTGCAAATGCATGCCAGCGCACACGCGTGCTCCACCATCTCATTGTGGAACATTTTTCGTTTTTTTTTTCCCAAAAAGATGCAAGTCGGAGTCGGCTTCAAACAAAGAGAAAAATTCATGAAAAACATTCTAAATCCTCCTCTTAAATCCGTTAAACATTTAGTGCAAACATCCGACCCTCAGCTTACACACAGATGAGCAAAAATGATTAGAAAAGCTTATTTATATGTCTGTATATACACACGGGGATGCACATATATGCATCTTTGTCTCCCCTGTGAGAGCAATCTCCTCTGCTACATAAACCATGAGCTGTCAGCTCTTCTTCTGTGCAGCGCTTCTTCTGAAGCCCAGAATCCTCCTCCTAACGTGCAAACTCCAGCACTCAGCTCTGCCTTTGAGCCTAACATGAACTAAGCATTCTAGACTCGCAGGACAAAGCCCACTCCGGTCTTTATTAGCACTTTAGTCAGGTGGAAAGGACACAGGCTCGAGTGAGAATGGATGCACTTCATGGCGGAATCCGAGCAACAAAAACATCGCTCTAAATGATTCAAAAGCTTAAAATAGCAGCCATTTTTCTGGACATCAAATGAAAGCTTTACAGATAGATTTCTAATTTTGGAAACGCTGACAGAAAGTGTGCATTTCTTTAGTAAAGTTTCATTCCCAAAAATAGATTTTTGTTCATTTGATGGACCAGTTCTCTGTTCCGTCTTTGATCATCCTCTATGAAAGCTTTCACGACAAAAAAGGATTCACTTTTTCAAATAAGAAAGAGAATATGAGGTAAAAGCCCCCCCCCCTTTGTGTTTTATAAAATTGATTGACAGAATGAAGAAAAACGTGTACTTGCATGCAGCACAGATTGCTCTGGCACCGCTGCAGCTACAGCCTCTTCCCCTGAGATGGCTTGTTATGCAGAAAGGTTGATTGTGCTTTGTTGATTTCACAGTTCCAGACTTCCAGGAGCAGGACATTTTCCTGTGGAGGAAGGACACCGGCTTCGGATTCAGGATCCTTGGAGGCAACGAGCCGGGAGAGCCTGTGAGTCTGTGATTCTTCCTGCAAGTTAAAGCCTATAAAGGACAATTATTAGTCTTTGGACACAAGTTCCCTTCTGAAATACCATAGGATAATCTCACAGCAGGAGTTTAAAAACATGCAAACATCTCCTGCTTGGTTTTTAGATCTACATCGGCCACATAGTAAAGTACGGCGCTGCAGATGAAGATGGACGCCTGCGATCCGGCGATGAACTGATATGCGTGGATGGGACGGCAGTGGTGGGAAAGTCGCACCAACTGGTGGTGCAGCTGATGCAGCAAGCTGCCAAGCAGGGCCACGTCAACCTCACTGTGAGACGCAAAACCAGCTACGCCGGTAAGAGTCCACCTGACTGAAGGAGTCGGAGCCCAAACTCAGTAGCTGTTGTGGTTGTTGGGGTTGAAGTGGGCGGGGATTGATGTCAGATTGCAGCCCAGTCTTTGCACCATTCAAACACAGTGAGTCCCACAATCCTTCCACTGAAAGCGGCTTGGGAGGTGCTGTCAATCACACGTTTGAGGTGGGGTCACCACATGCTTTTACTGAGGCATCTGATTGGTCAGCTTATAACTTGAATAACTTGCAATAATGAAAATTATCAGGAAGGAAAAAAATTAGGACTAGAAAGAAAGTTTAAATAAGAAGGTATCAGAGCAAATAAAATAAAATGACTGAGAAATAACTGTCTATTTCTCAATAGAAGGTTATGGGATTTTGACTTCTTGGAACCAGCAGGTGCTTCCTATTTGGAACTATAGACTGTATTAAGATGGACTGCTTTTTGTGAGGGATTAACATTGTAATACAGTTAAAAGCTCAAAATAGTTGACTTTGCATTAAATAGGTTATTTAAAAACCATGCCAGCCCTGCTGTCTGTGTATACGGATATGAAAGCAGCATCCAGGAGCAAGCACTCACACCTCATCAGTGCCATCAGGACACACATATCAGTGCAACGCCACTTTGCTCTGCCCTTCTCTGAGCAGACAGTCAAGAAAAGCCTATAAACATGACAGAGAGGCTGGTCAGCCTTCAGCAGCCAGACTTAGTGCGTCGCTGTGTTCCCTGTCTGCCCCAGAGTGCAGCGAGTACGAGGCGCCTTCACCGAGGAGCTGTGCGGGAAATGAAATATGGAAGGAAATGTCAAAATCCTGCAGGCAGGCCACGTTCTCCTCTGCTCTTCAAAACAGATGAGAGAACAGATTGACTTCTTTGCTGTGTGAAGGGTTTATTTTTGACCAAGACAAACAATCTTCAAACGCGGAGAAAAATCTGTTTATTGTAATGTTTTTCAGGTAGTAGGTTATGTGCTGACAGTTCTAATTTTAGATTGCTTCCTCTTTAAACATCCTTGTTTCTCACTTTAATCTCTTCTGCAGTCAAAGCAGAAGGAGACGTGCCCCCATCGCCGGCGTCCTCCCACCACAGCAGCAACCAGGCGCCCAGCCTGACGGAGGACATGGGGAAGCGCACCTTGCAGGGCAGCCAGAACTCCCTCAACACCGTCAGCTCCGGCAGCGGCTCCACCTCCGGGATCGGCAGCGGCGGAGGAGGAACGGGGATGCCGGTCGGCGGGAACGCCGTGGTCGCCGCTGCGTCTGCCAACAGCACCTCCTCGCAGCCTCCAAACAGCACCTCCATCGCCCCCTCCTCCGCTCTGCAACCGTACGACGTTGAGATCCGCCGCGGCGAGAACGAAGGATTCGGCTTCGTCATCGTTTCCTCAGTGTCACGGCCGGAAGCGGGCACCACTTTTGGTAAGAAACACTTCACCTCTTCACCTCCTGAAACGGTTTAAGAATTTCCCCATTCCTCATCCTAAAACACACCTTTCCTCATCTTTGGGGGCGCTCTTTGTGTCTGCTGATCCGTTGTATCATCTTTTAAAACCACAGCGCACCAAACAGCAACACAGCCAGCACATCTTCTGGCTATTTACTCTTCTGGCAGCCTTCAAGAGAGGGCTGCTTCTTTTGCTTCATTTTCTCTGCGGCCTGTCAAGCCCAGACACCCCCAGTTCTCCCTGCAGCTGCTGCTCCAGCCACACAAGGCTTTTATAATTGATCACAAGTGAAGTGGGTCTTACGTAAGCCACTTGTATTATTCAGCTCAACTTGAATAGCTTCGGCGGAGCAAGTTGGCTCTAAAAGCCTAATGACAACTTAATGAGAGTGTAATGCTACAAACAGGATGAGTTGTAGAATTGATCAGTTTTAATGAGGTTTATTTCAAAACTGAGTCACTTCAAATCTTTTTTTAGTTTGGCTTGATGCTCTTTGGTTTTGCATAGATTTAAAAGCTGGAGCAATGTTGTGGTTCCTTCTTCTTCTCCTTTTTTCTGGGTGCTGCACTCTTTGCTTTCGCTTTAGGTGCTACGCCTCTAAGCTCTCACCTGTGGATGAATGGAACCAGTTGGACAAAACTCCGCTTCATAGTTTGGCATCATCAAAATAAAGAAGTCTCACTCTGATCATTTTTTGATATGTTGTAAATTCGTTATTAGTGGTCTTTTAATTATGATTATGCTGTTTTCAGGCAGAATGACAGATGTTCATTAGGAATCTGAGTTGTGGCTGAAACTGCACTCTCTCCCGCTAGCTTACAGCCCCTCACACTCCAAACCAAACATTACCGGTGCAACAATAATGGTCAGCAATGTTGGAGGTATCCATCCATACAGTTTTAAACCAGATGGCAGCTCAGACAAGGAAAACAAAGATGTACATGGATCTATTTGTCTCCACCTGAATGGATCAGAATGGTCAGGAGCAGTGAGCTTGTGGCACGGTAACTTTACATCATTTTTTCATCTGCTCCTAATTCACAACGATTTGAATAAAGAAATACTCAGAAATGTAATTTTATCAATAAAAAAATGCCACAAGAACATGTTAAAAACCCCATTTTCATCGAAGTAGGTCTTTGAACTTCCTTCATTCCATCTTTTGCAGCCTAACGTATTTAGATTAATCCAAAGCGACACAAAGGGGTGGAGGTTAGACAAGTTAGATGTAGCGTAAAAGGCAGGGGGGTGGTGCACGGGTTAAATGAGTAATGATGAAGAGTAAGACGAGCGTGGAGAGATTGATTGCACGCCTCGGTCTGCAGACAGAGGAGGGGAAACAGCTGTGGGGAGTTGGTGAGGTGTCGGCTCTGATCCATGGTCGTGGCGTCCTAACCCTCTGCAGGTGCAGGTATCTGGGACGCAGAATTTCTTAGCCCTTTAGCCTTTTTTGCTGCCCAGGTGGAAATGCAGTATATGTTTGTTAAGCTTTTTTAGACTGGAAGAAGAGAGACATTGGGTAAAAGGTTTTGGAAGCACTGGAGTTATGATTTTAGGAGCTTTTAATGTTCTGACTCCTTCACAACAGTCTGCTGCATCCTAGTCCTCTTCTCTCTCAGCGACCTTGGCTTGGCTCTCTGATGGCTGCTGGTGAATTAACGCTCTTTCTGCTCCTTTTCTCCTTTTTTTTTCTTCCATCTCCTTTCCTGCTTCTCCAAACACAAACGCAAACACACTGATTCGTCCCGACATGTTAACGGTTGCCAAAAAGCTGGAAATGCATGTGTGGCCATGCCTCACAAAATAGGGCGAATCATTGAGGGGAGCCCAGCAGACCGCTGCGGGAAGCTGAAGGTCGGCGACCGCATCCTGGCCGTGAACGGATGCTCCATCACCAACAAGTCCCACTCGGACATCGTCAACCTCATCAAGGAGGCCGGAAACACCGTCACGCTACGCATCATCCCAGGAGACGGTGAGCAATGGCAACAAGCTCTTTGTGTGCTTTTATGCATTAAAGCTGTGACACAGGCTGTGCTGCCTTCATGAAACCTGAACAAAGCATTGCTGTGCACAAGCTGTGCTGGAAAATACAATCATAGCTCCATCTGTGAAAGTCTTTATTAAACCAAAAAACCTTGATTTAACTTCGCTTTATGTCTCTGTGGAAAATTACAGAAAGTCTTTAAGGAGCTACTCATCAGCTTTCTGCGGCACAGAGAGCAGAACAGCCCGACTGTGTTGACAGAACCGCTTCATTGGGGATGTTTGAGAATTTTCCCAGCCGTTTCATGCCGTTGGCATACCTGTGCTTTTTAAACATTCAAGATCCGTTAGTGTGGAGCCGAGCGATGCACACCGGCCTTTTGTGTGTGTGTTTGCGGCGGTTTGCTTTTTAGAGGAAAAACCTAAAGCGCCGCTTGTTGTGCTGATGGACTGAGAGCTGCGGTTTCTTTGTGCTGACAGAACACGGTTCCGTTTAATTAAATGTGCGGGTGTCTGTGAGGCGATGCGCCCCGTCAAACCGGCAACACTTGTAGAGACCGCAGCAATATTGTTGATTTCCCCCTCGGTTCTTATGAGCGGAGAGGTTTTGTGTTTCGCCCTCTTTCCCCCCATCACAGCGGTTGATGAGAGGAGTGAGCCGGCATCCTTCTGAGGAGAATAACAGGAAAAGGCTTTAGGAGGAAGTTCTGCTCTATGTTGCTGTCAAAGAAAGACATTCTGACACAGAACGAGCAGGAGCGCAGAGAGGGAATTGCGGTTTGTTTTTTCCTAATTCTCAACAGCTTTTGTTTGTCTAAGAAAAGTGGAAAACAGTCAGCGGACGGTTAGACTGGCTTTGAGTCGGCGATGGGATTCAAAGGCGCCGTGGGAGCGTCTTAGAAAGTGACGTTTACCTGTGCAGGAGTTCAGGCGCAGATTTTCTTCCTGACTGCTGCTGCGTTTGTCTGCAGCTAATGCTTTGTGGATGCACAAGCAGCTCTCTTCATTTTTGTTCTCCCATTGTAAGCGAACAGAGAAAAACAGGATTTTTCTTTTATCGCTCATATTGTAAAACTGAAGTTGGATTCTTCTATATAATCAGCTGTTTCTTTTCTTTGCCTTTCACTCGGTCAGTTTAGGTCCGAACAGGGGGTGCTTTTAGGGTCACAAACAGTTTACAGGTGCTCTTAGGAATGAAGGATAACATACGGATTGAATCGTAAGAACCTGGAGGTGATGAGAATTAAAACAGGGGTTATCCAAAACTCTCTGGTTTTTAGGGTTGAGCTTATGTTGCTCTGAGGAGGAGAGAAAGACGGACAGGTGAGAGGGAGAGCTGGAGTGGCAGAGTTGCTCTTAAGCTGCCACATTGAATGAAAGTTTTTATTTCCAGACTGCATGATGATGGCTGATAAAAGATTAGGCCGCTGAGCTAAAGGTGGGTTTATTCATGCTGCAGGAGGAGTTCTTTAACAGGAGTCTGTTGTCGGCTCACGTCTTTGTTCAATAGCAGCAGATGATGATTTTATCAGAGCGACGATTAAAAAAAGAAAGTGTTGCAATCAGGAGCTGGGATGTCAGTGGAATATTAGACATAATTCAAGAGGAGATAAAATGAAAATTATAATCCCCAACAGATCAGAGTTTTAGTGTATTGTCTTGATTCCTGGTGATGCGGGAAGTGCAGAAGCTGAACAAGAAGTTGATCAGGAACCATGTTGGAGAGCAAATGTTTTAATGTCTCTGGCTATGTCCGAATTCCTTCCCTACTCACTATATAATGCATTATATAGTGTGTTTGTAGAGCTGTCTACAATTCCAAAATTGAAATTTCCAAGAAGTCTTTGCGAAAAACCAGTGTGCATCTATGCTCACTGCATTGACACATATAGACCATGATGCATTGCGTTTGAACAATTTTTGAGAATTTTTTTTCAACAAACTATCCACGTTTTCATAATCAGAACACAGTGGAGTCTCAAATTGATGTCTTAAACTGTTCGTATTGATTCAATTTTAACTTTGGGAAATAGGTGATGTCATATCAGCCCTTTAGAAAAAAAAATAGTGACTATGGTGTCTGAATTGATTTTAAAATCCAGGGCACTAGATAGTCCTGCACTATATTGTTTTTTAGTGTTTAGGGATTAGGGTGGGAATTCAGACATAGCCTCTATCATAAAAAAAAAAAAAACATTATTTTGCCCGAAAATTCAAAGCAAATTTGAAGATTTTTCATGTCATCTGATGATCAAAGTTTATTAATTTTATTTCCTGTTCTTACTTTCTGCAGAGTCATCAAATGCATCCCTGTTGACGAACGCAGATAAGATCGCCACTATAACCACGACTCACACTCCTCAGCAGCAGGCTGCTCCCGAAGCCAGGTGAGGAGCATGCTGGGAAATTTTTTATTTTTTTTAAATAAACTTTATAATCGTGGTTTTGTAACATTTGTGTTCTTGTTTCAGGACCAACACCAAACCCAAACAGGAATCCTTTGACTACAAACCCCCCCAAGCGCCCCTGCCCCAGCCCCCTGCACAGCCCTCGCCTGCCCAGGTATTGAACGTCTCTCCACTGCCCATCCATCCGTTTCATGTCTCTATCAAACAGCTAAGCACTCAACACTCTTTTAAAGCACATTGTCTTCTTAAAGATCCAGCCAAGCTGTTAAAGCGCCCGAGCTCCCATTTATCCTCTGCTTCCCAAAGACAAACACAACGCACATTTCTATTTCTTCGCCTCTTTTCAAGTACCTGTCAGTGCTATCCGAGTGGCTGCGCATTAAGGAAAGCCTGTTTGCTTTCAGCGTGGCACCCCAGTCCACCGCGCACAGCGCCGAATCCATCTGCAGCCGTGGAGATGGCGCTCTCTGATAGCATTGATCCCTCGGCACAGGAGATTAGTGGGCTGCAGAGACTGTGCCTGTCCTTGCGGTGCCGTCTGGCTCTCTATCGCTCCAAGCCCAGGGCATCAATAATTCAGCATCCTTACACCTGACCATATGCACGCACACACACACAAAGGGACAGTCTGGCACAGCTATTAAATGGGTGTGACTTTCCTGAAGGTGGCATTTGTCCCATGATCCAGAAATAGGAGACCACTGCAAAAGGGCACACACAAGCTGAATCACAAAAGCAACCTTGATGCTAATGTCTTCCCTCTGTCCCCGTTCTCCCCCACGCGCTCGTGTGGCCTGCCGCCATCAGGATGGAGAGTTCTACTCCGTAGATCTGGAGCGAGACAACAAAGGCTTCGGCTTCAGTCTGCGGGGAGGCAGAGAGTACAACATGGACCTGTACGTGCTGCGGCTCGCCGAGGACGGAGCAGCTGTGCGCAACGGAAAGATGAGGGTACAGACACAAGGCGACTAATTCCTCCCCCATGTAGACACAGCTGCAGCAGCAGCCTCCTGCTCTGCGCTCACACGGCTCCAGCCCTGACTCAGCCCGGGAAGTCGGCTCATTCTCAGTCAGCCTCCTAGCAGTTTAACAAACAAATGAATTTCAATTAGCTTTATATTTATGCTAATTTCTTCTTTTTGCGAGGGTTAAATGAAGGCTGTACAACAGTGATTGCTCTATTCGGTTTTATTTCTATTTTATTTTAAACACTACAGTGAATGTTCACCTGCAGCCTTCTGGGAGTTTACGCCAGCTCTGTTGGTTCATTTTAAACTGGCTCGTGCGGTGGCCCTTAAGGGCAAATCACACCAACAAATCCCTCAATACTAAAACAGATAAAAGATCACAACTAGGCCTCCACAATAAATCACAAATTTACAGTTATCGCAAAATCAGCATATACAATATGCGTACAGCAAAAGATGGCGTAAACTGCAATAAATGGTTAGCTTAAATGTTTACACACATGCTAAGACAAAATAGGGGCAACTTGACGTATTTAACTATTCAAATAAAGCCCAAAACGCTTATGAATAATCAGACCCTACAGGTCGTTGACCAATCAGTGGAGCCCTTTTATGTTTAGGTACCCGCCTCCTTTGTAGACAATTTTTATTTCAATAAAACTGTCGGAGTGAAATGGAAATTACATATTTAGTGGTTTTTTGTTTTGATTTTTGTTCATGCAGCGTAAGTTATACCGTTATCGCAATATTGATCACTGATATTGCACGTCGCAAGTTTTCCTCACAATGTACGGCCAAAATTACGATTATTGAAATAGCAAAATAGGTGATAGAAAAAAACATTTTTTTTTTACAGAAATTCACAATAAAATTCCAGAAACTAAATAAGAAATAATTTAGGAAACTAGAAAATGTTCTAAGGGACATCACTGATTGGACAATGACGTTTGTTTGGTTTCAATGCATTTTCAATGTTCATATATAATAAAAGTTAATAATTAGTACGGAATATATCCAGTATCACTTCAGGCCAAAAAACTCTGTTAAAATAATGAACAAATGTAATCATACCTCTGAAATGTTTCATTTTGGTTTTGATTTCTAAAATGCAATGTTTTTTCGTTTAGTTTTTTTTCCAGTGAGTTATTTGTTGATGTGACTTTTCCCTTCAATGCCACCATAGTTTGGGTATTTCTACCTGATACAAGTAAAAATTATACCTTTAATTAGCTAAAATCTTTCATTTTTTTAAGAAAATTAGTTTTAATTTGGCATACATTCCTCCAGATTTCTGAGATTTTGATTTAGTCTTTAATCCCACATCTTGTCAAATAAAAATCAGATCAATTTGAGACTCTTATTACCCTTTGGTAATTCACTTTTTTCTAGTTCCAACAACACAGCCAAGCATTACCTCTTTGCACGTCTCACTGCTGCTTCTAACAATATTTGTGATCTGGTTACACAATGAAAATTTCTCCCTTTCAGGTGCAGCCTGAAACAGCTGCCTGTTGTGATTAGCTCATGACCGCCTCGGAGACTCGCGCCGTCAAAACACCGTCGCTCGTTAAAACCGCACACGCATAATGCATCCTCAATTATTGCAAGCCACGCTCGGGTGCGTTAAAACACAGTCACCTGCTGACTCAGGCAGGTAATTATTCACTGTGTGAGAGCAAAGTGAAAACACGGATGCTGCGAGTCCTCAAGCAGAACCCCTGCTGGAAAATGTACATTTTAATTAAGCTGCAGTTTACAGAGAACTTGTTAGGCGACGTTGGCGTGGAATCCGTCGTGAGAAAATAGAATTAGCAGTTTGATTTGACTGAAAATGCAGGAAGCAGGTTGTGTTGATGCTGGCTGTTGCTTGATGTGACGCATGCAGGGAGCTTGTTATCAGCACAGTGATGATGGAGGGATTTGTTTCTTCAGTGCCTAAGCGAAGGAAAACATGGGAGTGGGGGTCTCATGCATTCCCCCCTTCTCCATATGCATGCATGAGTGTGGCAGTTTGTGCACCTTGTTAGGGGAGTTATTAATAGCAGCAGCTCTGTGAGGCAGAGAGGTGTCAGTGAGAGATTCAAAGAAGTATTCCCTCGGTGCCGGCAGCACTGACGGATAACCTGAGGAGTTGGTTCAAAGAAATTCCCTCTAATTCCTGTTCTCACTGAAGCAAAGTTGTTGCTTTTTTGACTCTAACTGTTGAATGGATTTATGTGGAAGTTGTTCTTTAAATTTGATTTGTGACTTTTTTTTTGTCGATCTGTCCACCCTTCCCTTCTCCTCTCCTGCCATCACGTCCCTTTAAAACCTCTGTGCTCCTTGTTTGTGTTGCTCCACTGTCTCCTCTCCTTCCTCACTCTGATTTACATCTTCCTCCTTCCATCTTCACCTGTCAATCCACCTACCATCTTTTTCCCCCCTCTTGTCTTTTCCACCCTTCTCCCGTCCCCCCTCCCGCCAGGTTGGCGACGAAATCCTGGAGATCAACGGCGAGAGCACCAAAGGTATGAAGCACGCTCGGGCCATCGAGCTCATCAAGAATGGAGGCCGCCGAGTCCATCTGGTGCTCAAGAGGGGTGACGGCTCTGTGCCTGAATATGGTGGGTCAATCTACGAAAACATTCCCTTCTCACCCATCTTCACACCCTGAGCCAGGGGGCGCCCAGCAGATGGTGGTGGGTTGAAGGGGCAAGAACTAAAAATCACGAATCCTGGATCCATTCCCACTCTCCGGATTTGAGAAAAAGAAAAAGTGAAAGTGGGGATTTCTGGGGCTTTGGGTCTCTTTGTGGTGGCGGTCACTCCTAGACTTTTGGATTTGAGTGGGGGCGCAGAGGTGGAAGTTGCTCCTGTGGGTGCTGTTGCCCCTTGTGCTGTCACCTGCTTTCAGTTTCCATGTCATCCCGCCGTCACTTTTCACCTCCTGGCCTCTGGGCGAAAGCGATCTGCTGGGACTTGACACAATGATGGTGGGCTTCTTCTTTACAGGATTTGAAAACCAGAGCAAGAGAAAGATCCGTTTCTTGTCAATGGCTCCATTCCCTCATTAAACACCACATTAGCTTTGACGAGATGAGGAAACTTGACCCATTACATGGCATGATTGCGTATAGGACCTATCTCAGTCGAAAATGCAACAAAAACATATTTATGATATTTATTGAAGGTGAATGTAAGCTACTGAAGTCTTAAGGGTTTAAGTGAGAAAAGCTTTAAGCCTCACTGTCCTCTGCTCCACATTACCGACTCATTCTTTTTTTTTTGCGCCCATTTCTAATGTCATTGAAAAGCTGTGAAGACAGGAACTCCTCACATCCCCATTCGAAAAAAAAAAAACAAGAAAAACTGACGTTCCAGTTGTATTTTGTACAGTGATGAAATGAATAGAGGCATTTTTACAAGTATTTTTGTTCAGTGTACAGAGCCATGAAGCAAAGCCACATATTATTGGTTCAAAGTTTATTGCTGCATGAACTTGTCAAGAGTGTAAATTTCAAGTTTTTGCCCCTTCTATGGTCTATCTTCCATAATATTTATGGAACTTTTTTTATTGTATTGACGAGTATTGGTCGACGGTCCTGTTTTTTTTTTTTTTCTGTTGCTTTTTTAACGTTTATTTTTTTGGAGTGGAGAAACATTTTACCTGTCTTGAGAATAAGTCAAGTTTGTTTGCGCCAAGAATGTGCTGTGTGAACCTGCGTTGAAATGCCATCATGTCAACTTGTATATTTTGGATCGTTGTTTGTACTTTTTTTAGTTGGTGCAAGCTTTTAACAGTCTTTCTGTTCATTTCTGTCAGCAATGTAAAACTGAACTGCTTACTTGTGGGTGTGCAAGTCTCGCTGTCACTTTTTTTTCTTGTTTTATTTTTGGTGAGGGATTTGGTTTTCTTTCTTTTTTTATTTGCTGCTTCTATGTCCAAATGTCCAGGTGGATGGATGAATGCGTGGGTGGATGTGTATGGGTGCACAAAGGGGAAGTCACACTTAATCTGAGCATTTTCTCTGTAACTGATGGGTTTTCACTGAAGGGTTCGATCAACTCCCTGATCTGTCTCTTTATTCTGAATGATTCAAATTTCAAATAAACACTTGTTTTTCACTTAAGAATCAGCACAGACAATATTTCTCCCTTTCTTTCCTTCAAACTGGTTCCAAATCAATATAAATCACTATGCCTTTTCTCTTTTTTTTCCTTGTTTTTGTGCATCCTCCCGTCTCTGTATTGGGCTCTTGTCTTCCTTCAGGGATTTCCGCTCCCCATCTCACTGCATGTGTGAGAAATGACAAGATGGGAGAGACCTCTGTTCTCCAAAATCAGACCACGGTTTGTAACTGTCCTCTGTTGTCTGGCGTTCTCTGTCCTGCTCCATCTCGATGTTTGTGGTGTGGCTTCTCCTCAGTCATGCTGTAATCCATGCAAATCCATTAACACCGGCGCTTGGTCAGGCTCGCCGCCATCATGGCTTTGGTCCTGAATAATCCATGCAACTTGTTTTAAATGTGCGATGTCTCTCCTTGACATATTCAAAAGTGTCCTTGTACCATCAGAAACCTGGCTAATGTGGATGCCAGCTATATATTATTTAACGTTGTCCCTGTTAAAAGATTGTTAACATCCGATAGGTGGTCATTTAGTCCAGCTAATGTGACTGTTTATACAGTTTTACAGCCAAAAGCCACACTATGACAGCCTGTTTATAGTGTACTGTCTAAATTACCCCCCCTTTTTTTTAAGTTCTCTGTTACTCCTCCGTACATCTTGTGAGGTAGTAACAGAGGTAAAGGGTTTTGTGAATGGGTGAAATATGCTGTCATCATTAAGGCCATTAACCTCCGAGGGAGGGGACACATCATTGGCGGGGGGAACCATCCATGTGCTTTTTCAATCCCTAAAATCAAACAGGCCCATACTTTCTTGCTTGATGTAGAGACTGCTGTGTAGAAACACATCATGTTGAGACTGAAATGTAAAAGTTGGTGCAAAAGTGAAAAAATGTTATTTCAGTTTAAGGCTTATCTAGAAAGCAAAAAATTATAAAGCTACGTTCACACCGGGCTCCTAAGTGCACGCTTAAGGGACACCGTTCAATGAAAAAGTGTGTTGAAACGCACATATATGTTGCATTTTATGTCTAAAACTCTAGCAGTCACATGTCGGTATGCTAGTATTTAAGCCAGTTTTATGTACAAAACACAGCCATTGAACACACGTCGAAAGTTAAACTCGTTGAACTTTGATCGTATTTGGAAGTGACATATAGTGTTCTTCTCAAAACACTGTAGTGCCAACCCTTTGAAAATTGATAATGGAGAAGAAATTAATAATTGCGTTTTGTGCATGCCTGGATTTATATGACACCAAGTCTCTTATTTATCCTAATAGAGTCGTGCAAGAAAATGCCTAGAGCCAGATTCATCAGATTCCTCCACCAACTATGAGTACATGCACTAGTATTAGGTAGCGACAGTCCAGTGTGAACACCATATGCTAAAAGGACATTCAAGAGCCCATGTTCAGCCCATTCTGGAACGCACCACACATATATGTAGCCTAAAAGACAAATTTATTTACAGAGCGATGGTTAGGCTTTGGATTTTCAAAGTGTATTAGTCGTCATGATGGCATCACAGCACTACTAAGGCAGGTAACTGGCATCTTAAATTTGCGCCTCATTGGAAGTGACCTCATGCAGCCTCCAGTCCCAGCAGTCCTGTTCTACCCTGGAGAGGTAAGCCCCGGTAGACTAAGGTAAAGGTTTGTCCCTTCAGTGCTTCATAACTGCTGCTGCTTTTTATTCTGTAAGCTACACTTGTTACCACTGGCTGCTGCTCTGCCATCTAACATTTGACTAACATTAGAATGGCTTCCATTGGAAGTAACCTCAGCTTCATTTTTATGTCAGCATGTTTCATACAAAAGGTGATGCAAGCTTTTAGAGTCTAGAAGCATGTTTGATCCCTCTATCCTCCTTTGTATGTCACACTATGTTGCAGACGGCAACGTCGTCGACGGCGTCTCAGCCAACACAGCCACAGGGTTACAAAACGCTGCGGAAGTGAGCACGCTGCCCCCAAATGATGCATCATCAGAGTTGAGCTTTCCACCAGAACCCCAGCAACCATCTCGGAGTAAGGAGCCAACCAACCGGTCTGAAGGGACTGGCAAGCACCATCGTTCCAAACACCGTCACCATTCCCCCACGAAAACCAGCAAGGGAAAACACAAGAGGACCAAGTCCCCAGGAAAGAGCGGGCCCAAGCTAAATAAGAAGAAGGATTCTAAGGAAAATGACCAGCACCATTCAAGCGGACACCATCGAAGGCGTCACCGTTCACCCAACAAAGGGCACAGGTCGCGCAGTGCAGACAACAACCTGGATACCCGGCACAGGGGCCAAAGGCGAGGCCGCTCTCCAGAGAGGCGCCATGGTCAACATTCCTCCTCTAACCATCGCAACCGCTCTCCTCGCCGCTCTCCTAACCGTTCCCCTCGTCGCTCTCCTTACCGTTCTCCTCACCGTTCACCCAGGCGCTCGCCTCATCGCCACAGATCCCCTTACCGGCCTAGGTACCACTCCCCCAACAGACGTCGGTACCACTCCTCTGATCCCTACCGGAATCCCTCGCCATACAGGCAAACCCGTGGCAACGAGAAGCCTAATGTAGACGAGGCGGTATTGAGGGAGCCGATCCATACTCCTGAACCCAGCTTCGGTTTTGATGACACCATCCTACGTGAGACACCAGCCTTGGACCGCTTGAACAGGGACAGCACTCTACAGCCTTTAGGAAGAGAGGATCGCTTGTTCGGGGAGAGCAGCCTACTGGCAAAAGCCTCAACCATGGATAGAGCCTACAGGCTGAGAGACATACCATCCCGTGGCCAACCGAATGATTACAGAGACCCCGTCCTGCCCAGAGTTCGCACTCCTGACTTTGATTCCGCATACCAGAAATACAGCACACTGTTGAGGGGTCGTTCACCTGCACTTACGGAAAGGGACGGGCGCTATGGCAGTAGAGATAGCACGCCTCAACCTCGCTACAGAGCCCGCAGTCTGGGCCGAGACATCTCCCCAGTCAGGACCTTCAGAAGGGATGACTCAGAGGACGAAGAGGACGATGACAATTTTGTAGCAGAACAAGTTAGAGAGTACTACAGCACCCTGAAGACCAACACCACTCGCTCGTCAAAGCCCTCGCTCCCTGAACCTAAGAAAACCTACAAGGAGAATCCCAAAGACCTGAGCATCTGATTGGACAGCTGTCAGCTAACCTCAGCAAGCACCCACACAACACCATAACTACTCACAACCTGCAGGAATGCAACTACACGTGTACACATACTCACACATACATAAGCGATGTAACTATGTTGTTACAAACAAGATGGTGATTCCAAAATGACTTTTGAAGCCTTTTTTTAATAGTTTGATTTTTTTTTCTTTTTGTTTAAACATTCTACATTTACAGACTTTTCCAAAAAAAAAAAAAAAAAATGAAAATAAAACCAGAAAAAACAATGATGTGCCTAACAGTTCCATGAAATCTTTTGAATTTGACTTGATATGTAGAGGGGGGATTTTGAGCCCCACTCTCAGACCGAGAAATGTATGTACTTTTCCACGATGATCCCATGGAGGTACCGCGCACCAGGATCACCCCCACCGGTGTGCATGTCTTTACCGGTTTCAGTGTCTCTCTTTTCTCTCACTTCTCCCAGTGCCACTGTTTTTTAGACATTTGACCAGACTATAGCACAAGCCTGCATTCGTTTGTATATTTTTGACAGTTTGCAGTATGTGTATATTGAGAGGTGATCATTTTAAAGAATAAGGGGAACATTAAAAGTTAAACTATGATGATGATGTTAAAATAAAATATATTCAACAAACAAACATTTGTGATGTTCTGTTTTCAATTTTTTTGCGTCATAAATAAACAACATTTAAAGTCGCACTTACTCATATTTTGTTCTATTGTAAAATTGTTCAGTGTTTCTTGTTATTATTATGATTATGCATTTTTTTTTAAAACTTGTTTTATAAGACATGGTTTCTGCAAAGTATCAGAAGTTAATTCACCTCTGAGTTAGGAATAGGACCATTGGGGTGAAGTAAGCATTACCCCCTTCCCATCATCCATCTGTTTATGTGCTCTCCTGCTAGCTTACTACCTCAAGCTAACATTAGCAGTACAACAAAAATGGTGAGTAATATTCAATTAGCTATACAGTTTTGAGCCAGATGCCATCTCGGATGAGGAAAACAAAGACGTACATGGATCTAGTCGAATACAAGTGGATGCATAAGAAAAGAGCAGAGCAGGGAGCTTGTGGCTAACCATTGTAGCTAGCTTCTACATCACAAGAAAGCCTGTTTTTCTGTCTATTCCTGATTCACAACGATTCAATAAAAGAAAGAAATGCTCAAAAATGCAACTTTAGAATTGATTTTCATATAAAATATGTCATGAGAAAAATGCTGTAAGTACGTTAAAAACGCCCAAAACATGTTTGTTTTTTAAATCTTTAATGATGCATTTCAGTGTGGCACAAGAAAGCAACCATCTTAAGTGTTCATTAAAAATCAAATTCTTTCACTTTATTAAAGTCCATGCAGGACTCATTAAAAAGGATACATTTGTGTTTTATGCTTATCATTGGTCTATCGTGCTCCAACTTCTTCACTCAGTTCCCATTTTTTAGTAAAGTGGGCTTCTGTCACTGTGGTACATGGGAGTTACTTAATACCACATGTTAAAAAAAAAAAGTGCATTCATGATTACCCTGTAGACGTAATCTGTGCTGCTCGTGAGAGGAAATGGGAAGAGGATAAAGCGTCGTGATCAAGCAGAAACATATCAGAGCAATTTTTGGCCCAGTTTCTCTTCATTCCAAGGGGGGCGCAAAGTATTCATCTCCTAGTGCTTCAGCAGTCCCAGAACAGTTTCCACACTGCCACATTAATGGAAGTGCAATCATAATGATAATAATTAAAACACCTTAGTGTAACATGTATTTAAAGTAAAACTAAAAATAGCAGATGGTTGCAAATCAGTACAAAATTATTTCTAAAACCCTTGTAATGTTTTAAATTCATAGTTGTAAAGAGACAGATGTTTATTTCCTGCAAAGAGTCTTGCTACAGATGGAGAAGCATGCAGCTCCTAAATAATGAATGTAATCCACTTTGGTGCGCTGAAAAGCTCTCCTCCCTTCTCTTTAGAATCTCTCTTAGTATTTATTGGAACACACTCAACCTCTCATTAAATTAAAAAAAAAGGCAGAGCCCAAGCTTGTAAAGCATCTTCAGAAATGATTAATGACCTGCATCTGGTGACAGCAGATCATGTGAGTATGACTGGAGGATGTAATCTAACTCAATTGATAGCAGACGCTTCCCATCGGGTCAAGCTGCTGTTCTTGTGTCAGCAAAGCTCCAGGTGTTCTTGCTTTGACCTTACAGATCCACTGCTGACCTGTTGTCATGGAAACTGATGCAACCAGTTCTTCCCCGAAGCCGACTTTAGCAGACGACACCTTTCCCCGTGCAAATGGGAAAGCAGCGGGGAGAAAAGAGAGAGGACTGCTGGGTTATTTTTGGACGTGTGCACGGGAATGCGGGGTGCTTTCACCGAACGGTTTCCCCAAATTTAAAATGACTTTTCTAGCCTGCTGTGAACCCCATTGCGTTGGTGCAGCTGCTCCTCTTTCGTCCTGATGGCGTTGTTTGTCTTGTGCTCTGATGTGCGTGGCCTTATTAAGCCAGAGCAGCAAGTGCAGGAATGTGTTGTGGGTAATCAAATAACATATCCTGCAGTGGGTTTTTCTTGTCAAGGTTACCATAACAACACTCATCAGACGTTGTGTATCTACTGTACTGTAAACCTGGAGGATATTGCATGAAATGCTGTTATTGTGAAAATAATGGCAGCCTCCTTATTTTTTATTTTATTTTATTTATTTTTTTTTTAGGAGAATGTCACATTTGGCATATCGCAAAAAGATTTTTGGGAAGAATTTCCTAGAAACTCATATTTAAAAATAAAATAAAATAAGAAAGCATCTTAAATGATGTGGCATTTTCTTTTATTCTTTGGAGCACAGCTGCAATGGTGGGGTTTCCTCCGTCCACTAAGTGCTTTAAATCTTTTTATGACTCTAAACAGAAATACATGAAAACCACATCTGTCAGCACTTTGCTGCATCATTTTGGCTTAAATTAAACTTTCCCATAAATTACTGGAACATTTTTGTCATAAATTACAGACTTGTAGCTATAAAGTGTTTGCTACATCACTTTATCCAGTGAGTCAGTAAACTAGACTTAGAGGAAACTTAATTTTAGACAAATATTTGATTTATGTCACACCCTAGCTCTTAGATTTGCTTCTAATTAAAAAAAAAAGAAAAGGAAAAAGTTTTGGGAAAAGTTATTTAAGCAGACCGCAGAATTCAGAAAAGCTGATTTTTCAAATGTGAAACAATGAAATACTAGATCGATTCATGTAATCAAACATATGTCGTCTTCACTTGGTTTTTCCAGAAACGATTTGACTAAAACTTCCAGCAGCTCTGTTTAGGTATGAATGTTTTAGGCTCTAAAAACGATCCATAACAGAAGCACAGAACCCAGAACATTCTAGGTTTTTTATATCTATAATTGGAGTGATTAAGGTCTTCCTTTGGCGTGTGATGTTTAATCACAGGATCTATGCTTGTTTACAGACTTATGAAAGGATCAATCATTAAGACTCATGGTGCAGATAAATTCCATTATCGACACGAAAACTACCCTGAAGTGTTTCGGGTTTTTTTTTTTTTTTTTGACAAAGCTATGAGTTATTCATGGGCTCACCAACCATTGCTCAGCTCTCAGCAGCAGGTGCCCCCCAGGGACTCCAATAAATCCTCTCCGCTGCTTTCATTTCTCTCTTGCCTGTGCAGCATGGTGCCGAAGACAACAGTGAATCTTCTGAAAGCCTGGAACTTCACCATCAGATTAGTAATCTAGTGGTGATTTTCCGCGCTGTAGATGTTGGATCTGCAGCTACAAACCTTTCTAATCATCTTTTTCTCTGACTCTCCCCTGAATGGCTGAATCGGAGGGGCTTGGGAAGATGAGTAAGAGCAGCGCTGTCAGCTTAGCTTTTCTCAGTGCAGGATGGGCTGTAGAAGCCACACACAAGTGTTTAATCTGACAGCTGAGGAGGCTGTTTTCCCCACATTCTCCTGAAGAGGAGCTTTGCTGCGAGCTGGATATGAGCGCTCAGACCATCAGCTAACACAACACACAGCACTGATTTACATGGAGGAGTGCACATCCTCGCCGCCCTGGCAGTCACCATGACTCGTGTTTGAGAAAGCAGCAGCTCGCTGCGCCTGCACTTCATATCTTTCTCATCCCATCTCCTAGGCAACCCACAAAACTGCAGGCTGTAATGTTACCATGGCATTTAGACTTCAGCTCAAATGCTATCAAACCTAAACTTTAGATGCACTTCCTGTAAAGAAAAAATACAGGAACAAAAGAATGTGTAGATGTGTCATTTTTTACTATCTGCAAACTCTGGAGCAGACTTCATCCAGTCAGAGAACAAAATGTCCCGTCGTTTGTTTTCCATCACATCTAAAGGCCTCTCAAGTCTTTGGACTCGTATCAAACTTTTACTTCTAAACTGACAGAGCTGTGATTGTGTTCTGGCAAAGCAGAAACCCAGCTGTTCTGCTGGGCAAACCTCTCCTTCGTGATGAATGAGTGACAAGATCCCGCCATTACGCACCACAGGTATCTGTATCAGCTCACGCGATACGTATGATGACACTTCCAGGAAAGCGTAGCAACACGACTGACGCAACACACCATAACAGTCCTGGACAGGGCTTTTTAAATGCAAACTTGCTGGGTTCAGTTTGATTTTACTAAAGTGTAATTGTGTGATGGATGAGGGTGAGATCCTAAAGTGTCAGGACTAAACTTGGGTTTCCTTAATCCGTGCTGCACTTTTTCTCTTCATTAAACACGCCTGACTTTGATGACACTCGCCTCTCTATAGGATTGGTTTAAAAGTTTGACCTTCCTGGTCATGTGACCACTTGATTATAGGTTCGTTTGAACAGTGAGAGATAATCAAGAAATCAACATTATTGAGGAAAAGAAGTATTCCCAAAAAGACTTAGCACTCATAAAATCCTTATTAGCAGCACTGAGGTCAGATGTTTTTTGTAGTTGATGAGCAAGTTTCTGCACACATCAAGAGGAATTTTTGTCCAAATGATTGGCAGGATGTTAAACCATTGCTGTTTAAACTATTACCAAAAGTTTTCTTGGTGACTTTGGTCCCAGCTGCTCTGAGATCATCAACTAACTCCTGCTGTGCTGTTTTAGGCAGATTTCTCACGGTTCTCATGATTATGGAAACCCCACAGATTAGAGATTGTTTGGTGTCAATCGTCATAATTGCACCAATGGTTATCAGTTTAACCCCCAGCCTCTTGCAGGTGGTTTTATCCAATCAGATCTCAAATCCCCCCCTCCCCTTAAATCCATTAAAAGCTTTTTGGTGTTTTACATGTTGGAGAGTTTGTGATGTCAACCAATCTTTAACTGTAATGAACCAATCAGATCGTAAGGGGGCAGCACTGTGCACAGTATGTTATCCCCTGACAAAATGTGTCTGATAAAGATATCTTTGCTCTTGTGCTTTGAAGACGTTTCTTCAAAACTTCTGAGTTTTCCAGGCCCTTAATGAGTGTGTTTTGGATGTGAGGGACAACAGAGTTATTCCTCATTCCCAAACAATATTATTACTAGGCAGAAGCTAATGCAGTTTATTTTTCTAAAGCATGAGCAGATTGAGAAATGTTTGGTTGTTCTTACTTCACAGAGAACATCTTCAAAGTTGCATATTTGATCAGGGGGGGCTCAAATTGGCCAGGAGATTATGCAAAAAAACACGGGTTGTGTGTTTCATGCCTGCGTTTGAAACAAACTGTAAATGTTTTTCATTCAAATATGGTGTAGTGGACAATTGAGCTTTTTCTACTCTCCTAAATGTAATGTCTTTAACCATGTAAAACCCACTACATAAAAAAAAAAAAAAATTGTCATTTTCTCCAATGAGATAAATAGCATCAATTATGAAACATTGCGTGATTTGGTGAGTTTCTGCTCACAACAATGTTAGTTTAAGATGCAAAAATACATTTACAAATACAATTGATGATTGTTCAGGAAAAAAAGCACCTTTTTTACTCACTGTCTAACATTTGATCCACTCATTTTTAAAGTGTTTAAAATGTGTTTTTGACGTGTTAGAATGTGCAGTGGCGGGCCGTGCATTTCACACCTAGGCCTTCAGTAGTGCTCCATCTGAATCAATCCAACCCTCATTAACTATTTTATGGCAATAAAACTTCTAGTGCAGGTACAGCTGCCACACACACACCAAAAGCATCAACAATAACCTGATAAAATTTCAATATTATGTAGGGAGATAGCAAAATTTTACTCACCAAAAATCCAGATTATTTAAACACAAAATCCATCCTTTCTATCCTCAAGAAGATTTCAATCACTCTGTCGTGCAGAATCCATGCGTTTCGCAGATGGAAAGTGTTCCGTGGCTATGATAAGCTGGAAAAGGCTGCATGCGGGAAATGTTCTGGTATTCCTGAAGCCTCTTGTGGTCCAGGAGGGAGACAAACATCAGTTTTTGTGATCTTGAAATCTGGTCTGTGTCTGGAAAATAATATTGTCGGTAGTGCGCGCGAAGATTTTGCGCTGCAGCTCTTTGTGCGCGAGGAGCGCCAGCTGTGCGTTTAGGGGCCTCGTAGATTTCCTCGTATCGGCTTCATTCCCGCTCAACGGAGTCACGGAACTCCTTTACCCGTGCCAGACAAAACTGTGCCACAACTTTACCCAGACATTCATTTTCCACCAAAAATCAGACGATGAGACGCTTTCCACTGGCAAAGTCTTCAAACCTGACACGCCGCTCCTCGGCACCTGTGTCCGTCGCATAACGCAGAACCAGAGCGAGCTGCGAGCTGTCCAATCAAGGCTCGTGAAAATCCTGACGTTTCCGTGCGCCTGCTAGCTGGCCTAGCACGTGGTCTCCTCCAAATCTGATTGGTTGAAGCAACAGTTTGGTCAACAATTATTTTATGCTACAGGGCCCGCAGAACTGATTGTGAAGCCCTCGGGGCAGATTTCTTTGACCCTAGCAACAAATGGTGCTGCAATGTGATTGGTTAATGCTTAAATAGGAAAATACACGTCTGGAAGCAGCGCGACCAGGGAGACAGCAATGAAAGGACGAAGACAGAGCATTTGGAATTATAGAATACGTATTCACGGAAATAAATAATAATTAATATCAGTCTGTGATTCAGATATTTTTAGGCCAGCAGAGAAGGCCTTGCAGGCCCTGACGGCCCGCCACTGAGAATGTTTAATTGTATTCTAAAAAATAATAATCCACAAATTTTGCATTCTTTCCATGCAGAAAGTAATAAGTGAGTTCTCACCGTTAAGTTTTAAAAATGAACAAAACTTTTCTTGCTGAAAGTGTTATTGAGAATTCATGGAAGCAGCCATTTTTCAATGAGCAGGAAAAGAACTTCACTGCCCCTAGTGGAGTGATGATGAACTACAGGACAGACAACATGGGCCAAGTTATTTACATCGGGTTTTTGGGGGAAGTTTGGTTCATCAATTGTTTCAAATGGCACAGAAAAGTAGAAATGACCCGTAGTTATGCTGCCATACAGTTTTGAGCCTGATACCAGCTTAGACGAGGAAAACAAAGATGCTCATGGATCTATTTGTCTGCAAGTGGATGCATCGGAGCAGGAAGCTTGTGGCTTGTCGTTGCTTCTACATCACACCTACAAGCTTTTTACAATGGTATTTTTTTTTTACAATTTGAATAAAGAAAGACTCAAAAATGCAATTTTAAACTTAATTTTCTTTATATACATGAGAAAAATGCAAATTAAAAACACCAAAAGCACATTTTTTTAAATCATAGTCTTTAATTTGAGAAAAAGCCTAGCATAATCTGAAACTAGACGGGAAGAGAAGACAGACTAACAATAAATTACGACTTTTACTTAATTTTAAGAAAACGCAATACAAGTTTAGTGAATCCAAACTGCATTTAAAGAAAGTGAATGATGATCAAATGTGAGACAAAAGCAAGTTAAAAGCAGCAGATTGGTTTCTAGTCTTGTCCCGTCGCAGGCAGGAGCAGACCACTATGCAGTTCTATTAACACATTATCAGCACGTCTCATTAGTCCCTGAGTAATCAGAGTCAGTAATTACTGCGTGTGATCTATGCTGCATGTCTGCTTTGTCAGAGAGGAAGTCAATCATGTTGAACGCAGCCCTGCAGGCAAACATGCTTCAAAGCTCTGCCTCCCCCACAGCATCACTTCTTTTTTTAGGTTTGACATTGTCAGGTGAAATATTGACGCTCTGAAGTTGCATCAAAGGAGTCAAGGAGAGACGGGTGAGAGCATTACTTCTGCATCATGCAAAAGGATTAAAGACCTCCTTCTGTAGGTGAGAAATTTCTAGGCGAAAGAAGAAAAAAATAAAGATTAGACCAAAAAAAAAAAAAAGTACAGCTAAGCAATTTCTAGTAATGTTTTGGACTTTATGAAGAAAGTTTTAATTGACTCCCAAGGAGAATGATGGGACGCCTAATTACACAATTCCTATGCCTCATGCTCACCAGTCTTCACATAATTTAAGTTGGACCTGTGAATGAAACGTCTGCAAAACGTTCAAATATTAACATTTTTTCTACCATAAAAAGCCTAAAAATTATGATTCATGAATTCAGAACTGATTCAAGTTAGTGGATAAAGCGCACTGCTAGTAATGCATAAGGTTTACACTTGAAATACATCCTTTAGTCGGATCTGATCATCTGATCTGATCTTGCAGGCGTTTAATGACTGATAGGAGATCACAGACAGGAAACTGCAGTAGTCAGCAGCTGCACCTGAATGCTCAGAAAAAATGATCAATTAAAAATATGGCTGATGCAGAGCCCGCTAAAGAGGCTTCATTATTAACATACTCAGTGGATGAGAGCTTGATCCTACTTTGACACTGAGAAGGTGGAAAAGACAGTCAATACAATAGAACAGGAGGGACGCAGTTTAAGCTTAAAATCTTTTTAAAAGGAATAAAAATGATTGAGATAAATTCTAGTTTAAAAAACTCAAAAACAATTAAACATATCAAGGATAATTAAAAGTGCAATAAAGTTCAGCAACTATGCTGTGAATAAAACACTTAATCAATAAAGATGAAAGAAATTGTAATTTTATGTTAAAAAAAATCATTAAAGTAAGACCACTCTGATAAATAAATGAAGAATGTGTCCATATTACCATCAGGTTAAGACAAGATCAACTTTATTGTGAGGGAATTCTGTAATTTTAACAACTCTAGGGACCAAGCAAGCATCAAACTGCAAAAAAGTCAATTAAAATATGCAAAAAAATTCAAAATTAAATTAGAAAACTCGTACAAATGCCTCATTATCCCCACTGAACATGCATAGTCAGAAAAAGAACAATGAAAAGCAGTGGTGCAGTGAGTGTTTTGTCAGCAATAAACTGTTATTTGCATCTATTGATAGACTGTTAACCTGCACAATCTAACAGCCATCAAGAGCACGAAAATGGCATAATTTGTAAAAGCCTGCTTACTAAAGCTAAATTAGAAAAAGAAGTGTTGCCTAGCATAAATTTAAGTTTCATTTTAAAGCTCAAGTAGTTGCCGAAATCTCCAAGATACTTGATAAATTAAAAGAAAAATAAATAATGCCTCAAAGTTACTAAGAAACTAAATTTGTGAAAAATAGTTAAAGACAGTTTACAAAATAATAAAAATATAAAACAGAATAAAATTTGAAGAGATAAATCGTTTATAAAATCAGAGCTTGCATCAATCTTGCTCACCTTAACATTAACAGGTGAGGATTTTGCCATCAGACGTTAAATCGTGTGGCTTATATCATGATGGCAATCAGAGAACCAGACCATCAGTGTAACTGTTTTATTTAAATTATAAACATGTTTAATTTTGTGTTGTTATTGTGCTTTTGTAAATTGATTAATGTGTTTTATATTGCATTAGTTTTAGAGTGTATTTTATGATGTGTTTTTTTATTGTATTTTATATTGCATTTGTTTTATAACGTATTTTATAATTTGTTTTATATTGTATTTCTTTTTTTTTAATCAGTTAATATGTTTATAATGTTTAGACATGATGTATTGTTTTGTAAAGGTCTATAGATGGAAATTATCCAAGTGAGGATACAATAATTTATGTGGGACAAGATCAATTAAAATCTGCTGCTCCATCTGTCAACGCTCTGATGTGTTTAAATCATGCAAATTATAATTGACAGTTTTTACCGTGTTTTTAACAAGCTTTTTAAAAGAAAGTTGCTTGTCAGCACATTGACCCGAGCTTAAATAAATATTTAAAAAATAAAAAGGTGGAATTTTGACTCCTTTGTTTGTCCCCATTAAGTATGGATGTTTAAAAAAACTTTCAAATGTATCTCATCTACCATTAATAACAGCATAGGATGACTCAAATGTTAGGAAATAAAAATGTTTTATTTTAAAAAGAAAACAGTTTACTTGGAGAAGCATGGAAAAAAAAGTATTTCTTAAGCTCATCTAAGAATCTGGAGTTTAGATCTGAAAAGGTCAAGTTTGTTTAGGAACAAATTGTTTTTCACTCAGGAGTAATTTATGAAAGCAATTTCAAATTTGGACTTCAGCCATGAACTATAACAAACAACAATTCTTCCCCCAATAACCTTCAAGCCTCTGTAAAATTTAATGTGTTGTTTTTGTATGTGTGCAAATATCTGCAGTTACTGAAGCGTTCTAATGATGCTTTTATTTTGGAATAGAGGTTGGGAACATCAAGACTGTGAATACTTGCATTACAAAGGTAAATAAAGCTAAATTATTGATATAAACCAGTACTTTCGCATTTTTAAGTCTCTTTCTTTGACTTCTTGTTTGTGAAAAGCATATATAATCTGCATGAATAATTAAATAATTTAAATTTTAATTAAACTATTAAATCCTACTGCTTGCATGTTTGATGACAGTCTGAACATTTTTTTTTAAATTACCTCCAGGTCTCAGACATGTTTGCTCCTGCAGCCCCTTTTTCTTCCAGCTGTTTATGCGCCACAGCGCCATCTTGTGTCTGTTTTAGGACACTGCACTCTCCAGTTCACTCCTCCAAAGACTCCTCCTGTGTGGGAGCACACTCCACCTCCCAAACGGAAGTGACTGAGGCTCTAAAAGGAGAACAATCTATGATTTCTGCTCTCATTCTTTTGTACTAAAGCTGCTGAGGCGTCCACATTTAACTACTGAGGCCAAGGGCTCCGTCAGAGACAGCAGGATCAATACGCCACTGCAGGAATTTATGAGAGCATGTGTATCTTCTTTTTTTTTTTTGTGCGTTTGTGTCACAGTCAGGGTCAGCTGATAGTCTGAAGCCTCTTTGTTTGTGGTATCGATTCAGACTGAGCTTACGTCACCCGGCTGAAGCCCGTTCAGGGTCAGGGGGAAAACGCCCTCTAGTGAGGCTTGCACACGACCTGAATGAAAGATTTGCACAATGATCGAACACCGGAGATTAAACCGTGACCTTTTTTGTTAAGAGCAAGGTGTTCTGGTTTCAATAAATGCATTCAAAGGCGTCTGGGAATACAGACAGACCGAGAACTTCATTAGCAGGAGATTTATCTCTGTGTTCTGCGAGTGGATCATTCTTATCAGTGTGTTCGAGCACACTTTGTTTCCTTTTTTTGTGAAAGAAGCTCCGTTCTTTTGCTCACATCTCCATTTTTTTCCAGAAGTGATATAAAGGCTGGACCTGTGTGGGATGCTTCCATGTTTACTGCAATCCTCCTTATTTACTGCATGTATCTGAAAAACTCACACAGCTGTTCTTTCAAGCAGATTTACTGCCTGCACGGCTCATTTTCCTCCATGCATGAATACATCAATAGCACAGAATTAAAGGGAGCTCTGAACATGAAGTTGGGAGCAATTCCACAGAAAAGGAAAAAAAAATGCTGAGCCAGCACAAGTCACAGTCGTTGTTGTAGATTTATCCAACTTAAAACCACATGTTCTACCGTTAATAGCCGCACTTTGCTGCAGAAATGTTCGTCTGCTGTTAACAGCGACCATATCAGCGAGCGCCGCACAGTTCATGTACTCTGCACCGAGTTACAATAACACAAGATCAGCACTCAGATCAGCCCAAACATAAATATCAGACTTTATCTAACTTACACAAACGGGCTTGTTTTTTCAGTGAACTACTCACAGTTGAGCTGCACCGTTCTAATAAGACGCAGTCGGCCATGAAAAAACATAAACCAGACGTCCATTTTGTATATGTCACAACCTCGACGATGGCCTGCAGCTAAAATGTAATACTGAAAAAAAATATTTATAATATGTGGATTAGTGTTTCTGGGCAGCTAAGCTTCAGTCATGCTAGATAATCTACTGCAAGAAGTTCGAAGATTTTGTTTGGGAGCTGTCTTCAGAACAAAGGATGTTTGTCCTCCTGAACAAAGACAGACATGCTTTGGGTTGACTGTAAACTTCCTGCATGTGTGTGGAGCAGCTGAGCCAGGTGAAGTGTCCATCCAAAGGGGAGTACGGCGACTGCCACAGTTGGAGAAATACTAGAATACTTTAGTGATTCAGGAGCGAAAGTAGGATTTCTGTGCAAGAAGCATTGCTTAGTAAAAAGAAAAAAAACTGTTGGGTTCCTCCAAGAAAATCCCACATAGATCACTGAAATAACTTCAACTCCAACAAACAGACTCGTAAAATATGTCAGGAAAAGAGTTGTGGGATCCTTCACTTCACAATTTATTGCACAACTTTTTACAGACAATCATTACAATCAAAGGATTTCTTTAAATGTCAACAGATATTCTGATCCACTCCATGTGAGCAAACTGCTCCAGGTTTAATTGATGTTTTCTCCAGACTTCCTAACGAAGTATTCAAATCAGGACACAAAGAAGGCCTCTTTAGAATAGTCCCATGCTTTGTTCTGGCTGTTCTTGGGTGTTTCTGAGTGTGTGTCTCTGGGTAAAACTGTGTAAAGTGATAAATCAAAGTGTGCTGAATTGTAAATCAAATGGGCTGCACTTTGGTGTTGTGGTTTGAATCCTGTCTGGGGTTTTTCTGAGTGGAGTTTGCACACATTGGCTAAAAATATGCTTTATAGATCAATTAGTTATTTAAAATTTGTCCCTGGGTACCAATGTGAATGTGTGTGGTTGTATATCTCTGTGTGGACCTGTGATGGACCAGAAACCCATTCAGGGTATAGCCCACCTTCACCCAACAGTTACTTGGATAGGCTCCAGCAACCTTGTGTCCCCAAAAGAGAATGTTGGGTTTGATGGATACATGCATGTAAATGGAACTGGATTGTGAATTCCGGAATAGAAATCAAACTGAGTGAAGAATGTGGCAGTGATACCCATGGTTTTCACACTGGACAAGCAGGGAAGGGCTACTTCTTCTTTTTCTGCTGCTTTTTGTCGCATGTCGCCACCTACAGTTGGAAGAGGCTTGATGTCAAATGTCAAAGCGGTGCAAATCTTTCTTCAGACTTTTTCTTTCACAGCTCTATTCCGATATATAAAAGACTTGGTACCAGCACAAACTGCAAATATTACTGTACTTTCTCCTTTGTGATTGATTTTCAAATATTCGCCTTATTCATCCATCAAATCAACCAATTCTGAGTTCCCAATTGGTCAAAGTTCATCCTAGGTGTTCAAAGACCCATTGTTTTGTACGTAGAGTCCAAAAATTGTTGTCGAATCTTGAGTAGAAACAGGGGTGGACTTAGCAGCTTGGGGGCCCCCGGCAAAAATAAATGGGCCCCCGTGCTGTGGCTGTATTGATCTTTTTTTTTTTTTTTTAATCCTTATCCAGGTTATAACGTCAAATAACTTCTTTACTCGTCCACTAGTACACAGAATTATTGTCTACAATCAAAATTTTTTGATAAGCTTTTAGAATTGGAAATAATTTCAAAACTGACGTGCGAAACTGAACAAGAATTACGCAAAATGCAACAATTTTGATGATAAAAATGAAATGATTTAGATCAAATGTATGAATTTCATTTATGGATCAGGTTAAGGGAGACATGTCTATTTTGTTATTAGTAATAATCTGGTTAAACTCAATTCTCTTCTGGCTAACTTGCTATGGACTGGAGTGTTCCATTGATGCAGAGGGACGGGGGAGGACAAAACACTTTTACATGATCAGCTTATGCCCTTTTGAAGTGTTTTTTTATGACAGAGTTAAAAAATAATGGGCGTTAAATGTATTTTAGACACTTTTATAAAATGTTCAGCTGGATGCCCCAGGCGATAATCCACCTTTGCCTATTGGTAAGTCCACCCCTGGGTAGAAAGCAAGAGTTTTGAACATCCCAAAACGAGCGTTTATGCATAAAAAGTGCATTTTCTTACACTTTTCGTTGAAAGTGGTTGCTTGAATGCATGTTGTTGAGGGTGTTGTGAATGTAACATGATACTTGCAGAGTTCTTGTACACTGGTGTCAACCAGGCCACTGAAAACAACATGAGGTTCAGTGCCTTGCCCAAAAGACACGTGGAAAGACAGATCAGGGCCTGCAGCCCTTTGATGAGAGGCTGACCACTCTACTTCAAACGAATAGAGCTGCACTGATGACAAAATCCAAGGTTACGTTCTATTACAAGACCACATTTAAAGGCACAGAAGAATGACTCAGCTAATTCATAAAATGTAGTTCATTCAGTTCAATAAAGCTCAAAATTTAAATTGTTCCTTTAAAACCAGCTGCTTTGAGAAAAAAGTGATTAAAGCCAGCGCGTTTGTTCTCTATCCTCAATATGACGAAAGACTGTGACACGAATATAATCAATCCTCCAGGAAATTGACTCATCTGTAGAAGATAAGAACATAATACCTTTAAAAAATTACATTTGGATCCCAGAGTGAGCCTTATCTGACTGAAAGATTAATCAGCCTAAACACTTTGACAAGATAATATTCTTTGATAAATGATGCTCGGACAATTTGAGGCTGTAAGGCCTGTCAAAATAAAAGCATATTAAAATACAAAATAAAAAACATATTTAATTGAACCCTTGAAAATCAACAAAATATTTGACAAAAAAATGACTAACTAGACAGTGATAATCACTAAGTCATGAACCAAACTGGCATTTTTGCTGAAGAGGAAGTGCTGAGATTTGTGATTTGAAATCCTTCATTTGCATTATTTCCTAACACACCTCCAGCAATGTGTGAATTAATGTGCCCGTGTGGCAAAAGAAATCCTTTCAGAGAATGATGGTTTGTGTTTTCCCCAGAGAAGCACTGATTCAAGCAGGTTCAGCAGTGAGACGATGGATCTCCCTGACATCGCTCATTAATCTTCTCTTCCCCTCTTATCAGTGCAGCCACTGAGAACAACTTCTGTGTCTCTGATTTATGAGCTCTTTTTTTATTATTTGCCAGCATTCCAACGTGTGAGATTGCTTCTTTTTGACATAAATCCTTGAATACATGATGTGTTTTTTGTTTTTCTTATGGGTTGCAGGGAGAACCCATAACTTTATGAATGTTAAAGATATGATCCGACTGTGAACCAGCATGTTAACATCCCCACATGAATGGAGGTAAAAAAGGAGGTGGGGTTTAACCATAAATGCTGATTAGTTAGGCTTTACTAAAACTATATGCACAAACACAGGAAGTACAAACTGGAGCATTTCCTGCTTCTGTATTGGTGTGAACCTTCTGCCAGAAAACTGATTCATCGCTTATTAGACGATGACGTCTATCTTATTAAAGGTGTGACTCTGGATCCTCTGAGACAAACTGTCTGCCTGTTGTGAGAACATTTCTACCTTCCGTCATGATAGGATGTGTTGTCATGCAGAAGGGTGGGTGTATTTGCAGGTGAAGCCTGAATATTGCTGGGTTAAAATGTTCGTTATTGTTTCCATTCTTAGAATTGTGGGTAATCCCAATTGATTCACTGAAACTAAGTCCAAATGCCCACAATGGCCTAATATTGTGGAAGAAGCTGTTTTATTTTTACCCATGTTCCAAATTCCTGTGGCTCTAGAGGAGACTGAAGCAAAAAAAGTTACAATGTTTCAAAACTTTTTTAAAGTTCTCTCGGTAATGTTTAGAAGCTGTAGAAAAATACTTGAGCTTTACGTAAAATTATAAGAAAAAGACAAACTTCTTATAATTTTACACTAAAATCACACAGTATGGGTACTGGGACTTGTTTTGTTTATTTTGCTTTGCTTTACTTTGTTATGTTTTTTATTTTGTTTTGTTTTGCTTTATTTAATTTCGCTTCATTTCATTTTGCTTTGTTTCGCTTCATTTAATTTTGCTTTACTTCGTTTCGCTTCGTTTTGTTTTTGTTTTTTTGGTTTGATTTAGTTAGATTTGATTCGATTTGTCTGTTTATTTTAAGCATCAATTTTAGACAATACAATGAATCACACAGATATATCCAACTCAATTCAGAAAAAAAGAAATGCATTTATTAAAAAACAAATACATTTTTTTTAAAGTAGGATGCCATCTTCCTAACAGTGAGATTACTCATCATAAAGAGTGATTGCTACAATCACACATAGGTCACATTAGACTCATTGAGTATTATCATTATAAATGTCTTCGTCACAACTGCCCCTACAGATGGATACGGGACGTCTGCAGATGAAAAATATTAAATCAGATCAATTCGAACGTGGTTTGTGTGGGTGCCCTAAGGGTACATGCTGCACACCCTGTGGTACCATCTGCGCACGGTCAGTAAGGAGCCAGTATGCGCTTCTCACTAATGACTAGAGTGCGGTGAAACATACAACATTATCATCTGGACATCATAGATGTGGGTAACTTACATTATCCTTACAATACGACACACTTACCACACTGACGAGTCGACAATGGTGTGTTCCATTTCCACAACGTCCCTTAGGTTGACCGCACAAGCCTCAAGGGAACTGCAAGACACACCTGTGCTCCCCTTAAGATCCAGGCACACCTGTCTATGACCCACCACAGGCCGAAACTACACACATGTGACTATGGCTTCATTCTGCAACCAGACTGTCCTATAAAGGTCTTAAAACGATTTTTTTAGAAATAACTTTTTTAATAAACAAAAAAGGTCTAAATACTCAATTTACAGTTTTTGGGTTTTTTATTACTCTTTACAGAATTATTTTTCTTATGTTTCGTTTTTTGCCAAACCAACATAGATGAATGACCTCGCTTTCCATAATCGATTCCTTAAATCAATCTCAGTGCGTCTGTGGTTAGAAGTCACACAGTTTTTTGTAGTTGTGCGGTGATTCTTAACCGCCCTTGTGATTGAATGTAAAAGCCAGTACTGTTTATATTATGGGATTTAGCGACATCAGTTCTCTTTATCCCTTACTGAGCAGCAACTGGAATACACTGGCTCCTCCCACAACTTTGACCTTGGATGATGAAAAGAGATAGAAGATAAATATGTAAATTATTTTTTATAAAGTATGTGAGAAATGAACATTCATTAATCACAGTGCATCTGAATTTTGATAAAGTCAAAGGGGTTGTTTTTTGTGGTACGGCGTTTGTACCTTCCCAGGATGCTGGTGATGCGTTTAAGCCTCTGGACCCCTCCTACCGCTTGATTTGTGTGTTTGTGTGTCCCTGGAGTCTGTGTTCCTTCCACAAATTCTTCTCGCCTCACTTCTGCATCCTCTGGGTTAAGTGTGAGTAAGCACGTGTCTTTCCAGCATCTGACGTCCTGCAGTGCAGAGATGAAGGAACTTGATTGTGAAACCTGGGCGTTTACGCCGCCGTTTGAACGCTCCTACATCCCACCCTGTCCCGGACAATGCCTGGGCGATATACGGGATGGGGCTGTGGCTGGACAGGCCCTGTGTTGTGTCATTCCTGGAGCAGACCTGTTGTGTAAAGCCATCTTGAGCCTAGAGGAAGTTCAATAAATCTGGCTCATGCATACATACAGGAAGGACACATCATGGGTTCATTTCGTTAACCTGGCCTAGTTAAGCCTTTGGAGGCTGGACCAGCCAGCGCTCACATAGAAGTGACAGCAGTGCAGGCACGTGCAGAGGGGGGGGCG